>NC_092441.1:1447500-1820000 GCF_036169615.1 Heliangelus exortis | reverse complement strand
AATTTGACATTCAAATCCCTTAGGCAGCTTTAGCAATTGCAAAGCAGTTGCACCACTGGAGCCCTAATTAAAAGCTCAGTTATCCAACTGGAAGTCAGAGCATTGGTTCCATGACAGCACTCCTAGACCATAGTTTGTTTTACAAACCTGAAGAAATCTAATTGCATCTCCTGCGCAATGGAATAGATGATCCATTTGCTAGCAATATTTCCAACAAATGTCAGAGAGGTTTGTTTTTTTATAGAAGGAAAACTTCAGTCTCAGTTTTAAACAATAAAATCTGTTTTAGTAGGTTTCCCCGTTGCCAAATTAATGCTGAGTGTGCTTTGCTTTGCTTCTCTGTTTTGCTTTTATGTGTCTAAGTTTCCTTAAAAAAAAAAGAAAAAAAAAAAAGGTGGGGGGGGGAAGGAGAAGCAGGGAGGAACATGGGGTTTTTTCCAATAAAGTGATGGATCCTAATGATGAATAGAAATGAAGAATCTGTTCTCTGGGGTGCTACAGGAGATCAAGATGTTCCTTCACATTTATAACTGAATAAGAGAAGGAAAAAATTGCTTTCTATCAAATTCCATCTAGTTCCATAAAAGTTATTTAAAGTAGAGTCAGTGAATAAATAAATACTCCATTATACTACCCTGAGGTTCATTATATAAAATTAATTGAAGGAAAATTCAAAGCAAATTCTGAGCTAGTTATTGATCCCATGGCTTACCCTCCTCAGCACTCATTCCTGGCTACCTCCCCACTAAACAACCAGGACTGGTGTTTGACAGAAACATGGGGGTTTTTAAGAAAATGAAAACATTCAAATAAAATGCCCTGTTTTTCAGAGAAAATCAGTCTTTTATTAAAAGGACATATATCCTGGAAAACACTGAAGGTTTTTGTCTTTACTGAAAGCCAAAACATTTCTTCAAAAGCCTTCAAGAGCCCTGTTCTGAAAGGTCATCACAATGGTTCTTGGAAGGGTGTTCCAGTTGTCTCCTTTTCAGTCTGGGAGTGGCTCTGCTGGGCTCTTGTCCCCTCCTGGGATGTCCCCACTCCCCCCAGTGAGACAGGACACTGGGACTCACTGGGAGGGATGTAGCTTCCCAAATAGGAAAATTGTGCTTTCATTCATCCAAACTGTGGGTCTCACGAAGTGAAAAATAGCAGCTTTTAATTTTTTCAAGAAGTTAAAATTTTGACAGTTTTAGTTCAGCCAATTAAATAAAGTTCCTTTTATTTCCCCTTCTGTGACCCCCACCAAAACTTCAGTTATTTGGAGCCTCAGGAATATGTTGCAGGAGTGAATGACACGGAGCTAGGCTTGTTTGCTGTCTTGTATTGCAGAATTTATGGCTAAATTAGCATTACAAATGGAAACTGTCCTTGCACACTCCTGTAGGAAACCTTTGCTCTGACATGCAGTATAGTAATGTCAGCACATCCAGCTTGGGCTGGAAAAAATGCCCTCATTTGTTGTATACTTTTTTGCTCACACAATGTTATTTTGATCTTCACTGGAGTTTCTATGTCACATAAATAATCTGCCACACGTTCTGTAAATAATCCATTGCACATTCTCCAGCTTTGAAGCTTTTTAGCCTGTGCTTCTTGTAAACAAGCTGTTTGGGGGGATCCTTGAATTTTCCTTCATTTCTACTAAATTCTGTATTTTTCACTCTCTGCCCTAAATTGTCCTAAAGTGCCTCCCCATTAGCAGCCCTGCAGTGACTTTTAGAAGGCTTGGCAGTTTGCAGAGCAGTTATGTTTCTCCTGGATGAAAAGCAGTGTATAAATGTGAGGTCATTACCATTTCACCTCCTCTTTTATAACTCCATGTTTACAGTCTCTGGCAGGGGGTCCACACCGTTTGTTAAATATTTTTTTATTATTATTTTGTGTTTGTTTGTTTCTCCCAATGTCAGAAAGTAGAGTGCTGACAATCTGAGTCCATGCATTTCTTTTGTGTCTCTGTACTATTTCAGTGAGAGCATTTTTGGATGAGTACCAGAATTTACTAATTATCACTTTAACCACTGTCCACAAAGAAGGGGGCAAGGGGTGAAACATCCAAAGAAAACAGTTAAAATCTGATTACTGATGTTGCGACAGGGCTGCCTTGTGTTTACAGGAAGGGGTTCCTGCTGTGAAAGAGAAAGAAAGTTATGATGTGTTTTTCAAACAGAGGGGGAATCAGCTTGCTTTACACAAGTTTTATACAAGTTTTATATTCCCCAGAGGGAGAGGCTGCAGCTCAGGGAAAAGGGACCAGAAAAGCAGGAGGTTCGGATGGATTGGACCCATAGAGCCAGATCCAACCACCTCCTGCCCTGCCTTAAGTCAGAACTCACTGGAGCCCATATTCAGAAAGTGTATGAGCTGTGCTGCCCAAAGAAAGGAAAACTTTACATCAAAATTCAGCTAAAACTCAGATTTGGAAAGCTGTGAGCAGGGCAGGACGATGGTTTCTCTCACCTCTCCCTCCAGACTCTGTACAGGACTTTCCCTACATCTTTTGCAGCTCCACCAGCAGAACCCTTGTCATCCCCCCCATCCCTCTGTTTCTGAGCCAGCAGCCAAATGCTTTTCTAACACTCGGCTACCTTAGAGAAAAGGCAATGGCTGAGCCCTGTGAAGCAATCAGAGGTAATCTATCAGGTGATGCCTGACGCCCTGCTGGCACCAAACTCTCTCCCTGATTTTTGGTTCGCTGGAGAAGGCTCAGCCTCCATCCCATGGCCTGGTATTACCACCAGAAGTTGTTACCTGCCTATCGTCACTACCCCAAACACTTCATAACTCCCTCTACCAAATCCTACCTCCCTCTCCCCAGCCCGGCCTGGGATGAAATGCTGGAAAAAGCATTCACCAGTCAGTTCAGGAAGCCTTTGAAAAGACAAAAAGAAAAGTTCAAGAAATTAAGCCTTTTTCTACCCTCCCAGTGCCTGCATTTCTGGCTGGGTTTTTGGAGTTTTTTTTCATTGGAAGCTGAGGACACTAACTCTCACCTATGTGGCAGTGAAGTCACTTCAGATACTGAACACTGTCTGATTTTGAGAACTACTGAGCAAATCCTGCAGAAAAAACTCCACATGTTCACTGGGCAGCTGTGAAATTCCAGGGCTTTATGCACAAAATTCAAAATATCTCAACTAGTAGCTATATTCAGATTAAAAAGCTGGATTGTGACAGTGCATTAGTAGGCAAGCATGGCAGCATCTTAAAAATGGCAGTGCTGGACTTACCCCTTGCCTTGCTTGGAAAATCAGGGAATATTGATCATTTATATCTGTGAATAATCACTAATTATATTTGCCTTCAGAATATTTTATGTGTTAATGTACGAGATACAAAGAGCTCCAAATGTGTGGCATGTCTGCCTAGACTGACATCTATGTCTGAACTTTTCCTTTTGGCAATGGAACAGTGTCTGAGAAGTCACCTTCTCTGCCCAGGTGGGAGGTGAGAGGTGCTGCAGTGCAGAGGACAACCCAGATTATTGCCACCACCTGGAGAGGTGGGGACTGCTGGGTACCCAAAGCACTTCCCTGCACACTGAGCAAGCAGCATCATGAAAAAAAGGGGACTGCATTTTCAACAGGATATTTTGTTGTTCCAATTAATGTGGAGGATGTTGATGTTTTAGGCAATGCTCACCTTTGGTTCTCATGATTGCTTCCACACCATGTTTGGTGGCTTTTCTTCCATGATGTGCCACGGCAGGAAGATGATCCTGTAAGACCTATCTGACATTGCATCCCAGCACCTTCTCTCTCATCTTCTGAGGACTCAGACAATTTTTGTGCCCACTTCTGATTCCAGCCAGCACACGCTGAGTGGGCAATTTGTTATGTATTCTATTAAGCAGACAAAACTCAACCTTCCCACTTCAGACTAAGAGTAAAATGCTGTTTAATCTAACAGAGCAAGATGGGGAGCTGCAGCACACATGAGTGGCTAAATTTGCCAGTGTAGGCTGTGACCTGCAGCAGCAGAGCTAGAACTCAAATCCTCCTCAAGACAAAACAAAAGTGAGAGGGACTGGAACCTTCCCCTGGGCTCTCAAAGAAGCCTTTGGTTTCTGGAGGGCTCCTGTAACCCAGTCAGACGGTCACTTTCCAGCCAATAAGAGGCAGAGGCACAGACTCATAAAAACTTTCTGCATCTCATGAAACATAAAATGCAACTGCTAAATTAGAAATTCAGATCTTCCACATTCTTGGCTGAATGGACATGGAGACTCCAAATTGCTTATTTCTAACCACAATGTGCTGGGCTGGGTTTTTTTTTTTTTTGTTTCCCTCCCCAATCCCCCTTTCCCACTGCTGCTCTGACATCTTTTCTCTTTTTCATACCAGTCTTTCAACCACGAATCCCAAGTCATCACCAGATTTGTGTTTCAGTCTCAGGTCTCCTGCCCATTCTCTTACTCACATAAAATGGTGCAATTAATTTATTGCAGTCTTGCCACAGTTGTTTTATTCATCATCACTGCAAAGCCCCTGTGAAGTACGCCCAGGAGAGGTAATATCATTTGAACAAAACTGTCCTGATGAAAGAAAGCTGAGAACCCAGGGAGAAACACTAAGCTTATATACCTGCAGATAATATTTCTTCCTATAAAACATTATTTCATATGGTAATGAGTATACAGCCTGTCCAGAGAAGAAGCCACATAGTAAACAGATGTGGAAAAAGTCAAAGAGAAAAAACACCATTGGCAGACACCGAAATGAAGCCAAGGAAGCTATGGAAAAGTAACTGAGGGAGCTGCTCATGGCTCTGGGATGAAAATGGACCTGTCCTGAAAGTGAGTTGTGTGTCCAACAAGGAGATGATGGCACAATTCTAAGTGCAGCTGTGGTGGGTGTTAGAGAGCAGGGCCCCTGCTCAAAGAGACAGGGAGAGCTCAGGGATTGCCTGAGAGGTTTGGATCCCCTCTTGGGAAGAGGATGATCAGTCCACAGGAAAAAGGAGATCTGGGGTCTGGGGTCCTCCCAAACTGATTTTGGAATTTCTTTTTGACCAACTAAGGCAACCTGCTGGGTACTGGGTATTCACAGTGCTGCCTAAGGATTTACAGGGGAAAAAAAAGATCAACCTTACAAAACAGTGATCCGAGCAAGCTGCCATGAGGTTAGTTAGTTAGTTAGTTAGTTAGTTAGTTAGTTAATGAGCCTTCCTCACTCATCCAAGCTATGCTTTGTTTTAGTTTGATCCAGTAAAAACCATTGCCAGTAGAAACCTTGACATGTAACTGGGTTTATGGGCTGTGGGCATGCACCTGATTTGACTCTTAGTCTCTAACAAGGTGTGTGTGAGTCTAAATCATGGGCTGCAGCCCCTCTCAGTGATCTTGTTTGCTCTCCATTGGTTTTTTTTCTTTTTTCTTTTTTTTTTTTACAATTAATGCCTGAAACCCCCAGAAGTTACATTAGCCTGTGCCATTGACAAATAACCCAAATACAAATAGCCCAGCAGTTGTACTTATAACTCTTTTTTAGTGGCATATAGATTATTAAAAGGGCTGCATACTAAAAAAAAAAAATTAAAAAATTAAAAAAAAATAAATAAACCCAGCAAGCTGAGGCACAAAACTGGACTGTCTCACTATGACATAGTGCCATGAGGTTCCCAGACTGCTATTAAGAAAATATAGCTCATCCTAGTGGTGCCCCTGCCCAGCTCTGCCTCCCTGCCAGGCAATGTTGAAATGGTGCCTTCCTGGCACTGCCTTTATTTACCACAGTGGCACTGACTTCATGAGCTGCAGCCCTTTCCACTTGGGTTGCCTCAGCCAAGGTCATCATTGCGTAAAGCATGAGCCCACAAATAGCAATTTCTTGCTATTTCTGAGGAGAATTACTAGTTCTGTTTGCATCAAGGACTGTGAGGAATCCCTGCTACACTTGGGACGTGGCAGAGCTGACTTAGTCAGAGTTTCTTGGATTAAGCAGCAAGAAAAAGAAAAAAAAAAAAAAAAAAAAAAAAAAAAGAGCTAGAAAGATGAGTCACAGCCGAGTGCAAATGTACTCCGTAGCTTCTCATGGAAAAAAAGCTTTCTGAAAAATCATATGATGTGTCCCTATATGTATTTTTTCTACATGTTGATACAGACATGAGAATACAAACGTAAAAAGACAAAAAAACCCCACACTCAAATGTGAATGGACCCAGAAATGGAAGTCTCTAAACATCTACCACCCATTCTGAATGGAGCTGAGCCTCCATGCCCAGGACATAAACCCCAAATCTACTGAGGGCATCATGCAGCATCCCCCCACCCATGCCCCTTCTCTGCCTACTTTGCAAAAAAATTTAGGAAAATAAATGCTCAGGAAGAAATGATCCTCTGTGTGAACCTGATCCAGATTTTAAAGGTATTTCAGTGCCCAGCTCCTGATGAAATCACAAAGCAGATGTTCTGCTCATCTTCTCTCACATGCTCAGCACAGAAACTCTGAGATGTTTCAGAAGAGTGAACATATGACTTCAAAGTCGTGTGTCTTTTTTTCCTGGTTTTAGTTTGAATCCTCTCTTTCCAGGCAGCCATGTAATACAAAGTTACAGGGGAGAAAGGAAATATCAGATGGATGAAAAATATTAATTTGAGATTTTGACTGGTAGCAGTATTTCTTTATTCTACAAAATGACACTGTATGAACCCCCAGCAGCTGATGAAGATGCACTTAGACATTAATGTAAGCTTCACAAGTTTGACTCTCTCAAAATTACCTGTAGGTAAGCCTAAGGGTTGGATGGAACAGTGCTGAAAAGGCTAAGGTTGTTTGCCTTTATCCATCTTCCTAATTCCTTATTCATCATCTCATCAGTTCTGGAGAGAACCCATCAATGAAACTGAGCTATTTCAGTCAATCTATTAAGTGCTCACAGAAGTCCAATATATCTAAGAAAATATCTGACTTCCCCAGGCACTCTCTGGATTGTCCTTGTGCTGTCCTGGCCATTTGTCACAGCTGGAGGGAGCACACAAGAGCACTGCCTGCTTCAGAGCTTTTATTTATTAGTACTGCAATGTCTCCAAGCACCCTACCAGGAAAATATCCCCACTGCAGAAGAGATCAGTGTGGCCATTGATCAGGACACCAAAATAACACTGATCTTGTCACTAATTACCCAGCACCTGTATCTCTTTTATCTATATCAGGAAAGAAACACTGACATCCTTTTCCCTGATGGAGCTACATCTGGTCAATCATCAATTCCAACAGAAGAGGTTGTTGTGATGATGGCTGGTTTGATCAGAAGGCACAAAGTGACAGGGTAAGGAGCACAGAAATGATCACAGAATCAGAGCAGGGTACCTCCAGCCTGATTTGGTTTCTCCTCTTTTGCTGTGTCTAATTAAGGTTTTACAAGATGCTGATCTCTCTTCCCCTCTCCCTGTGAGCCCCCCCACTCCTCCATGGTCCCCAGATGACAGAGACACCCCCTATAAAACCCAGCTGCAAACTCTACAGAGCCAGAGATCACATTTATGCAGAGGTCCTGCAGCAGGGAGATCCTGAACGTCGGACCCTGTTGGTGGAATGTCATTAATCAGAGGATAATGGACAGGAAGGTGGGTGGCTGCTGATAGTTTTGGCTCATTTAAGACAGCTTTGGAAGGCTGCCAGATCGTGCAGAGAATTTTTGAAATGTTTTAAACAATACCTTCTTTACAATGTTATAAAATACTCGGGTGGCTGGAGTGGGTTTCAAACTGGCTCCCAGCCAGGAAAACCTCAGGCTTCCAGTCAGCTGTAACCTGGACTCAAATGGGTGTCTGGGGTGGGTGAGGTCACCAGCACCCTCTGCATCCTCCCTTCTGTTCCTGCACTGCTATAAAGTAGATGATGTCCATGGTGCTCAGGCTTGGACTAAACCTTAGACTTGGTGTTAAAACTCTAAGCACCAGCTGTTTCTGGTTCATCTCTGCATGGCTTTGGAGCTGCAGTTATTTCCCTTTCATAACTCATGGAGACACCCATTGAATCATAGACCAGTTTGGGTTGGAAGGGACTTTTAAAGGTCATCAAGTCCACAGTGCTCTAGTAAGGTGCAAAATAGATCCTTAACCTGAGTGAGGTCTGCAGTCATCTTAGGTAAATAATTATTAATGGCTTGGCATTCATGCTTTGTTTGCTTCTTGCTGGCTTTGCACACATCAGCTTCTTAGACACCAACCCTTGTTCAGGAGTAAAACTGGCAGAGGGTTTGGCAGGACTGCCTGGTCTCAGCCCCCCATCTTTCCCAGCTCTGTGTTCCAGCATCAGCTGAACCAGGGCTGGAACTCACTGGCACCAGTGTAAAAAACTGCACCACGAGTATCAGCAAAGCCACAACCAACCTCATATGGTTTGTAAACAATTATTGAGCTTGTTTCTGTTGGGTACCACTTGATCATACAAAGAAGTGAACTAATTGTATTCATATGAGCAAATGCTCACATGTAAGTCACAGCCCAGGCTCTTTATCCTTATCCACGGGAGGTAGTCACACTTTCATTAAAATTAGGGAAAGTTTTCTGTGCTCTCTTGAGAGCTATAACACTGAAGTCTTTCAGCTTTTTAAGAGTAAAAGTTTCCCATGCTGGTAGAAGTGATATTATTTCATTTTATTAATTTAACTTTTTTTTTTTGTTTTAATCTGATTTTGGTAAAATATCATTCTGATTTTTTTTATTTTTGTTAGCAGAAAATTATTCCATTTCCAAATGAGACACAGTTCAGAAGGCTTTTTTTTTTTCCTATTTATAGGAAAGTAAAACCTAAACCTGAAGCTATCTTTTCCTTCTTTCTGTGTTTCCATAAACAGGATTTCTCCCAATAGAAAAAACAGTAAAAGTAACTTGTCATAATATCATTCATCAAAAGGAGCCTGATAATCCCAGGCATCTGAAGCCATGTTTGGAAGCAAAATATACTAAATGGAAACAGAACACCCTAAGAATTAACCAGTTTGCATTTCTTGCCCTTCCTATGTTTTAGAAGAGAAAAAAGACTGTCATGTTGCGAGGCTCTTGCTGTGTTAGGATGCCACCTTTTTAAGTCTAGAGCAAAATAATTAAGTATGGCAGCACCTTGGCTGTCATTCCAGCCTCACCTGTGTGACACCACGTAAGGGAAAAGCCACATCTGGAGGAGCTTTGCTCTCTAAAAGACAGAAGCATCCTCCTGAACAAGCCCGTCCTCTTACCTGGCCCCTGCTTCCTTCTTCTTCATGTGGATTATGTATTGAGCACAGGGGACATCAGGGACATGCTTTCCCTTTTCAGCTGGTTGTGATTGATCCATGAAATAAAACCCATTGAACCCAGAGGAACTAAAAGCCCTCAGCAGTCCCAATGCTGAGGACTCACAAGCACCCACTGGAGTCCAAATCAAATAGAGAAACCAGGCAAGATGATGTTCTGAATGCCACTGTCCCAGATGCCTGGGTTCAGTCCCTCCAGCTGGCTTTCCATGCTCACACACATGATCCAGCACACATGGTGTGGGAATGCTCATTCTACTCTGAGCACTCTGGTTTAATTTTGATAATTTTGTAGTGCTCAAGTTGTTCAGACAGCTGCCCTTTAAGCCACTTTAAGAAGCTTGTCTTGCACACTCAAGGTTCCTACACAAACCTCAGGAGCAAAGCACCATGATTTTAGGTCACTCTTTCACAAAAGGAGATCACACAAGGGCTGAAAAAATTCTGGGGATTTGAAGAAATGGGAGGGAAGCAGAAAAGAAGGGGACTCACTAGGTGTGTGTGTCTCTGGGAAATAGCTCAGAACAGCTCCTGCTGCCCAGCCAAATGGCTCGAGGAACAGACCTTAACCTTAAACCTGCATTTCTATTCAGCTTTAAATTGCCAAGGCAGTTTTCCTGATATACCTGCAGTGTATCTCAGCCCTGAAAGCCTCACACTCACTTCATTAGCTCTGCAACGACTGCTGCCCGGCTCTGAAGTTATGAAGTCTTTTTGTTAATAAAATTTATACCCTGATTATATAGTAGCTTAAAAAGCTGTAACATTAGAAGCCTTTTCAATATTCCCATAATACTAAAATAAAGTATATGTTATTTTGAATTCCCAGAAATATAATCTTTTCTTGGAAGTAAACTCATGGTATGTAATCACACGCTCCTCCCTGCTGGTGAATGCACTCCCACCTCTGATTCACATTTATGTTGTGAGTGGCTTTTAATGACAGAACAGGGGAATATATTGTGGTTTCACACATACACAGATTTTACGGTCGCTTATTCCTAACTAGGAGATAGAGAGACATAGCAGAGAAGTATTCTTGCTTCCTTCCAAGGTACTTCACCTCTGAGTACAGGAGGTGGTTCCCTGTATTGTAATGTAATAGCCTGGAACCACTTTTATGTCGAGAAGGAGAAAGATAAAACAAATAATCCCGGGGGCTAGATGATGGGAAATTGTTTTAGGAGAATGCATTTCAGCCCTAACGTTTGTGATTTGGGGTAACCAAACACTTGGTTCATTGCCTCACCACAATAATTCATCAAATTACCTCTCCTTTGCTCCTCAATGGGCCTGAATGCCGTGCTGTTACCTCCCCAGATTTGCAGATATAATGCCTCATTGTGGCAAGTCCTGCTCTCTGTGGCAGCATCAGCTCCTTTCAGGCAGGGGCTGTGTAACACAGGAGCCAGGTGATGACATGGCAGGCAATAAGAAGCTTGGAGAAGTACAGAGCAGATAATCAATGAGTAGGCAAGAAACCTGGACTTTCCAAACACTAATCCCACTTGATTCCTGCTCCCCTTCACAAGTCCTCTCAATGGCTCTACATAATCTGGGTAATGATGCTTTCACCTGGTTTGTACAGGGGTTGAAGTGGATCTAACACTGTGCAGTTGCTGGGACCTGTGGGTACCACCAGAACACTGTCCTGGACCTGCACAAAATGCCCACATATGGGACATTTCTTCTTGTGTATTTTAATTTTCCAACTTGCCACTTCCCAACCTTTCTGCTTTTCTTTACAAGCAGTGAAGCACTTAGGGGGTTTCTATGGACAGGGGAATTAAAGTAAAGGACTGGTGTTAGGTGTATATTGAAGTGCTTTATGTGGGAGAGCTCACTGACTAAACCTGAGCCTTGTTACGTGCCTCCTTTTGCACAGCCAAATTTGAAAAGATTGGTCTAAATTTACTTTCGAGTCACTTAAGTCTCTTCTTTCCATGCCCTGCCTGACATTACTATTTTACAGGAATTTACCTTAAAAAAGGGCAATGAAAAACGTATTTTTGAAGTAAACACCACCTAATTTGGCACTGCTTTTGATTGGCGTTTTCGGACTTTTTTTTTTTTTTTTTTTTAACCAAGATATTAGTAGCTCCTTTACAGGCTGCAAAAATAAACAAGAAAAAGTAAATGCAAGCCTTTGTTTGGGAAATTTTTTCCTTTTTTCCTTTTTTTTTTTTTTTTTTCTTTGCGTTTCCATCTGAACGTATTTGGCCGTCTGGGGTGAATCAACGCTGATCCTGGTGCTAAAGTATTCTCCAGCAGATAGCCAGGCTGCTTGGACAAATGGTTCCTGTTAGCTTGAGAAAGACACTGAATCTAAACCATGTGCTTCTGGGTCTTGTGGTTTCAAATTGAACCACAAACACTCCGGCAAGCTGTCAGTCTCTATTCACAATTTCAACCAACCTTGCAGAAAAAAAGGGGGGTCTGTGCCCAGCAATCATGTTTTTAACCCTTATGTGATTAGTGGGGTGGCTTTTATGCTGTTTCTTAGAAGAAGAAATCAGAAGACTGATGGCCTGGGAAAGAAATAAAGACAAACATTTGACGCAGTGGGGGTGAAAATAAAGATGTTTAGAAACCTACAGGGTTGGGCTTGAAGGGATCTCAAGTAATCATCCAGTCCAAAGCTATTCCAAGAGGCACAATCATACAAAACATCCCTGGCAGGTGTCTAACTCATTCCCTGGGAGCTCCAGCAGAGCAGCTCTTGAACAGCTTTTTGACAGAAGAGCTATTTTATAAAATGCCAGATTTTTGCCATTGTGGGTAAGCAGCTGTGAAAGTGCTGCTGGAGCAGCAAATCACCTGTGAGAGCAGGGCTGGGATGCTCTGCACCTGAGCAATGTGCTGCTGCCACCTGAGCTAGAGAAATCACCTCTGTGCACTTGGGCTCTGCTGACTGCTCTGCACCAGGGGACCAACACATGGGGATTTGAAAGAAATGTCCTGTTTGCTCCCACTTTTATTATTTGTTGGTTTAGATCCCACAGCACTGAGCTCAGAGGGTGCTGGAACCTTTATTCCTCCCCTTCTTGCTTTGTCATTCAGGGTACCACATCCCACAGCCTGGGAGACAGCTCTGCAGAGATGCCTGGGTGTGCTGGAGGGCAAAGCAGCTCTTTGCAGGTTCCTTCTGGGTTTTTTTTTCCAGCATTTAGGTGACCTACGTGCAAGGCAAGAACAGCTTGTTCAGGAGCTGAAGCTGCTGGGGAAAACACGTGGGGAGAAGCTGCATTTAGAGTCCAGGAGTCATGCTGGGTAAAACCCTGGTGCAGAGAGCTCAGACACACCTGGTTGCAAGCCCAAAATGGAAATGTGCAAGGGCTGAATATTTTGTGAGGACGTGTTCTATAACTGCATTGTTTGGGGGGCTGAAAAAAAAAATCCCTGCTGTAAGGCCTTGGTAAATCTATATCTCCCACCTCAGCACTCTTGAAATGCTGTAGGAATGTTTGTCTCTTAAACTGCAGGATCATATTTGGGACTGCTCAGAGGACTGAGGGCTAAAGAAGGGAAGCAGATGTAAGAGTTAGAATTTGTAAGTTTGGATTTTATTAGTAGTTTCTATGTTAAAATGAGCTTTAATCTCCTTCCCCCTCACTCTGTATTTTCCTGTCTACACAATGAGAAATCGTGACTGAGATCTTCTAGCCTAGAAAAGTTATTCTGAATCAGTGTATACAGAAAATCTTCCCAGGCTTATCTTTCAATTTAGCATTAAAAAGCAATTTTTTTATTTGGAAAAAAGCTCCAAAACAAATTTTCTCCAATTTCACTACAGTGGAACAGGCCTGATCTCAGCAGCTGAGGATTTAGCCTCGTATTGAATGGAAAAAATAATGTCAGTGTAAAGTGATAGTTTTAAGTATTGGTGAAGACAGAAGACAACTCCTGTGTTGTAAGAAACTTCAGCAATTGCTGGAGTGGGTGAGCAGAGCTGGGGAACCTGGGCAGGGAAGTGTGTGGAAGAAATTAAGATTGCTGGCTTGCCCTTGTTGAAGGGGTTATTCCCATTGCTACTTTTTGACCAGGAGACACCACTAATGACCATCTGGAGGATTTACTCCTCATTATATTGGTTCTTACAGCAGAGCTGTTACACAGTCAGGAGGTAGTGCTTGCATGGGATGGGTCTTTGGCCACCCTGACCCTGCACTTATGAGCATCTCCTGGAGATCCTGGGTCCTCCTTGTGGATAATAATGGGAAAAGTGGGACCAAATTCCATTATTTCTGATGCCACATCAAGGTTCTCAACCAACAGTTCTGTAAGATCCTCTACATCTCAGAAACAGTCAAAAGGAGGAGAAAGGAGAATGGGAACTGCTTTGGTTTGGGACAATAGAAGAACATTGCTCCCTTCTCCCAGCACATGGATCCCTTATGGATATTTAGTCACCTCCCACCAGCAATTGATTTTAAGGGGTGCCTGGTCAGGGCTTCAACAGATTTGGTTTAGCTCCCATTCCTCACTTGATTTCCATTCCCTCTTCTTCTAATTGGAAGAATTTGGGTGAACCTAAACTGAAATCTGTGCAACCAAACACAGTTCTAGGTTCTCACAGCTGCAGCCCAGAGCTACCCCAGCCTAACACTGGGATAAACGAGTGCTATAACTCTTTTAAAAACAACCTTTTCCAACATTGCATGAGGGCTACATGATCCCCTACTTAATATGCACAAGAACTGAGATGCCACAAACTTCCCTGGGGTTTTCTGAGGGCTGAAGTAAAACTTAATTATACCAATTGGTTAGACAGACTGTTAAAACTTTTGTTTCACATACACTTTTTATTCCCTCTTCTCCATCTTTTCCCATTTGCCAAAACCTCCTGAAGAGAAAATAGAGATTATTTTACTTTTTACCTTAAAGGGCTCCTTGTGTGCATTTGCCTGATTAAATAACTGCCAGAATATCTAATATTCCATGGACAGCACTGATGAAAATGAAGCTTAACATTGGTCAAATGAGCAAGTTTCGTGTATAGCATTGTCCCTAATTTGATCTCCAGCCAATGAAAACTTGGTACCATGTGTCTGTTGGCTGCAGATGAGTCTTTGCATTTAAAAGAAAAAAATAAAACACAGTTTTTCCCTTTTTTTTTTTTTTTTTTTTTGTTGTTGTTGTTACCATTGAGCACAATCACAACTTATGCCTCACTGAGGGTTTTGTCAGCCCCAGGTCCTCTTTCATCTGTCCCTGCACAAGATTCTTCTTTCTCTCCTTGCTGCTGTGCTTTTTGCCAGCCATGCCCAGAGAAAGCAGCACACGTTGGGTGCAGCAGAGCTAACTTTACCACCAGATATTCCTGCTGATCACAACGGCCTCTAACCTTCCCCAGTCTGGAATGGGAGAGGGAAATGTAGTTATTACTATCTGCAATAAGTCTGGTGAGGGTAAGGAGGCAATAACAGAGCTTCAAAGCAGCCAAGGATCCAAAAAGCCTCTGTTGCATCTGGCTGGAAAGCACTCAGCAGACTGATGCATCATTAAGTTCTCCTGTAATGATTTAAAGGGGAAAAGGCCTTTTGCTGGATTTCCACAGAAGGTTAATTTTCCCTTTTCTGGCAGATCTGCAAGGCCATTAATGGTGGATGGAAGGAAACGGTGCTACCTCTCTACACAGACTTTGCTGTAGTCAGACCACTAATGCGAGGACCACCAAATTCTTATGTTTTACCTAAAGAAATGAAACACCAGCCATTAATATGTCACCTTCTGACGGCAGCTCAGTTCCTTTCCTGTAGCTTTGCCAGTTGTTAACTAGGAGGTTCCATTCCCTGACTTCAGACAGGGATTTCTTCCTCCATGGTAAAACATCACCTACCTGAGGCACCAGGATCTTGTTCAGCATTTCGGTCCAGAAACAGCAAACACAATCTAGCTGTGGCAAGCAGGGGGAAAACTGGAATGCCAAGGGCAGGTTGGGAATCCAAACCACGATCTCTTGGAAATAAGGCCAGGTCCTCTAGAAGCCAAGAATTTCCACCCTGTTTGTTTGAAAAGATTTCACTTGTCTGTGCACATGGACAGGCTGGAATATAGAGCTCCAGCCTCACTGCAGTTCATGTCAAACTCCACACCACATATGGAGCAGGGGTTTAAAATAGATTTTCTCTCCCAGCCCATCACTGTTAGTAGAGGGAGCTGGATTGCTTTCAGGCTTTAAGAAACCATTTCTGGTAATTGGGTTTGTAATTCTCTTCAGAGATGAGGATACCAAAGAGCCTGGAGAAGCTGGAACAATGGTGATGTTATAGTGGATGAGAAGACATCTCCAAACCTTTTCAGCAGCCCTCTGCATTCCAAAATGTTTTCATTTACTTTCATTTGTCTTTGCCTCATTCTGCAGCTGCTCTTACACAGCCAGAAGCCTCATATGTCAGACAAGTGACCCATCTCTTTTTTCTGATTCTTTTCATTCGGCTTCCAAACGAACCCACACCATTTTCCAGCAGTTTTGTCACACTTGCAGCCATCCAGTAGGCACGAGGTTTAAGCCAGGTCTCCAGTTCTGTAGAGCAGTGGTGACATGAATTACCCATTCAGGATAAAATCACCCATTACAAGAAGATTGGATGCACAACTGGGAATAAATAATCCATCCCTACAGACTCCTCAGCACTGCAGGTTTACACTCACAGCAGCACCCTGAGTGGGGCTTAAGAACACTGAAATTCACATGCCAGAGTAATGCAGAAACAGCTCTGAGGGTTTGAACCCAACATTTTGTAAAGCTGTTCGAGGCCAGATTAATCAGGAATAGATTTTGAGAAGCACAGCTGAAACTTGGTGTTCATTTGAAAATGTTTAAGTAGTTAAAACAATAGGAATTATAGCTCTATTTATTTAATAGTTCACGCAAGCATTGTGAACTTTATTCCTGTATTAATAATTTATAAAATATTTCTGTCAGGGTTAAGCAGGATATCTTAGCCTTAAACAAATAAGATGGGAAAATGCGTTTCAATAAATTTTGATCTTGCGTGAAATTTATGCATTAAAAAATTTACTTAGAGAACCAAACTGTTTCATAAAGATTGGAAATATGAATGTGACACATTTTACTGCACTCTGAGTAATTTCCCATGGAAAAAAAATGAGGCCTTGTTTAATTTAAAAATAATGTATTTTGTTATCCCTGATTGCTGGAAAGAAAGTTGGCTATTGGACTGGTAGAGAACCACAATGCCTTGCTAAAAACTACAAAGGGGAATTTTAAAAATGGCTGGGGGCTTTATTTCTAGAATGTGGCTTCCTGGAATAATCTTGTTAGTTTTAGCAGGCTGCAGCAAAACCAGAGCAAGAGAGATGCCAAATAGGATCAAATACATTGCTGGAATCAAGAAATCTGCTTTCAGTATCTCTTACCTCAAGGCCAAGGGTTCCCTGAGTATTTCTTGCTGGAGTAAAGTCCTTCTCAGAAGGAACTTTCTGAACAGCAGCATGAAACTGGAACTCCAGCAGGACAAAATATCTTGTTGGTAACCTCAGCTGGATTCCAAGGGGACAGAATCCAAATCTCACCCACAGAGATTAAAACAATTCCTGATAATTTTGAAAGCGTGACAAACAAAACATGAGACAAAAAATTAAATAGGAAAGAAACTAAAAAAAAAAACGATTTTCAGTTGGGAGCTTTTTTAGGAAAAAAGTATTTTAGCAAAGGTTAGGTAGGTAGATAGAAACACTCAGAACCAGGGGAAAAAGTGTCACTTCTCACAGTCAAATGAAAGCCTCCCCATGCTGCAGCTGCTCAATAATTGTTCCAAAGAGCTCCTGATGGGCCTTAACCAAAATTCAAGGAATCAGCTCCTCTGAGCATTCAAAGGATGAAGCAAAGTTAGGATCCCTTCAGCTTTAACCTCACAAATAGTCCCTTTCCTATCACATTTCCACCAAACCAGGCAGTACAAGTACAATATAAAACCCTATTTCCAGCTCTCCTTAGACTGAATTACTTTCTTTCTTTGAATATTTCTTTGAATAGTCTCTTGGCTTATGGAATATTTTGATTATAAATTATTTTGGTCTGACATCTTCTCTGTATGTATACCTACTTATATACCAATCTCTCCATAGATGTGCTCATATTTTTATGGCCAATGCCAGCAGCCCTTCAGTTTTGACTGAGCTTGTAAATGCAACCTTATTCTACTAAAAATTAAATCCTGAATATAAATAATCTCCAAACTGAACCTAAGTCTTCCCCAGATTCCACATGGAGATCGGAGATGACGAAAATAGCAAATAACAGAATACATTCACAGCTTTGCAAGGAGGATCTCAGCACTTCAGAGGGGTTCCTCTGCTCTAATGCTGCCTCACAGATGGCAAGGGAATTAACCCTTTAATGCGAGGGAGAAACGAAGGGCCAAGCCAGGAATAATTCTAGGTAGATTTTAAGAGTCAAGAATGAAAGTGATTGTGCAGTGTGAAAAAAAAAAATTACATTTACATACTATACCCAGAGATTATTTTTTTTCTACTATGGAACTGTTTAAGTTTACTTTTTTTTTTTTTTTTTTAACTGCAGCCCTGGGAAGCATTTTAGGCCGTTTTGTACACCTGCTAGCTCCATTTCATTTGCTTAAACGCATTTTATAACTGCAGTTTATATATTTTTCCAAGAAAATAAAAATGCTAAAAATATAATGTGGTGTTTGGGAGAATGGAGGTGGGGGATTGGAAGGAACAAGAGGGCCTCATCTTGGCACATGTTCCACTTCATGCCAACTGCAGCACATTCATCATTACCCTGCTGGATGGGGATTACCTCTCTGCTCTCATTCTTCCTCACACACACGTTTCCCCTCTGCACCAAAGAACAAACTCCTGCCCAGGACACAAAAGGCCTATTGGGCATGGCTGCTGCTTTCTTGCTAATTACAGTGCTTGCCTCACCAAGGTGTTACTGCTATTGGCCTTGAAGCAATTTTCTGCTCCATTGGTAGGATCTGCCTCAGCCCCTTTGGTGCAGTCATTGGTTTGGAGCCAAGCCAGCAAGAAAGGATTTCTGTACATTAAATGTTGCAGTTTTCATCCCATGGAAAAGTCTCTACAGGGAGACCCAACTGGAGCTCGGAGAAGATCTTGAGGTTGTTGTTTTTTTTAACAAAGGGCCCGTGATATTCTTCTCCTTTCATTTTATTTTTCATTTTTACCAACCTTACTGTTTTATCAGTTTCTGTGGTTGGGGTTCATTGGTCAGCTACCCTGCAAAAGATGGTGTAACTCATGGCAAGAAAATGAGTAAAAAAGCCATGCTTGACTCCTGGACTTTCTCCTCTGTTTGAGAAACAAAGAGTTTGGAAAGAAGGATATTTTTGAGAAATGTTGGCACCTCCCAGTAGCTGATGTGATGTGTTCATCCAAAGCCTTTTATTTGATTGTGGAAATACAGAAAAGCAAAAGAGATTTGGATCCTTTATCAAGCCTCCTGTTATCTTTCACAAACTTCATTCCAACAAGGCAAGGCTTGGGATTTGGTTCCGGGCTTGCTGTTATTTGGCAAAGGGAAGCACCCCAAGCATCCCCTCTGGAGTCCTTTATTTAATGTCTTGTGATGAACTGCTATAAATCTTGGGACAGAGAGACAGAGAGACAGAGCCACACCACCCCTGGCTGGCTGCTGGACTGGCAACAAATACTGACCCTGGTTTTGTTCTCAGCTCCAGCAGAGGGGATGGCTGGAGCTGCTTGGAAGTTTCATGGACCAGCGTGGACCTATCTATCTTTCAGTACGAAAAGGCTTCCTGACCACTGCATCTGTGACTGAAACAATTACATCATCTCACCACAGAACATGTTCCCTGGCACAAAGAGAGCTTTTTCCTTCTGAGGGAGTTGGTGTTCTTCGACTCAACCAGCCAGCATGATTCACATCTGCCAAGCAGCACATTAGCATAGAGCAGAGTCTCCCTTCCCAGCTCCCACTGACTTAGACTGGCCTCAAGTATTCCCTCCCTAAAGCTCCCTTCCCCCAGTAAAAAAAAAAAAAAATTAAAAAATCCATGACCTTTGGTTTTCTTTCCAGTTTCCAGCCCCCAGAACACACGTGCTCTCCCCATACAGACCCCCCCCCCTTTTCTGGGGATGATGGAGAGGCCTCTCACCTCCTCCCCCACCCACACCTGAGTCTTCTGATGAGATAAGGTGAGAGAGAACAAAATAAAGAGAAGGGAACCCAACCAAACAAGAGGATGTTTTGCCTGCTGTGTCTGAAGAGGGAAAAGAATAGCCTGAAGACAACAAGACTCCCTTACGGCCAAGAGGACTGACAAATTCTTGTGGTTTTCTCCAAAAGTCAAACCAAAACCCAACCGCCAGCCAAGCTGAGCTCTGGCACTCCTGCACTGCCTGGAAATGAGCACAATCGTATCCTAATAGCTATTTGGATAATTGTCCATGTGAGTGATCTGCCAACCAATGTTGGAAACAAGTTTTTATTACAAATATAGCATGAAGTCTAATCTGGAATACATTAAAATGTTATTTCTGTAGCTGCCTTTTCCCGAACTTTAAATAATGGCTAAACCATTTATCAGCTTTTGAGGAGAAAGGTTGTGTATACTGTACTTTTAGAGCAGAGATGAAAAAAAAATATAATCTTCAATAAAAATATCCTCCGCGTAATTCCCTGTAATTTCTGGTCCCCTCTACATTGCTAGAAATTATTACAAATCCAGTTTAGCTTTGCTGAAAGGGGCAGGGTATGAACATACTGTAACAACCAAACTGTCTTTCTAGGCACCTGCTGCAGACCTCTCCTGATGTGATTCCAAGCTGCCAGATCCACTCGAGTTTTGCAGCCTGTAAATAATGCACACATCCCAAATAATGCACCAAGCTGTGCCTGCAATGCAATGTAATCTGACTGCTTAGTAAGGAGCTGGGCACTGGGAAGGAGCATCCCCATTGCTTTGTTATCTACTGACTAGGTAAGAGCAAACACAAATCCATTTTCTACTTCTACACAATTGATGAAGCTGGTTTTTTTCCTGAGGTTTCATTCTCCATCTTGGAGAACATCTTTGGACTGGATAACTCTTCAAAGGTCCTTCCCAACCCAAACCATTCCATGGTTCTATGATCTTTGTCACCACCTTCAGACAGTGTCTCAGATGGGGCTGAAATCTCTGTCTTCCCCATGGCACTGCTGAGATGATTTAGGTGCAAGCTTATAGTTGTGGGAGAGTAGTTAAGACCACACAGAACTCTCCCTAGCATAATAAGTTGGTGAAAATATCAAGATATGATTTTCATACATAAATCTGAGTGGCATCTGGGCCATCAGAACCCCTTGTAAGAGCATAGCAAGTCTACACTTTTTTAACTGGTGTGCTCTCCTGCACCTCAAGAAGAGTGTTCTGTGTTTGATGGATGTGCTGGGACAGACATATTTCAGCCCCTCCATTTCTTGTTATATCTATTAAAGAGATTTACAACTTTTTCATTGTTCTGCCTGGAGCTTGGCCAAGTCTTGAGATCAAAATCCAAAAAATTCTCCTCAACAAAACATGAGGGTGACCAGAATGAAACAGGACCTGTGGAAAAGATCTGAATTGTGGGAAAGGAAATAACCCCATCACCATGGAAACGCATTCAGGTTTTCCAGTTGCTCCTGAATAAATGAAGTTTGTGTTCTCTAATTCCTACACTTCAATTTCAAGCACACCTAGCCTGGAAGTACCTGGGAATACTGTTAAAAACATCACATTTTCTCTGAGTGGCATTTCATAGTAATCCTTTTTTTTTTTTTTTCCTTTAATTTTTAAATTTTTTTCTTTTTTTCAGGAAATCACCATCCAAGTTCTCTAAAAAATGTCTGCAACACACACATAATCCAGAAGGTACTTTCAAGATTTAGCTGTAGTGGCTAAGTTGCACTCTAGAGTTGCAAGCTCTCCCAATTTCTTAAGAATCTCTGGAGCAGCCAGTAACACTTCACAAGCCCCACGTGTGTGACTTTATTAAAAAAAAAAATACTTGAAGCTTTCAGGGCTGACTTTACAGAATATGAGCATCCAGCCAAGTACTTCACTCAATTTCTCCCTCACAAGGTGGAGGTTCCTTTCTGCAGAGTGTCATCTCAGAACCAGCATCAATTCTTACTGGGTTCAGCTGATAAATTACCATTTTTAGCAGTATGGATTCATTGGAATTGCTCATGGCTTAAAGGACATGGGTGCTGCTTTTTTTTTTTTTTTTTTTTTTTTTTTTTTTTTTTTTTTTTTTGAGTATTTGGCTCCTTTAGCAGAAACTAAGAATTCATTTTAATGCTTTCAGTCTCCCACACCAGAGGCCTTTTTGCACAACTTTCCCCACTTCTCAGAACCTTTCTTTCCCAAAGCTGTCCCCTTCCCAGTCCTCATTTACGTTCTTCTCTTTGGTCAGGAGTGCAAAAGTTTTTGTCCCCTGTGCCCCCTCCTCTCCACACTCCCCTCAAAGAGAATGAACTTCTACCCAGAGAATTCCCAAGAAACCCAGAGTCCCTTTTGCTGACATCAAGCTGGAAGGTTTTGTATCCCTTTTCCACTCCCCAGCACCTTTTGTTCCCAAGTCTGTTTATTTTATTGTTTCTGCACAAAATTAATGCTTGTGAAAAATAAGGGATTACTACAACTACCTGCTGGAGCCAGGGCTGGGGGAGGCAGACTCTGTACAGGAATTTTTCTTAACTTTTCTGAAGTTTCTTTCACAGTTGCTGTGCCCTCTATATTTCGATTTGGCATTCGACTCATTGCAAAAAACAAAGAAGCAAACAAACAAAACCAAAGCAGATTTAAAAATGTAATTTTCATTTCTGACTTTTCAACAACCTTTGTTACTCAGCATCCTTCCCCGAGCAGAGAAAGGATGTTACTCATTCCATACAGATTTTTAGTGACATTCAACTAGGACTCAACCCTCTGAATTAATATTCATTTAACATCTGAACAGATCTGTGAACCTTTGCCCTTAAGAGCTGCTTGTAGCACCAGCAATTCCCTCACCTTCAGGCTTCTTTTTGCTTTATGGCCAAGGGAGCTTTATTTTTAGTGCAAAATTAGGAACTTCCTTTTATACTGTGCCCTCGACTATTAGCCATTCCCAAATTTATGGAAAAAAAACATCATAATCCTTAAATTCTGAGGAAATAATGTTTCTGTTCTGCTGCAGAATTCTTTTCTGAGCTTTAGTGAAGTACTTCTAGCCTCCTATGTCCTAGTATCAACCTGTGAGTCACAAAGCAAAGGAATGCTCCACTTTCCTGATGAGTTTCTGAGCTCCCTGCTCTGTAGCAGGGATTTACAGACAAGATTTCTGATAATCTAAAATGCAAAACCCCTTATACACAGTAGCTCTGATGGGATGCCCTGGTTAAAGACCTGACTAAGGGCCACATTCTGGCTGTAACTTTTAAAAACTGCCTTGTACATTACAGGAAAAAAAGAGTGTATGAACAATGCCATTTGAACAGGCAGATTTCCAGGGATGCTCAGCATGTGCCCTCCCAGCAGAGCAGTGAGCACTGAGGGTGCTGTCAGCAGAATTATTTGGGGGTGTCCAACCTCGAAGCCCTGGCTGTGTCCTGCTGACATTTTTTCCCTGTTGTGGCCCATCAAACATGTTTGGTTTGCACCCCTCTGAACGGTGTGGCTGCCACTTCCATTCTTGCAGAGCTTTCTTGGCAGTTGCTGCAAAAGCTTTAAAATGGATTCAACAGAGATGAATTGTCCCAGGCTGCACAAGCAAACAGGTAGAAGGTGTTTGGTCTTCTTTCAGTGTTACACCAGGCTCACAAGGACCCAATAGCTGTGTGGATCAATAACCCCTGTGTTTTCAGTCCGTGCTTATTAAAGGTGGTGCATGGAAAAAAAATAAGAAACTTTCTCTATTTATATCTGGAACTTAATGAAGTGAAATTATCACAGCCGACAGGCGCTGGTGCTGTAATTCAGAGACATGGCTTGGCTTACAGGGATCTGCAGGCTGTTTTTATTCCAAATAATAAAACAAGAAAAAAAAGAAGAAAAAAAAAAAAAAAAAGAGCGAAACCTAATCCTCTAATCAGTTCCAATTTACATATTCACGGGTCTTATTTCCAGCCTGCTAGGAGAAAAAAAAAGATAGTGTTGGAGTCACGAAGCGATTATTTGATTAAGTAATTATTAATCCCAGAGTGCTCTGATTAATTCCCAGCAAGTTAAACGAATGGATTGGAGCTGGGCTGGTCACCTTCACACCATTGTAACACAGAGGGGCAAAACTCTTGGAGATGTATTTTTACCTGCTCTGCACTGAGGAGTTCTGTTCACCAAAGGTCTCCCATTGGCTTCCCATGGGGTTAATACTCTGCTAAATGAAGTGTTACAAATTTGAATTTTATCTGTGGCTAACTGCAATACCAAATGCTGATCTTTAGTTTCAGACTGGAAACTCCATCCTGGATCTGTGCACAATTCATATTTTACATGTTTAAATAATTTAAAAAAAAAAAAAAAAAAAAAAAAAAAAAAGGAAGAAGCAAAACTCTGCATGTATTTTTAACAACCTTTTACCAGCTGCCCAAAATCTACCAGGTAGATGATGTTGTACCTGAGAGTGCAGAGTGTATGCACTGATTTCAAGAGAGCTGAGATGCACATTTCATAATATTATTTTTCTTCTAAAAAAGAAAGAGGAGAACACTGAGAGGTAAGGAGCCTGGAACTTATGTTTGCTCCTTGTATTGGAGTTTATGTATTTTATTCTAACATCCTAAAATCTCCTGTAGTCAGTTGCTGTATTTCTTCAGACACACACAAAACCCTTCCTCAAACTCCTTGTGCTGTTCAGCTTAAAACCTGTGCTTCAAACCAGGCCTTCCTCAGCTTCTTTTTTTTTTTTTTCCATTTGCCCTTTTACCCTGAAAAAGCTTGGGAAAGTAGAAAGCTTATATATAATAAACCTATGATAAAGCTGAAGTATCCAGCAGCAAAGGAAGAGGTGGGGAGCAGAGCAGCACCTTAGCAAAACCACCTGAGAACACCTTGTTGCTGTGCCTGAAGTCAGTTCATGTCCCAGGGATGTGTTCTGGTAAAGAACTGAGTGAGTCAAATGTCTCAGATATTCTAAAAATTAAATCAGTGAGGAAGGGCAGAGAAAGCAATTAAGACTTCAAGGCAGGGGTTACGTATCAGAAGTGTATTTCTTATTTTTTGTCCATGATTTTCCTGCTCAGCAGCATCTTCTCATCTGATCCCATGTCCAGACCCATCTGGTAAACCACATTACACAAGTGATGAATATTTGGAATCAAGAGTTTTCAAGCAATTTGCAGACAGGGACTGGCTTCAGAATGATTTGTTAAGGAAACACAATATTCATACCAATCAGTTCTTCCTGTGGGGCATTCTCAATGACCCAAGTCTTTCCATCAGCATAGTCCAGGAATAATTCCTAGTAAAAAAATCTTAAGCCTCCTGATTAAAATCAGTTTTTAAATTATCTTTACAATCTTTAAATTAGAAAAATGGAAATTATCTTCACTCTAGATGGCTTTGAATATTTTGTTGTTGTTGTTGCTATTTAGGGATTACAATGCAGAGCTCAGCTTTTGAGAGGAGAAAATATTCAGAGGTTTGGGTTTGAGAAAGATGAAGGATTTTGTTTTGAGTGAAATGGAAATTTTGCTTCTCTGTTCTAGGGCTTTGCTTCAGTCATCTCTGCAGTGTTTTAGCATCTTCTTGCACAGCATTAACTCAGGGCAATCAAACCTTGCTTCCAGAGCCAAGACAATTCGGATTTATTTATCAAAAAATAGCCTGAAGTATCTCAGGAATGACAATAAACACACACACACACAATCAACCTTCTTCCTGGAAAATGTTGATTTTGATTTCTCTTCAGAAAATGTTTCCTTAAGTACTTAAATTGTGGCTTTTTTTTTTTTTTTTCTGAGATCACAAAATCTTTTCTGCTTTCACTGTCACACTCCTGAGGCACCATCACATCCAGTGAAGAAATCTCACTGCCTGATGGGATAATTTTTCATCCAGAAAATGAAGGGGGAAACAGTGGACAGTGCAAAGCTTCTGAAAGCAGATCTGGAGTGCTCCAGAGGCCTTCATGTGATCCCTGACATCCATGTCCCTCACTGGTTGGACCAGCCATCATTTTCTGCAGATCTCCAAATACAAAGCTGCTTCTTTTTGGGGTTAGAAAAGGTATTTTTCAAGTTATGATATAGCAATAACTCCCTTGACTTATTTAGCATGAACTTCTCTGTGTTTGATAAGCAAAGGTAGCCAAATAACACAGCTTTGTTAATGTTTTCCTGAAGAACATGGAGCACCATGGATTTTTTTCACCACTGGCTCAGCAAATTGACTGTTCAGAAGCATTTGAAAATCCCTTGAGCTCTTATGAGAACTCCACAGTTGAGATAAGCCTCAAAACGGCAGGCAGAAGGGTCACTAACCACTTAAATGAACATAAGAATTGAGGACTTCAGTAAAACATGGACACAGGCTGCCCTGAAGCCTCACGTAAGAATCCCACAGCATCTGAAATGTGCAGAAAAGGATTTGGAGGAGATAATGTGAACAAAATCAGCTTGACCTCAGACAGTGACACTTGGAGTCATCACATGAAGCATGATATGTATTTGTTTGGTGCTCCTTACTGACCAGAACTGGGAGGTTTCCTTCAGAGCAGTCCCAAAGCACTGTGTATGCTTCTTTAACCTTTTTAGTCAAAAACCACCTCCTACCTAATGGACCAAAAAAGAACAACTAATAATCTGAGAGGGCGGGAGAGAAAATCTGTCAGCCTGAGTCAGACTATTGGACCACCAAGCCCAGCATCCTGTCTCTGAAATGCTGTCAGTATCTGACACTTCAGGCTTAGTTGGGATAATAAAACATTTTCCTCAGCCTTATGTAACATCTCGGCCTGGCAAAGAGAAGATTTAAACATTGATTGCTTTCCACTCCCCTCTGTCCCATGAATGTGAATCTGACTCTTTTCCAAAACGAACAACCCTGATGAGCTGGAATTGGTTTCTGGGCAGGATGGGAAAAGCTCCTCTCCCGTTACTCATTCCTGGATAGATCTGCTAAACCTTTGCCTCCTGAAAGGGGGACTTGAATTACGATACATAAAACTTCATCTGCAAAATTCTGGGTGCCCAAGGATCCTTTTTCACGGAAGGTGGAAATGCATGTCGTAAGACTTCATGTCTAGTCACTTTATTTTTCCCCCATCGTGTCTACTTCCTTTATTTTTTTATTTGTTTAAGCTCTCCATTAGTTTATTAGCTTGACAGCAGCCCAGTTAATTAGACCCTCTTCCCTCCCCCAGCCTAAGTGGTACACTGGGCTCCCCAAATGCACACAAAATTTAGTGCTGCTGCTGGGGCACTTCTCAAAACAAATAAAAGATTTGCAAAGCAGCCACCAAGCATCCAACGTAATTAAACTTTTGCATTTGTTACTTTTTCGGCAGCCGCACACAATCGGGGCCTTGTAGGCAGCAAGCACTCCCCAATCAGACTGTTTTTCTTCTGGAGGGAAGAGTGCCAGGACTCTTACCACCCCGGGTAACATAAGATCTCAAACGAGCAGCAAATGGACAGTTGCAGCCAGAGTGAATGGACTGTGGGGAGATCTCTGTGAAGGTGAATATCTCAAGAGAGAGAGGTACAGATGCAGGCACGTAGAGGGGAGGGCAGTTCTTCAGGGAGAAGGGGAAAAAAATAAAAAATAAATAAAATAAAAAAAAAAACAGGCAGTGGAAAGCCTTCTAGAAATTACTGCTCTGTGCACAGGTATGTAAATGACTCTGGAGTCTTGCTGTCCACCACCTCAATCAATTGGGAGGTTATTCAAGATAAAACAAACACCATTTCAATTAACTGCGTATACAGCCGTGGTTAGGGGCACAGGCAGGGAAGAGGAAGTGGGAGGAATTTTTGGAAAATGGAACTTTTTTTCTTCTTCTGTAGATAGGCACAAATAGAGGTTGCCTTGAGGTGCTCCGAGTCCAGCCATGAATGGTCTTAACTCCAAAGGAAAGCTGCCATGCTTTAAGCTTTAAAGAAAATGGAGAGAAAAATTTAAAAAGAAAAAGGAAAAGGAAAAGGGGAAAAGGAAAAAAAAAAAGAGTGAGGGAGCCTTGAAACACCTTTCAGTTTTTACTGGCCAAAATCAACTATTTGCAAGAGCCAGAGGGAGCAGAATTCAGGACAGATGCTCCACTACCACTGATTCTGTTGGAGCCAGGACCTTGCTAACATCTCCCTCAGCAATCCCAGTGAGCAGCCCTGTGCCAGAACTTTCCTATCTGTACCCACGGGAATGCTTGGAGTATCAGGATGCAGCTGGTGACAGAATCTGAAACAACCTGCAAATTTTGCAGTGCTTGGGGAAGACAGAGCAGGAATGAAGCCACAGGGGATGGCCATGGGAAATCAGGGATCATCTCCATCAGTGCCACACACTTCTTGCTTAATTGTCAGCAAACCACTTTACCCCTTTTCTTCATTTTTTGTACCAGTGTGCAACAGACAAACCTCTCAACCTGTCTGATGCATTTACAAGATGAGCTTTCCAGTCCACCAGCAGTGTTCCATACAACAGAGGCTGCATTCTCACTGGGGTCTGTGTGTGCCACTGGGCTATAAATCACAGGACTCTGATCACAATCCCTCATGTTCTACATGACCAGAAGCATCCAGTCCCCAAGGACATGGCTGTTTGGGAACAAGGCACATCATGTCTGGCACCTCATTGATTGAAAAAAATTTCTGTCTTCCTGGGAATTGGCCCTGATTATGTTTTGATTGTTATTTGTCAATCGAAATCATGGACTGAGGATTTCTGGTCAAAAGGTCTGTCTCACAGACACCTCATCTGCCAGCAGTATGACAGCCAGCATGAGATTTACATGAGTTTTCTACTTCTTAGGCTGATTAGTGAAACAGTTATCATCAACTGGATTTTATTCTTTATTAATTAAATATTGCGTTCTAGAAGAAATATATCAAGACCAGGAGACAGGAATAAGATTTCTAGCTACAACAAGATAAATGACCACCCAGTCTCTTGCAGCTACACTGATGATCATAAGCAATAAATTTATTGCACAGTTTTCATCAGTGATCACTGAGAGCCTGCTCCTAGCCCAGTGAGAAGGTGAAGCAGGTGTATCTGAGACAACTTTGCAGGAGTTCTGCTCACTCCCATTTGGAGGCTGTTTGAAATGTTACCATTCCACATCTCCTTTCACAACACTTCAGTTTACATTTGTTGCAGACCAGAAACACCTAATTTTTTCATTTTATGTAGTCCCACCTCATGGGCAGTAACATCTTTGAAGCAAACTCCATCCTTAAGCCATGTCAACCTTCCCTTGGGTGACAAGAAGTGAGTAAAATCTTGACTTTGAGAAGGAACTGAATCAAATCCAGAGCTGATAACTAGCACTCCTTCTGGAAAGATTCAAACCTCAAAAGTTTGAAATTTAAAGAGGTAATTGGCCAACAGACAGATGTAGGAAGACATTGTCCAAACCCTGGCCTTGATTTCAATGCCTAATTAAATTCAGAAAAATCAACTCTTCCTGATTCCTCTCCCCTTTAATTTTTTTCCCCCATCTTCTCCACGAGACTCATTGCCAAGAGCCACCCTAAACATCAAGATCCCTGCTGGAGCACAGACACAGCTTTGGGTTTTTTGTGCATTTCCCAGGACTATTAGCAGAGTAATATACTGAGAAATGAACTGAGCTTAAAGAATTCAGTGCCTCGTGTATTTTCACTACAAACACTGACTGTGTCAGGGGACCTGCCAAGAGGAGAGTTTAATATCGTATGAGAAGGAAGAATTTTCATAATGATACTTGGCATCCCCCCCCCGAATGAAGCTGCTGGTGCTTTCTTCCCTCCTCTCTCCCATTCTCTCTCCCCTCAGCCCAATGGCAGGACCAGTTCTTTCCATCTGGAAGTAACTGGGAACCAGGAGATGAAACTTGTTTCAGCAGCCTTGGCCAACCCTTCAAAATGGTGGGGGGACTCCCATTTAAGCCCCCCAGGTATGATGGAACTTTGGGAAAACATCTTTCCAGGCTGTGTAGCTTCCCTGTGGTCAAAAGGGAGAAAGCAGATCCAGGAGGTTTCTTGGAGCATCCAAAAAAATTCAGTCTGTGTGAGCCACACTCTTTGGTGTCCAGTTCTAGAGAGTGAACCCAGTTACTTCCTCTGCAAACATATCTGAGACTTTTTAACAAAAGTCACACATGCTTTGGGTCTGGTGACTCCTCCTGAATTGCCCGAAATTCTAATTATATTCTGACACGTGCTCCAGCAGTGATTTGTGGTATGGATTTTCTTGCAGTGCTGCTTGCACCTTTATGTCTCAGTCCCAGCTATCTGAGCACTCTGTGCCACACGAGGAAGAGCAAATGAAGTAGAAACTAATACTTTGAAGAGGGATAATAATAAACTTTTATAACATAGATAATAATATACATTTATAGCATAGATCTGATGCTCTTGATGTATTATATTTTACTACACTGTTGTCAATGAAAGAGCACGGGCTGCAGCAGAACCCAGGCCCACTCCCTAACAACTGCCTGATATCAAATGATTTTATCATTTTTATTCACAGTGGAGTCAAAATTTTGTCTCAAAACAACCTAAAACCTCTCAGCCCATCCCAGAGCAGCTTTTCAGGGTGAAATGAATCCCAAAACAAGATTCTTGTATTAAAAAAAAGTCCCAGCATTAATAAAACAATTCCTTCTGGCGATTCTGGAAGAGCAGTGGGCAAACCCCCCTCTCCCTTCAGAGGACACAAAGGAAAAGAAGGATCCCAACGGGATTCCTGGGGCCAAAAGTCACCCCTGGGGAGCAACAGAGCCCCTATTTGCTTCCACTGAGATTCCTGAGCAGAGAAGGCAGGAAAGGAGCTGGCAGGAGGATGCAGGAGGGAATTCTTCCTCCAGAGGTGAGGGCAGAGCCCTCATTTGCAAGTGACAAATGTCCCTGCTCATCCATCTGCTCAGACCCAGGGACTCTGCCAGCACAGTGAGGGATGAGAGGCAGAGGAACCATCTGAGCTTTATGGAGTGTCTCAGGGGGGAGTTGTCTTTTTTTTTTTTTCTTTCATTTTATTTCTTTTTCTTTTTTTTTTTTTTTTTTTTTTTCTCCCCAAAATGAGGTGCCCCAGGGGAAAGTCAGCAGCTTGAAGCGGCCCCACCTGAGTGTGTCTTGGGAGGAAGCCTGCTGCCTCATATTTTTTAAAAGGAAAAAAAAAAAAAAAATTATAATAATAGAGCTGAGCCAAAAATATCAAGCAGTTCATAGCTGTTAAAAAGCCAGGGAAAGCTGAGTCGCACCCGTTCAGTGTTGTTCTTCCAAACAAGCTGACCACCCTCCCTTCATAACATTTTATTTATTAAAGCAAAAGCTGTCCCACCGGAATAAAATTATGTTATAGTCATATGCATATGCATATATAGCTGTGTGTACGCACGCACACACACACATACACTTATTTATGGCTCTGTTTCTATAAAGCATTCAGCCAGAAGGTCCCCCTACATTTTTTGGTGTGTGAACCGCTGAATTTGTTAAAGAGAGAAAGAGAGAGAGAGAGAGACATTTAAATGCTGTGGAAAGGAATGAGTTATAACCCAGCCAAGGGCCCTCCCGGGCAGGGCCTGCATGGCGGCCCTCGCACATCCAGGCCGCAGCAGACCTCGCCGTTGCCACAGCAACAAGGTGCCGCCCTCCCATTGGTCCATGCCCCGGGGGGCGTCGCGCAGCAGCCAATGAGCGCCCGGGATTTCCCTTCCCTCAGGAAAGGGTGGGGAAAATGGCGGCCTGGGCGGGGAAAATGGCGGCCTGGGCGGGGAAAATGGCGGCTTGGGCGGGGAAAATGGCGGCCCAGGGGGCTTGAGCTCCTGAGGGAGAAGGTGGAAGTGAGGCGGGAGGAGCAGCGGAGCTCCTGGTGGCTGCTCTGGAGGTAGCTGCGACCTCCCTCGCTGGGTGATTGTTTCTCAGGGAGCTCTTCTAATGCCTTCAGCACTAAGAAGTCCTTGGGAGCGCCCTGCTCTTCCTGACAGGCAACAAAGTTTCCTCGGGCGATGAAATCCCTGACCAAGTAGTGCTGAGGGCCAGGTCAGAAGAAACAGCAGCATGGGTGTTTTCCTCTGACTGTTTCGTTGTTGTTTTATTTTTTTTTTTAAAGGTGCCCTGTGTTTACCTGCAGGACAGTCTAAACAACTCATGGACCAGTAAGAGCCCAGTGGATTTTTACAAGGCTGTAAACAAAAAGAACATCCGAAATAGGTATCTATTTGAGTAAGAATTGGAAAGTCAGTGTTGGGGTACAGTGTGCCATAAGCAAGGGTATCCTTTGGTTATTTAGGTGCATTGCTGTCATTCCTAAAAATCCCCAAAGGAGTCACCTCATTGTTCTGAGGACTGTACAAGAACAGGAGGTCAAATTTATAAAATGTGCTTAAAGATGCGGGTAAGACCCCAAAGGGATTTTTCCAGACAGTTCATAAAACCAGGCTGTGAGTCACCCCTGGAAGCTAATGGGAGTAAGGCCTGGAACTTATCTAGGTGCTTTTAATAAATCCTACTCTTTCCATATCGACATGATTAAATGCATAATATGCTTTTTTTTAAAGCTGCCCCAGTGTTTATACAGTGCCAAGAGCAGCAACCTGAGCACTAAAATACTCCATGCTTCTGCAGAATGGTGCCTACTCTGGAGAATCTGAAATATTAATGAGTAGTGTGCAGGCAGACTCTGGGGCTGAGAAATGAAGCTCCTTTTAGTTTTTTATGTTGATGCTTATCTTTGGACTTCAAACTTCAGAAAATGCTTTTGAACTCTTTGCATTATTTACATTCACTCAAGGTGATTCCTTGCCAAATGTCCTGACAACAGTGATGGGCATTGCTGTGTGACTGTCACCCTCACTACACAAGGGACCAAGGGAACATCTGGAAAAAACAGTTCTTGTTTTCCATTTTCTCCCAGAGGAGAGAGAGAGAGAGAAAGACAGGAAAAAAAAATTTCCCCACTGCTCTTACCTGTTTCTTTTCTTGCTCATTGCTTACACTCATCAGCCACCTTGTTACCCATCACTTTTTCCAGATCCAAACAGGGTGTTGTCCTGTGGCCCTTCCTCCTGTGTTGCTGCTGCCTGTTGTTTCTGGAGGGCACAGTACTACTGCTTGGCATGGCCTGGAGGTGGTGGCAGGCAAAAGGGAGCCATGCCCAGCACTTTCCCATGAAGGCCTGGCTTCCTCACAGGGGAAAATCAGCTAAACCTGGTGAAGCATGTCTTCCAGTCTATCAGGAAGAAAATAAAAATGATTCAGCTTATTTTTGTTTCATACAAGTAATGTCCCCGGTGAGGTGGAGCTGTTGTGGTTTTATTTGAAACACGTTCTTCACTTCCAGCAGGGGTTTGCTTTGGGCTGGGCAATTCTCTCCTACCTATGTGGCTGAATAAAAAACCCATTTTCTTTTGAAGTATCCTGTTAACTGCAGGAGGATCAGGGAAAGCTAAGCAATTTCTGGTGAGCTGCTAGAATCTGAATAAAATCCAATCAGTGATAATAAAATCACAGAAGATTGGAGCCAGAAGGAAACTGAATATGTTGTGTAGTTGGGCTTCCCTCACTGAGCCAGGAGGAACCAAATGTAGTGTTGGTTCTGTGCTATATTTCTGGAGGATAACTGAGGCTCAGGAAGTCAGTACATCATGAAGAGACTTGAGCAATGGCATGTGATGGAATCCTGGAGGACAAGCTTATTTCTTACCCAATTCAGACACAAGATACAGAGGAAGAATTCATGGCAGAAAATCAAGTCTGTCTTACCTGAGCTGAACAGTTTTCACTATCAGATGAAAGTCATTGCATCAAATTCGATTGAGACTCAGTTGATATGCCATAAGTGGCCAGAGGAGGAAATCCCAGTTTATATGACTCACCATTTTTGTGCAAATATTAACTTTGGCTGATACACATTTCTTCTTGTATCTCTTTTCCAGATCTGAGTGGAATTACACAATGTCTCAGAGTAAGCTAGCTTGGATATTTTCAGCTGTAGCCTTTAGTTATTTGAATAGCTTCCATTATTACTTGTTTTATCTATTTATTGTTTCTGAAAGGTAAAAAAAAAAAAAAAAACAACATATTTTTTTCACATAATTCTGCGGTATTAAATTTTACACCATTGGAAAAAAAAAAAAAAAAAAAAAAAAAAGAAAAAAAAAACCCACACCAAAACCCAAAACAGATTTAATGATGGCAAAAGTACAATGCTGAGGGTCTATTTTGCTGTGCTAAAACCAGTGGAAAATCCTAGAAGTTGGCAATCTGCTTCCCAGGACAGGACCTACCTGCACTTTCAGCTCCCCCACTGTCACTGGTTTATTTTGTCAGTGGAACAAGAAAAGTTGGTGGAGTTAACCTTTCATTTTGACTAATGTTCATAACATCATGTCAAAACTCTCTTCAGGGGAGCTGCCATCAACCACCTTGTTGTTTCTCTTTAAAATTAATGACAGGTGATGAGGAGAGAGCAAATTAATTAATAGATGTCCACTATATTGCTTCTGCTTCCAGTCCTGGTCTTGGAAACCAGGGGGTGAACACCTGCAGAGGGGAACACAGGAGTGCAGAGTTTGCATCTGGAACCCCAGATCTCTATGGGTGGTATCTAACTTTGAGCATTATGGAGAAAAACCCAGTACTGAAGGTAGTGAGCCATGGCTTTTAAACATGGTTAATACATCTGGGCTTCCTAAAAACAGTCTGGGATTTAAATCAGTCACTTTTAAAACATTTTTAAGTCTCTTTTTCAAACTGTGGGAGTTAAAGTGCTGATGCAAGATGATAAAGGAAAGTGTCTTCCCAGGACTTAGCAGCCACTGGGGCACCATTCTGCTGGCATTCCACAAGCCACTCTTGGACCTGCATCATTGCACAGCCCCAGACAGAAAAGCAAAATTAACTTTTCCAGTTGCAACTCCAAGCAGTATTTTAGGGAGGCTGAATATAAATAGCCAGGATTGGATTTGGACAGGACACCAGGGCTAACACCCATACTCTTGCAAAATGGGTCCTGGGATCTTCAGTGACCACAAGTGGTCAGCAGCTTGGTTTTGGCACCCTGTATTGCCATGTTTTCTGCATGACATCAGCAGACATCTCCCCTCTGCTCCTGTCTTCCCTTCTCAGTGGCAACAGCAGCCCTGCAGCCTGAGGGCTGGGACTTCGGGAGGCTCTAAATAGCCAGCAGCTTTCTCACCTATTCTGTAATTCCTTCACAAAATGGATAAAATAAACTGCTGACCAGCTAAGGAACAGTCACTGCAAGGCAGTATGGAAAGGATCTGGGAAACGATCCATGAGCAGATTTAACTGAGCAATGCAGAATTTCCAGGGCATCATTTGGTAGCTCAGTCTTGTTTTGCTGCTTTGCTTCACGTTGTCAAGTTTTGTTCTGTTTAATTTGAGGTCCTTCTCTCATCTTAATTTTTGACTTCTGGCTGCTGCAGCCTTCATAGTTACCAAGTCCCTTTGCACTTATCTTATCTTGCTTCCCTAATTTCCACTATTAGGTGATGTCTGACACCTTCTTTGCTCAAATCTGGCAGTCTGAACACAGAGTGACTCACTTACTCTCTCCCACATCTTCCTACCTCCCCTCATCCCCACACTGAGGGTGTGACTGTTTGCAGTGAAAAAGCAGTTTTGCTTTTTCATGTTTGCAGATATGAAAAAGCAGTGAAGGGAATTTCAGGAGCTGGGTGACATTAGTTCTTTACTTTGGATGCTACAGGTGGCAAACCCCACTGAGTGGATAGTCTAATAAAAATGTCCCCAGATCTTGAACTGAATTCTAAAATTCAGTTCATGAGTACTCAGAGCCATACAAGAGGACACTTTTCACTTGTAATTAAAGTCTGTATTATTCAACCCCTCCAACAGTGAAAAAATTAACTGATAGTGCATGTCTGGTTTTTTTACCCAGATTCTTTATTGATATCTGACCAATCCCAGCAGTCAGATTTTGGGTTGAGGTGAACTGGCAGCATGGCAGTGAATTCCTAAGGCTATTAAAAACTTTCCTCAGGTTATATTAGTCCATTGGAATGAAGGGTACAACCACACAGAGATGAGTGGGTAACATAAAACTGATGATAAAAGCATAGGAAATCTGCAGATGTTTTCAGACTGTAGGAGGAGTGGTTCTGTGTTGGAAGGGAATGTTTGTAGCAATAACATGCACTCTAGAATTCAGGTCACTGTCTCCAGGCTTTAATTCCAAATACTCAATCAGCAAAAAGCTGTGATGAGTGGAAGCACAGAAATCCTTTAAATTCATCTTTATTTATCTGCTCAGGTATAATTCCTGATGATTGTTTTCTCTGTCCTGAGGCCCTGGACTCAACTTCCACTTCACTTTCTGGTCTCCAACGTCACAGAAAAAGCCAAACGATCTGCACTGAGCCACTGCAGGGTCCTTGGTGCCAGAGTAATGCCTTGGATTGCTCAACAGAAGCTTTGATATTCCATCAGCCTATCCCATCCACAGCCTTGGTTTTGTAATTGCATTCCAATGGGTATCTCTAATTCCCCCTGAGCAGGGAGAACAATCCCCTGAAGTCAGCTGCTGCTTCTCCCTTTGCATTGTAACTCCTGGCTGATGCCCAGTGTTTACTGACTTCCACTGAGTCATTTGTAAGTGTGATGCTTGGCTTGAAAAATTGTTTCCAAGAATACAATCATGGTGAATCATGAATTCATGGATTGGTGTTCTACTGCTACATCTGATTAGCCAGAGTTTGAACTGAGATAGCAATCCAGCAGGTACCTCAGCCTGGGCTGGAATAGATAGAAGCTGGAGGTTGCCCCCATTCACACCCCTGCCAAGTGATCCAAGTGATTCAACAGTGGCAGAATTTGGCACCTTTCCCTGCCCCAAGGAGTCTGCAACTTGAAAAGGTGCTGGTTTATTAATACTGCTTGTATAGCTGTTCCCATGTCAGTCAATGGGATAAATTCCCATCTCACATTAATTGAAATGTAAATGAAGTTTGCCAGGACTTTACCTGACCTGCAGGAGTCAAGTTTCACTTACTAGAACGTGCCAGGTCACCGAGATGGGTTCAGGGCACTCTTCCCCCATCTTTCCCAGAGAAGAATGCTGAAATTAAGAGTTGGGAAGTTTGAGTGGAAAAGAAAGGAGGGTGACAAATGCCAACACTAAGGTCAGAAGGCACAATGCCAGAGAAGGTCCAGTACTGGACCACTGGGTGGAAGAAACCAGATTGAAGGGGCAGCTGTGGCTGGCAGGCAGTGTTGATAGTGTGGTTGGCTATGGGGTAGGGTTAAAATTATGGCTGCACATATGACTGAGAAAATTATTCCTCACACAGCAGCTGCTCTGAGTACTTGTTGGTGGATTTATGTTGGATTTGAAGAAGCACTTAGTGTGTGAATAGCAGCTACCAGATTCCTCAGTGAAACTTGTGAAGTGGACAATTAAAATATGGTTGGTTTATTGCAGGAAAGACAGTTAGCAGGAATGAATTGATGGATGGCTTGCTGCTTCACTGGAGAGCCCAGAGAGGTCCCTCTTAACACTTCCCACTTAGCTGTAGTTAAATGTTAAAATTGTTAATCCATTGAAATGCAGTTGGCCTCAGTGTATTTTCCCATACAATTTCCATTTTAATTGTTAAGCAAAAAAGAGTAATGCCATCAATATTCATCATTTCAGCTTCTTAAAACATTTTCATTCGGATATCAAGGGTGATAAATACATCTTCTGGAGCAAGAGAATGAGCAAGAGGGTGATGGAAGTCTTTAGTTCCCATAAATTTAGTTCCTATAAAGTCTGGACAAGCTGGGTGGATGCCTTGGCTCAAAAATGACCTCCTGGCTCCTCCTTTTCGTCCTGGTTTTTAATTGGAGCCAGGAGAAGGATCCCAGCATTTGCCAGGTACCCTGGCAGGATGCCTGCAGACCCATTACTGGTTTGTAGATTAAAATAAGGACAGCAAAAGGGATGGAGTGGAGCTAAGGGGAGGGAAAGAGAAGCAAAACACTTTGTTCTGATTCAGGTGAGAAAGTTAATCTCAGTGTCTATACAGCCTGCCACGTACAGGGTGGAGGAGGGAACAAGTTCTTTTTATATATGTGTTATATTCTCTAATTATCCCTGTGTGCCAGCCTTTAGGAACAATTGGAACTTGCTGCCAAAGTCTCTGCCTGCTCAGACACCATTCTCCTGGGGAAACTCTGGGAACAGTTTGGCTGCCACGTGATCAGCCAACCACTTCCAGCTCCTGCTCCTTGGAGCAGCTTTTCCTACCCCTGTGGTTTCATGGTTAGAGGGCAGAGGAAGGGTGGCAGGATTTGTGCATCCTGAGCACGAGGCTGTGACAGGACCACTGCAGCTCTGACCCCAACACTTGATCTCTGGCTCAGTTTCCTTGGCCTTAAAATGGGGAGGATGCTGATAAGAATATTTACTCAGTTGTGTAGGGTTTATGAATGGAGAGATTGCAGGCTCTGGGTTACAAGGCAGATGCTGTTCCCCTTTTTTTTACCTTGTGGGCCATCTGATGTTTTCTGCAGAGTTTTAAATCTAGTGGACTTCCCAATAAGGACCAAATTTCCTCTTATATTAGGCAATGAATTTCTGCTCCTAAGCCTCTTGGTTCTCAGCTTTACTTGGGCACACTGGGGAAGGCCACTTGTTCACTCTGATGGCAAAAGCAGTCTTACAGCAGCTCTACCTGAAAGACTTGCACTGCTTATTTCATGTTACTGCACACACTGAGTAGCTCTGCTGAGCAATTTCCCATCAGAACAATTTTCTGATAGAAAATGTGCAAAATCAAAATTTGTTCTGGAGAATACTACAGCTTAAAAAAAAAAAACAAAACATCCATTCACTAGTGAGGAAATTAAAATGACAACTTCCTGGCTTCCCACCTTGCACCCTCACAATACTTATTCTTTTTCTGCTCTCTGTTGAAGACAAAAAATGAAACCAAATGCATCTTTAAAATTTCAAACAAAAAAGACTTTACAGGGCTTTGAAATCCCTCCTCACATATTAATTTAAATTAATATTAATAGAGATGAGTGGGGTAGGAGCTCGGGGATATGCTTGGCCTTGGAAAAATTAGTTTACCCATATGACAAAATGATCTTTTAGCTAAGAGAGAACCATTTTCCCATGAAACTTTGTTGGTTTCTAATTGATTACATGCAAAGGCAACTCAGATGTCTGAAAATCAATGCCTGCACATTTTTATACTTTCTATTATTGAAGAGATCCCAATTTCAAACAGAATTTTTAAGCTCCCATGTTTCCCATTATCATGCGAATCAATTACCTGGAATTCTGTCCTGGCATGGATTTCTGAGTTCAGAACCTCAAAAGAATTTAGGAAATAGTGAGCTGGAGTGCAGTTACATCTCCTGAAGTGACTTAGACACTTAGAGCCCTTGGGAGGGGGACTGTGCATATTAACATTAATTTGATCCCATAGTTATTTAAGTTACATGATCCTCTCCTAAAATACAGTGAATTTCACTTTTATTTCCAATATATTGTATAAATTTATGCACAGCTGTATCCAATGTCTTGTGCAAATTATGCCACCATAAAATCCATCCTAAATTACCCAACAGATTCACCAATATTCTGACATTTTTGAAGCATATTGGAGAACCACTAATTCTCCCAGGGCTGCCTTGTAGTTATTTGACATTGTTTATGCTGGATAAACTCCTTGGAGACAAGGAAGAAACTCCTCTGAGATGCTGTGGTGGGATCGATTTGTAGAGCTGTTTCCATGTTTTCTGATGCAATCGAGTGTAACAATGTTGTATCCCAGTAAACATGGAAATGGAGCAAGGAAAACATTTCTCAATCGACTTCCTAAAAATACTGCTCTGGGTGGGGAGGGGCTCAAGTTTTATTCCAGGAGCTCATTCAAGCCCTCATCAGTTTCCACAATGTCTCAGATTTTACTTAGTCTTACATTTCATGTACTTATAGATGGGGAAACTGAGTGGTGCATGGGCCAAATGCCCATGAGCTGACATGTAATAACCATTATGCATTCAGATGTACATATTCATGGGGAGAGAGCTGCCAAGCATGGCTGGAAGCAAAGTGAGGATTTGGCAAAGTGGGCAGATCAAGGGTGATCCCGGGAGGGGCTATCTCAAGTGCCTTTTCTGGTTTTCTGATGCTTCCTTCTGTTGGAGGGGAGAAAAAAAATAGAAAAAAGAAAAAGAAAAGAAAGGTGATGTCTTTATTATGTTAGTTTGGTATTCTGCACTTGGATTTTTTTTTTTTTTTTTTGCTTTGTTTTCTTCCTTCCCCTCCTTGCCTAGTGTTGAGCTTTCAGATGGAACCTGATGAAAATATAAGTTTGATTGTGTTGGAGAGGAGGGAGAGAATAAGTCAGGGTACCACTTTTACCAGCATCCAGATGAGGAGCAGCAGGTAGGAGAGGGTCAGCTACACCAGGTGGAAGGTGCACAGCCAGGTCTCCAGTAGAGTTGTGCCTCAGCTTCCCCTTCAGCAAACACCTTCCCATGGAAAAGTGGATCCAAGCACCACACTTCCCACCCTTCTCAGAGCACAGCCCAGGGGCAACCATGGTGCTCTTGGCCTCATCAGATTTCAACACAGCATTTGCCTCTGTTTTCTGACTCCAGTGCTTTTTTTGCTCCTGTTTGCAGAACCCTGGAAGGAGATGATTTCCCAGTGGCAGAGATAAGAGCCCACGTCCTGCATCCTGTGGCTCTGCATTCTCAGCCACAGGAGTCACTGCAGCCCCTTTCCAGAGGGAGGTGATTTGGACAGTGACACCTCAAACTCGTGCAGCTAATCCAGCCTTGCCCCAGGGTAATTAAGTGAAGTGACTTTCAGATCTGAGTGGGTTTTTCTAGACAGACTATCAGGTTATGAAGGAAGTACACTAGCTACTTGCTTCCCCACGTCCCTGGTGCAGTCTAAAAATAGCTTTGAGCATCTGAAAATGTGCCTTAATCTTTTGACAGGGAAGTGGATGAGGTCACAAGGCTGGGAAAGGACTTGTTTGCTGTCAGGAGGATGGTGAACTTAACACATCCAATAGGACTGAGTGTTGCTGTGGGTGAAGGAAGGTAGGGAAATGGGGCCCAACATGCCCCTTTTTTCAGAGTTTTTTTTGTATAGTTCTTCGGTGCACATGAAATGCTGTGGGTTAAAAACCCTTTCTGATATTTATATATTTATATATATATAGCATGGGATGTGATAGGATCAGCTGTTCTATTTTCATCATAGTGAGCTCTAAAGAACCTCTGAAGAAAAGACAAAGCAGTATATTCAAGCACAAAGGCCAATGTAGGCATGTCCAGGGTAGAGCTCTGCTCTATGCCCTGAGATAGCTCACTGTCTCCAAGTAGAAAATTGGGATTTCTCCATCTGCAAGGTGAACTGACTCCAGAACAAGTTAATTCCCTCTATCTTTTTGGAAAAAGTTTTCTTTGTTGGTATTTGACACTATCTCAGGTCTTGCTGGCCTGCCCTGCTCCCTTGTTACTGGAGAAATCCTACAGGAATACAGCTTATCATTGCAAGAAAGTTAAATGTTGAGAAGTCCTGTTTCATGGGAGCAGGCTCCATCTGGGCTGGAGGTTCTACAAGAGTTAATAAAAAAAAAATATTAAGTATCCTTCTACCACCCCAACAGAGGCTGCATGGGATAAGTATTCTCTGAACTCTCATTTCCTGCTCCCACAAAATAGACTGGGGCTATCACACTCATTCATGCATGAAACACTTTGCCACAGATTTGCAGCCCAATAGCCCAGTTCTATTATAAATGTATTATTTGCATAATTGGGTGCTAACAAAAATAAAGCTAACAAATTGCTGATAATTGCAAAATGTCAACTGCATTGGGATAGGTCAGAGGTGAAATAAAAGGGTGAAGCCTCCAGGTGTGTTGAGGTCAAAAGCAACTTGTTATTGAGGGGAAGCTTGTTAGGGGTAATAGCTAGCAGGAGAAACTCAACTAAATAGAGGTAAAGTCAGCTAAAGCTGAAGTAACACGTTGCTGCAGTACTCCAGGAGAGAAGAGCCAATGCCACTGTGAGTAATTGGATATTTCTTTATGTGTTGCTTGGGAGGAGGGTCTGAAAAGGGGCACTAAAGAGAGCTATGAACACTCTTGTTGTCTAGCAAATGGTAAAAGGCAACTGCACCAAAGGACTTTACCTAGAAAATGTTATAAAATAGAATGGGGGTCCCAAAATGGTGCTAGTACCTGAGCAAACTGAAAGATGTTTCCCAGAAAAATCCAGATGGCACTCCAGAGGCCTAGGAAGAGAAATCTCAGTTGGCTGTGATAAGACTTGAGGACCTCAGGGTCAAAAGGGAATGAACTTGGACTGATGCTTGGGAGTGATCCAAAGCCCAGTGCATTTAGCTGACTTTTTCCTACCAAAGTTGCAAAGTTCCCTGATATTTTTAGGAAAATGAAAAATTATGGGCAGGCTGAGGAAATGCAGTTCTTTTAAAAATGGCCTTGGTTTTAACTACCATACTGTATTGCTTCAAAATCCTCTCAAGAACTTCCTTATGTAAGTGAAAAACAGCCTCACAAATTGCCAGGGTGATTTAAATCAACTTCAGTGCAATAAAAGGTATATGTGCTCCCTTAGTCAGGGGAGTTGGAAAAAGAGCTATCAATAACAGTCTGTCAGATAAAAACTGAGGGCAAAGAGAGGACTTTGCTGGGACATGACTTTTTTCATTCTCTCAGGGATTCTCTTTCTCTTCTGTCTTCATCTGCTTTTATATCTTTAACCATACAGCAGCCAAGGCAGGAGAGGAACTGTCTGACAAAGGTTTCATTGACAAACGTGTCTGATTTTTCCTAGAAAGCACTTCCTTCTCTGCTGAAGGCTTTGAAGTGTTGTCTTTGTTCTTTCAGGCTTGTTATTTTTTTTTTTTCCACTTTAAAAGTGATAGACAAAATGCTTTAAAGTCATCTTTTAGTCCAGGCAGAATAACAGGAGCAGCAAAAGAAACCCTTCATTTCAAAAGGTATCGTCACACTGAAGGGATGTATTTCAAATATAATTTCTAACCCTTGTTAAGAAAATAGCACCTAAAATAATTTAAAACTACTAGCAGGTTTTTAAAGCCCTGTGTAACTTACTCTTCAAGTTGTCTTCTTTCATTGCCAATCACAGTGTGCCATATCTCTGCTGACTCTGATCTTTGCATCTCTTTCATGTGGCTTGGTTTGAGTATCTGCAAAATGGATTAATGGAAATGAACTCCTTTGTAAAGTCCATTGAGGCAGCCTCAAAAAGTGCTATTGTAAGGCACTCTAGTCTGCTTTTTAATATTTGTACCATGTGGTAGATTTCAGTTGGCTACAATCTGGGATCCTAAATGCTTCCTGGGCTTGTTAGTGCCAGGTAACCTCTGACATCTGCACCAGCCTTAATCCTGGGTCCTACATCTGGTACCCAAGGCTGAGGTTTTGCCCCTGCACACGTGTGGCACCCTCAGTGGAGTTCAGTGGTAACTCAGTGAACCCAGTGGCCTTAACCCCCTTGTGTGGATCCCTAAGTGCCCATTGCTGAGTAAATGGAAATGTCACTGCTGACTTCACTGGTAGTAGGGTCAGCTCTCTCCCAGACACTGCAGGATTCAGTCCTAAGATTAGTCCTTAAGGTTACAGGTGAGGAGAAAGGCACGTGGTAATACTGCCAGCAATGAAGTTACTGTTCCTAAGAATTTCAGTTCAGTCAGACCACAGAGATCAGCAAACCACCAGAGACAACTTCCTGTGGTTTGACACTATAATCCTGAAGTGAAACATAACTGTTAGCCTTTTTTTTTTTTTTTTTTCTTCCCTAACAAAAGTTTTTAAGTCCATGATCCCCAGGTTATTATTATTATTTCAGGAGTGCTTGGCTGTGTGTTTTGCTCTAACTTGGCAGTTGAGGGAAAACTGGACAGGAGCTCAGAGCTGAGTATCAGCAAGGTGGGCTTCTGGGAAGCACACTCAAACCCATGGGTTTAGAAAAGTGGCAAGAAAACCAAGAACCAGATAATGCCACAAGTGTTTTACTTCATAGATGTTGCTTTCTGTATCATGAGTGTTTTGTATCATTGGCAAAATCCCACAGTGTTCAGGGCTCATGATGTCCACAAGTCTGCTTACCCAGCTTCTTCTCTGTCAGGTTTTTTTCTTTGGCAAACTGAGGCCAGATGCAGGCTGATTCTGAGATGATGATGGTGGTGATGATGGTGGTGATGATGGTGGTGATGATGGTGGTGATGATGATGATGTTGCTCTGAGCTTTTCTGCACTGCCCCCAGCAGCCCCAGACACCACCATGGGGTGTCATGAGGGTTCTTCCTCTTACCCTGCCTGGAGCAAGCACATCACTAGTGGGAGCACCATTGCTGCAGGAGCACGGGACTATTCCTGAGCTGATAAACACTTTAAAGTGATAAGGTGGCTTAATTCTTGGAAATTATCCCAGTAACACTAAAAACTGCTCTTCTGTAAAGATCCAGATAGGTTAATGCTGCCTCCTCAGCCAGCCATCTGCACAGGTCTCTTGCTCCTATCTCCCTCAGCTTGATAACTGAGCCTGGGGAAATTTTACAAAGTGAATTTTCTACAAAACATTTGCCCACAGTTTCCTAAATATTTTGTTAAAATAAAAATAATGTCAAAAGTATTTTTGGTGGTGGCTGTCAGTGTTGGGAAGTCCAGCTCATTTCTACTGAGCTGAATTTTCCTTAGCTTTCGTAACTGGGATAGTTCAGAGGTCAGTCTTTACGAGCTGTAAGTAATCCCAGTTCTTAGAATTTGAAGGAGAAAAAGATAATTTGTTGCCCCCTGTCCCTCCTGCTGCTCCTTCCTCTCCTCCAGGATTGTAGAGGAGAAAATAAACCCCAATAAACCAGCCTGAACACTGGGGTTTGGGTTTTTTGGGGGTTTTTTTGTTTAGTTTTTTTTTTTTTTTCCAAATTCCCATTCTTAGCATAAGCAATGCTCAGCTGGAAGCCTAATAAAACCTTTGAACCAGTAATTTGCACCCATTCTTTTAAAGCCTTTTCCCATTTTAAATATTAGTATAAAAAGGGGATTTGAGGAATCGGGATGGCCAAAGCAAACATTTGACACACTGTTATATTAGATTTATATTATATAAAGCTTAGGCACATGAACCCAAGCTGCTGCTGCTGTTCTGCAAATCAGTGCTTATGTCTGCAATAAGGACAAAAGTGCTGAAAAAATAAAAATAAAAATCTTTGTGTTTTTAAATAGCAGGATTGCACCACGCTGGTGTGGCAGCAAACCCTGAAAGGAAAATCCTCTTCTCCAAGTCTCTAAAGGATATTGACTAATTTCTAACTTTCCTCAGTAAAACAGTAACACTGACACACTTTTTATTTGCTGTGCCACAGAGCTTTCTATTTGGATGTTGTCCTGGAAACTAACTGGGCTGAAATGTTACTCCTGGTTCTGTTTCTGACAGGATACAACATGATACCAGATTTCAGACCCAGAGCTTGTAAGCGTGTGTTGAACTTTATGGACCAGAGCATGTAAAACTAAATCTCCATGTGTTTCTAGGACTGTGTTCCCGGATCTTGGAAGCAGAGAGATGGATCTAAAAACTCTCATAGTAATGAAGTAGTAGTTTTGTGTGCAAAGGGCTTAGTGAAAGCTCCTTTCCAACATCTCTTTTCCTCCCTTTAGTGTGTTTTCTGAAGCCTTGGGTGGGGTGGAGGCTCCTTTTAGCATTCAGGAGTTGCCTTCCCTATCCAACTCCCTTTCATGAAACCTGTTAGAACCTTATCTTTAATGTCTTCACACCTTTGATGGGTTTGCTTGAAATTAGCTGGTAATTAAAAACTTTTTGGGCTGTGGTAACAGAGACAAAAATCCCTACAACATTAACACACAAGCCTTGTTTCTTTAGGCATCCAGCTAAAATGTTTAACATGTTCAAGGTGAAAAGCAACATGGGCTGATGTTCTCTATTCCTCATCTCTACTTGCAAACCCAACACTGGAGCTTTATGTTTCTGCTGGAAAGAAAAACAAACTGAGAACAATAGGAGAAACCGCAGAGCCTTGCCTGGAGTTCAAGGATTTGTGCAGACAGGGCTGGGGCTGCTGTGGAGAATTAAGTCATTTCCCATGCACCAGTTATAGAAGGGACAGTCCCAGTACTGGGACTGGGGTTACCTGGGAGTTGGGGGCAGTCTGGGAGCAAAGGGGGGCACTTGGTTAATTTAGTGTCTTCTGCCTCTCACTGCTCTCCTCTCTGAAGTGTGTTCAGTGATGCCAGCTCAAAATATTTCTGACAGGAAAACACAAGTGTATCAACTCTTATTTGAGTTCACTCAGCAGGCTTCAGCCTCCCAAAATTTTAGTTTTATCTGAAGTAATACTCCTAGTGCAAACCTAGCAGTGAAGAATGAGGATGGGTTAAGGTCTAAATATGTGTTTCTGCAAACAGTGTTTGGAAAGAACCCACCCAGGCAGCCAAGAGCAGAAAATACTGTTTTGCAGATCTCTGGTTCTCTGGCTCTTCAGAACAAGGGAGAAGTTTTAAAATAGAACCCCAAAATTGCTGCTTGACTGCTACACAAGAATCACACCAGGGTCTTCTCAGCAGCACATCAGCAGAGATCCAGATTCCCCTGGGAATTAAAAATTAAAAAAAAAGGGTTTTATGTGTGCATGTGAGATGCTGCCACAGGGAAAAAAAACACCCCAGGGCTACTGCTCATATGCTCCCCCATCCTGGCAGTCCTCTTCCCATCTCCTAGGTGTTTCTCTCTGTCCCTCTCTTTAGCAGGACACTCTTGCTGCAAGTGGGGAGAAGAGGGCACACAAATGAAACCTAAGTTCATGACTATGTTGCTGTTTTTCCTTTGCTCGTGGCATAAATCAAAAAGAAAAAAAAAATCTGTTAGCACAGAGCTCAGGTTTGTTTATTTTTTTGCCAGCTGCAACATGCTACCCTCTTAGGGGATCACGTAAAACCAGTCATGGTTTAGGTTGGAGTGACATGTCAAACCCAAACTGGAGGCCTGGCCCCTCTCAATGAATTACAACTTTGTCAGGAACCTATTATATATATACACATATATACATATATACATATATGTATGTATTTTTTTTAAATTAAGGTAGGGGTTTTTATCAAATCAAATACCTGCACACTAAATTATATTTCTGGTGCCAGCCTGACTCTCCCTCTCTCTCTGCTCTCTTTTCCTCAGCATTACAATACAGAGGGTTTTGTTCTGAGGAGAAAGTGAAGGGTGAGGTCCTGGGGTGCTGAGGAAACAGTGTTTGACCTTGCCACATGTTTTGTTTTTGGGTATTTACCACAACATGTCCCAGTGCTGTTGCCTTAATGATAAAAATATTCCGAGTCAAAGAGTGGAGGCCTGGGGTGGTGGGTGAGAGGAAGGAGGGTGAATCAGTAATAGAGTACAGCCATCAAAGATGTTTACTCATCTGTTTTCTGAAACAAGTTTGTTTTGTTTATTAATAGGGCTTGAAATGCCCAGGGGAAAGTTTAAGGTGAACTAAAAATGCCATATGTTCCTTTGGCACGGAGTCTCCTTTTGTAGTTGCTAAAATTAGTTGGATGTTGGCTTTTCCCTTTTTAGCCACCTTTTCCTTCTGAGGAATAGAAGCTATTGTTATCTTAGAGGAGCCCAGAAAGCTCAGCAAGTGAAAGTAGTAAGAGTTTGCTGGAAGTCTGTTTAATCCAGCAGTTTCTGTAGTCTGAAAGTTCAGTAGAGTATACACAATAATTTTAAAAAACCCAATAAAATAATTAAGATGCTTTCAATTCATCTTTCCCATGGAGGAAAGGGGTATAACTGTTAAGAACAAACCTGTTTTATGAACAACTCTGCATACAGCCAGGAGATGCTTCTGCTGCAATTCCAGCCTTATGGGGGAAGAAGAGACACTGAGGACAACCTGGCAAATTGCTCTGATCCCCTGCATCCCTCTGCCTCATGGTTTGAACATCTCACCTCATGAGGGGAAAAATCTGTACCTGGTTAGTGATAGATCCAGCTGAACACTGCCTAAAATCCTCCCTTTGTCTGCTTCCGAGGAGCAGTCCTGTTTGTTTCTTATACAATTGGATTCAGAGCACACTTGAGAGGAGGGGGGGGTAGAAAAGTTTTCCTCAAGGGGACCTCCACAAACCGTGACCATTTCTGTTCAGAGAACATAATGAAAAACTCTCACTAATCCTGTATCATGCACGGCTGGGCACTGAGCTCATGTGCATGCTGAAACTGGATCAATTGCAATTTTAATACAGGGTGATAGAATACGCTGGTGTCTGAGCATACCAGCACTGCATTAACTCCAGCCTGTGCTCAGTCAGGCTGCCCTGTGCTGAAGCAATTATTTCTTATGCAAGATGAGAGGGTGAAGGAATGCTTTGGAGGAAAGGCTGCATTTCAGAGACCATTCATGGAAGTGTCTCTGCTAATGGAGGTAAAGAATAATGAAGGACCTCAGAGTAAAGCTGGAAGAGAGAGCTGACCTTCTCTCTTTTCCTCCTAGCTCAGGAAGGGATTTGGATTCTTATTATTTAAAAGCTGCAATGGAAATACATGGTGTTTCTTGGTATTTTAGAATGGCAGTGATGAAATAAGTTGAAGATAAAAGGAAAGCAGAGCTTTATGATCAGAAGATCCTAACAGAAAAGATTGGATGTGTGAAGATTCTCTGTAGAGAGCTGGAGTGGGCAGTCCATTTCAGACAGGAAAATCTATAATGTGATGGAGGTGTCGGGGTCTAGAGGTCCATTTCTGATGGCTTGGTATGACCAACCTCACCCTTCTAAGCCTTGATCTCCTGACCCTAAACCCCAGGCTGAGTCACTCTGTCTCAGGGTTTTATCATCTGAACAGGAGCTGGTGAGCTCAGGGTCGAGCACCAATTCAGACTGAGATTTGAGATGTCCAGAAATATGAAGGCAACTCAATCCAGCAGGACTGATGTTTCTGAAGTTCTGCTATGATTCCTAGCTCATCACATTCAAGCCACAGAAACGTGTTCCTGTTCATTCAAGGTCTTGTACCAGTACATATCCTTCAGGCAAGGGTGACTGCCCTCTGGACAGATGAAATAGGGTCCTGCCTACCCCTTCTGTTGCCTTATTGTGCTCACAGCTTTGAAGGGGATGGAAATCAATCACTCCAGAAAATGGCTCTGAGAAAAAAATGTTAAATGTATGTAGTCACTTAATTACATTATAGCTCTTATTAAATAAAGGTAGAGGAGAACATAAAGGTGGCCTGCTTCTATTTTGATGCAGATATTATGTAAATTTATGTACCTGATTATGCAAATCTTGTGAACCCCCTCAGGTTTCTGAACAGTTTCCAAGCTGTCCCCTTCCTCAGTGTGGAATGCTTTGGTGGTTTGTTCTGGTTTTGAAGTGGGGGCTGCTAACCCTGCAGTGGGTGTCTGTGTGGAGCTCTGTCTGTGCTCCCCTGCTTCCCTCCAAGCCATGGGCTGAGTCTGGCACCAGGTTTTCTGGCTGGTTGAAGAAAAGTGTGTTTCTAAGGTGAAAAATTTGCCTTTTCAATTTCTATGTAGCTTATACCAAGATTATAATTCATATCCAGGCTGAATACCAAATGACCCTGTTACTCATTTCCACAAATATTCTAAAAGGCGAGGAGTGAGGCAAGGGAAAATTCTGGCCCAAATCCAGTGCTGTTAGAACCCAAAATCAATGGCATTTATATGAAGGTTGGATTTGGCCTCCTCCATGTTTAAAGCTTTAAGGTTAGCAGAATATAAATATTGCATGATGCCCCGGAGCTACACCAGGAAATCTGTTCAGGGATGCATCTTTTCCTTATTGAACAAGGCAAAGATTGTAAAATGAAGTCTCCATAACAAAGATCCCATCTCCTGGAAAAGCTGTTTGTAGCTGTTCTTCATCTTGAATGTTACAAGGTACTTCTGAGGATCTTTGGGAACAAGCTCCAACCATAAGTAAGACAAACATAAATAAGAAGCTCCTCTTAGGCAATAACAGAACAATCTACAGTGGCTATTTACATGAAACCTCATTAGTAATGGTTTTTGTCCTACTTAGTTCTTCTGGTTCCATGCTGACAGAGCCATGTATTATTCCAAGAATTTTCTGGAATAAGGAAAAGGAAATGCAAACTTTATTGTAAGAGAGAGAAACTCACTTGAAAGTGTACTGAAGAATATTCAGGGATTTTGCAGTCAAACAATATTTACTTTAACATCTATGAATTTTTTTTTTCCATTCTGGTCAATGTGGGGGACAGGACTGTGGGAGAAACTCTGATTTTTTTTTTTTTTATTTTTTTTTTTGTAATTGTGAAGTTATAATCTTCCTGTGTGTCACCATGAGTGTCTGTGCCAGATCAGATGCTACTGGTGACTCTTGTTGAAATGCTCAGCAACGTGATCTCTCCTTGCAAACCCCATCCCACCACCAGTGCTCTTCCCTGCCTGGAGCACTGGACTAATGACATTCTGCATCTTTGCAGTTCTGATGGCAACACATGAGTCCAGGGAAGTGATATGGCATAGCAGTGACCAAGCATGTGTTTAACTTCCATGTTGGAATAATTGAATTCACTGAGATTTAAATGTTGAGATTAAACACATGGGTTTCTGCTGTGTCTCCAGGGATGCCAAGTTATGGTCTACAGAATCCATATTACATATAAAGCATGGCTGTTATTTCTACCTTAGCACTACCAGTGCTGGAGCTGGCTGTTAGTGTGTCATTCTCCTGACACATCATTAATAAACAGGTAATTTCATACCTGATTTCCACAGAGTGTCATGCTGAAAACCACCTGGGTTTCAGTTTTCATCGACATTTAAAATAAAAAAAAATATTAAAAAAAAAAAAAAAGACAGGGCCTGAGAAGTGGTGGTTATATTTGACCTGGGACTGCTCTAATGGAATAATGGATCAATCAGGTTGGAAGAGGTGTTCCTGCTGACAGGAGAACAGGACTCACTGGAACTCTGTGCCTCCCTCTTGCTCTGAAGGAGATTTCACAGCATTGGCTTCACAGTGAGGAACCTTTTACCAAACAGAAATCTTACCCAAATATTTCTTGCTTCAGTGGCATATGCCTTGATCTTTTGTTATCACTCATCCCATGGATGTGGACAGGAATTTGTCCCCTTTTCCTGATGCATTTCATGTATTTAAAGTCCTGATGTATGTTCCTTCTGGCTTTTCTTACTTGGGCTGAATATCTCCAGTTCTTGCCCCTCTCCTGTGGATCATTTAACAGAAAACCTGACCTGTAATCATTAATCCCAATTAATTTTGCAATTGATCCTCTTCCAGAAGTTGTACAGGAGGCTGCATTTGCCAGCAGGTGTCAGCAGAAGAGAACAATAATACCAAGCTCTGGAGAGCAGTTCTATCTTGCAGTAAATGCATCTTCTATTGCTGCAGTTGGTTCTATTTTACACACCACTGAAACTTATTTATTCCAAGAGACCCCCCAATCAAAGGAAAACACACCCAGTTTGGAAAAGAAGGCTGGCAAAATTTCCAGGGATTTTAGGAGGTGTTGCTGCAGCAGGGAACTGGTTAGGATTTGGGATGGCAGAGGCCTCTGGGTTTAGGTGTCCCAGAAACACAGACTCCTTGAAGGTCTCCCCTGCCTGTCTGCTGCCCTGAAGCACCATTTGTAGGTCCCTCCATCTGTGCTGGGCAGACAGGAGCCTTTTCAGATGCCAGCATTTGCACAGGAGCTCAGGGAAACAATCAGATTGGTGCTGTCACCTCAAAATGTAACCTATTGTAATGCAATTTATTGGGGCTGTCCATGGCACAAGGATCTCGTTGCCTTCTTTCTCTTCCCCACTTGTCAGTCCTGAGCTTGCTGAGGGATTTCTGACTCAAATCTCTTTGCCCCCCAGTTTGCACAAACCAGTGAGTGGGTGTCCATGGAAATGCTGTATCCTGATTTTCAGGAGGCTTCAGGAAAAACTGCCTTTCTCCCAAGGGTTCCTCATGATTTCCTGCTGTGGGCACAGGGCAGGGGTACAACCAAACTCTGCAGAGGATTTGAGCTGTGGTTCTGGCTGGCTTGGTCATTTCTGTGCAAGCTCGGGTGACTACAGCACAACCTGCCTCGTGTGGATTGGAACAAGCTATTGAAAAGATTGGGGAATTTGTTGCTTGATTTTCCTTTTCCTGATTAAATGAGCAACTGCTGCGTAAATATTGGCAATAGAACCTGCTGTAAACTGAAGGATTAGTATTTAGCTCTTTATCTAAATACACTCCATTCCCCTCCCCAAAATAAAATGGTGTTGTTTGAAATTTCCAGGGAAGCTTAAGGCCTAAAGCATTGGGTGAGATGTAAATTTCTTAAAATATTTATCCATCCATAAGTGGCTACATATTTGACATTATTATAGGGTTTCTCAGTGTTCCATTTTATTAAAAAATATTTATTTGGTTTCTAAGATTACTGCTTCTCTGACCACAGAAAATTCAATTACCGAAAACTGCAGCTATCAAATTGGTTGAAAATAAATAGCCTTTTATCCAAACCTGGCATGGGCTGGTTTACTTTTAATACATAGCCATAAAAAAAGAAGCTCTTTCCACAGAGAGCTGGTTAGTTACAGAGCAAGAAGCCAAGGAACACTTTGCATCATCAGATTTTATTTAAAATGAGGTAGGGACGGGGTAGAAAGTTATGGGACTAATTAGCTGCTTTTTTCCTCTTTTGTTGTAAGGAGTGACAGAAGACCTCTGGAGGTGTTCCTTTTGTTCTGATAAATAATTGCCTCCTTCAGGTGGGTGATCAGAGAGGAGGTAACCACCCCAAATGCTTTGTTTAAGTTCTGGCTGCCTCCTACCTGTAAGGTTTGAAAGGGGTATTGTGGCTGTAAAGGGCAGATAATAGAAAGCAGAGCTGGGAGAGCCCTTTGAGGCCACTTAGTCCAGCAGGGTTATTAATTGCTTTTCATCTCTGGTGATTGAGCTCCATCACTCAGGAGACATCTCCTTGCAGAGGGTTGCTGCTGAACAGGTACTTGGGTGGAGATGGAGGCTGCCACATCCTCTCTGCTACCCAGGAAAGGCAGCACAGACAGAGGGGGTTCCTCTGGATCATTCCTTCAGCCACAAACATCCCTTCTACCAGTGCTTTTGCAAAGGAGAACAGAACAGGAGGGAGCAAAGTTGAAAAGAATGCCTGTCTTTTCCAGCTCTTTCCAAACGGTCCAAGCTAAGACTTTTTTCCTTCTCTTAATTTGATAAACCACGTTGCTTTGTGCTTGCCTGTGAAGTCCCTTCTGTGCCAGGGCTGAAGACACCGTGTCTGTCAGCTGAGGTCCGAAAGGCATCAAAGGCTGGAATGTGAAACATCTCTGTCCTCTGGCATGCCCAGAGCTCCTCGTTAACAGCTCCTGTTAGCAGAGTGCCTGCTTCAGAGCCCCTGCCCTCGACGGATCAAGGATCCTTGCTGAGAGACAGCCCTGCAGAGCCTGGAGAGGGAACAATGTGCTGCAGGCAGACCCAGTGCTGAGGATGCCCCAAAGAGCTCTCTTTCCCAGCACCGGGATGAAAAGCTGCGAGATCAAAGCTCAGACCAAAGCAAAGGGAGATAATGCCATGGGCACAGGGTCCTTCCAAAAATGCTGCTTTTATAGGGAGATTGCCTTTTTGCCTGCAGAGAGAGTGGCCCTTGCTTAAAGGTAGCTTCAAGGGGAGCTAAAGGGCTGAGGAGATTTTTCTAAGAGAAAAAGAAACATGTCAGTATTAAAAATCTCAGGTTTTATTGCTTTGGAAAGACATCTAAATTCCCTAGAAGATCTGTGGGAAAATTCGTCAGCTGCTGAGATGGGTAAAAATATTCCTGTGTCTCCCACTGGGCACACTGAGAGAATCACAGTTATAACCATTTCCTTCAAAACTGGAAGCACTTTGTAGTTCCTATTTACTGAGTTTTCTTACTTTGAAAATGCATGGGAAGAGGATTACCTGGAGATCTCAGCTAGAGCTCACGAGTCAAGGCAGCAACCCAGACTTCTTCTGTACTTAAACCATTTAGGTGGCACATTTCATTTCCCCATCCCTCAGTCTTTCCAGCTCCTAAATAGAGATATTGCAAAATTTAGTGGGATTAAATAATGCTTGCAAAGGGCTGTTAAAAGATTTTTGTGAGGAGAGGACTTGGTTAGGTTTGAAGAATAACTGGCTGGGTTTCCATCTGTGTGGCTTTGCAGGTCTGTACACACACATCCCATTGTACACAAAAGCTGCTTATTTTTTTAAGCCAGTTGGGGAGTGTATTATGTGACATCAAGTCACCCAAAGAGATTGCCTCCTGATGCAACTGGGAAATCACATCTGAACAGAGATCAAAGTGCAGGTTTTCAGCCTCTTTTCTCTCCTGCCATTTTGGCTGCAGCCAAGTCTCCCTGAATTGATTATGCCAGAAGATAATAAACACCAGTGGGTATGCCCCAGGCAGCTTTCCAGGAGACCTTTCCTCATCTCCCATTGTAGCTACAATGCTACTGAAATGCAGTCTATGGCTAAAATGTACTTTAGGTGTCTGTAATGGATCCTGCACTCAAAGCCAGGAGACTGGCAGCTGAGCCATCAGTTGTCAGCCCATAAAATCTGTGCTTACCTTCCTTTTTTTGGCTCCCCTTCTTTATCTGTCTTAAAGTGATGGCACGAGGGCAGCTAATGAATCTGAAATGACAGGAGAAGCTCCCCAATAAAAGCATGTTGTGATTTTTTTGTTGAACTCTGTGACTGGAACCAGTGGTGTCCCCACTGCCTCCTTCCTCTTGGGGCTGACTGAGCCTGAACTGCCTCCCTCTCCCTGCCTGGTGTCTCCTGAAGGCAGTAAAGTACAGCAGACCCTGCTGTAGTGAGCTAACTTATCACTTGCAGCAAAAACTCCCTGGAAGTGTGTTTATTTAAAAGGGTTGTATATTTATATATATTTAAAATGTCTACTTCTAGATAACATTACTTTGCTCATTTGAAAAACTCTGCCTTGAATAAAGAGCTTCTTTAGGAGCTTTTTAAATGTGAGTTAGTACTTAATGTTGCCTTGGTAGCAGATATCCCTCAGGTTAGAGTATTCATTGCCATGCATACAAACTACACATTGACTGTGGCCCACTTTATATTCTCACTAAATCAAGGTAAAGTTTTTTAAAGCCCAATTCATATTAAAAAATTTTCCTGTGGGTGTGAAGTGATTTTGACATAGGCACAGCTCACACTGAGAACCCTCCAGACTTGTGGCTTCAGAGTAAAAAAGGGGAAAATATAGTTTGGGGTGGGGACAGGAAGCAGAAATAGTTCAGAGGACCTTTTGGCAATGGCTGCTGGGCTTTAATTTGGGTCAGAAGTGACCTGGGTATCACAAGCCACTTGTCACAGATTTATAGATCATCTGTTTTGTTAATGCTTATGGATCTCTTGCTGAACATAACCCCTCTTGAGTTCTTTTTTTCCTGATCAAAGGTGGTTGAAGTTTATAAATGTCCCTGTGATATCTTGAGGTTTTCCTAGGAAGAAGCTGCATTGATGGAACAGTTGTTGGGTACTCATGAAGCAATATTTTTTCCATGTGTATCCTAACAAGTTTCTGAGGTGCACTTTCATTTTCCAAATTTTTGAACAATCCATTTTCATTTTAGAACACATCTGAATTATTTCAACTTTTAATTTAGCCACTGCTGGTAGTGAGAACTTAAAGTCTCTCTGGATATCATTTGGATATGAAGTTTGCAAAGGGTGGAGCAAAGCAGGAAGCTCTGTGTCCCTTTGGTGATTAATTAGGCACCTTCCTACAAGGGATATCTCTCCTGCTGTAGCCTAGGGAGGTTTGCTACAAAAATCTTGTTGGAATGGCTGTGGGGGGAGATAAAACAAACTCAGAAAGTGGCATTTTGAAGAGGTTTCAGGAGGGTACCCCAGCTCAGCCACCTCCTTGGTTCCCTGGGAGGGAGGATGCTCAGCACAGCAAGTGCATCCATGGAGAAGATGGATGGGAAGGGATTAGAGATGCTGCCCAAACCACCAAGTGTACAACTTGATCAGGCTCCAGACCTCAAACATCCCTAATTTAAGGGTTATCCAGATACAGGTTTTTTTAGGTTTACTCATTGTGGAAATTAGAGACTAAGTACAGCATTCAGATAGCAGGGTGAACACCAGGAGAGACCACAGCATTCAGAGAGATTTGGACCAAAGGTGTTAATTTTAATCCATTTTTAGAAAGGCATGATTATTGTTGGCATAACTATTTTATTTTAAATGTTTTAATTACTTGAGAACAGACTGGTTTATATAATTCCCATAGCAGCTGAACTACACTTTGGAAGCCAAATATTCTGGCAAGAAACAGGATTTTCACTTTTTTCTGTGAAAGCAGTAAAAGGTGTACATACAGAGTTCTTCAAGAAATGCTATAATCATGGTCCTGTGCCCATTCTACCCCTAGGAATTGACATAGAGTTTAATTGAAAGAACTGTGTTTTAGGTACAAGTTAGGAAGTTTCATTGCTGCTTTGAAGTGCATGCAGATTCTTTTACTTTAATTCCAAGTCACATTACACCCAGCCAAGTCTAGTGTCATTTTACAGAGAAAACAGAAACTCTAGTTCCTAGGTCCTTATTATAGAGTTGAGTCTTTTGTTTATTGATGATGATTTTCCCTTATTTTACTGAAAGCAGCAATGGAGATGAATGCATTGTGTGAGCAATTTTTACAGTTTGTTACTCCTGCTTCTAGTGTCAAGCTAGATAAAGAATTCTGTACCATATGCTGTAAGTGAATGAATAAATGAGAAAAGAAAAATAGCTGTAGCATCTAAGCTAATAATTCATAATTACAGGTTGTTCACATCTCAGGGCACTTGAAATTTTTATCCTCATTTTCTTTGTTCAAAATAATGGGATTTTTCCCAATTTGATTAGGACTTAAAAATTTCCTGATACATGTTTAAGGTGAGCCTACAATTTTAATGCTGTCAGAACGACAAGATGAATCAACTGAAGTATGTATCAGGATGAATGATATTTGGATTACATTTTATCTTCTGCATTTTTCATAATTTTATCTGTGAAGCGTGGAGCACAGCATTTTAAACTTTTGTGATAAATCAAGGAACATGGAAAGGAACACGGCTTGCTCAGAGCACAGATGGAGTTTCCAACCTGAGTGCTAAATGATAGCATTCTGTATAGAGATATCAGGAGCTGTTAAAATGCTCAGTCCAATAATCTTGTCAGAGACTGCCAACATTTCCATTATTAATCTGAACATACAACAGTTGTGGAGAGCAGGGGGGAAAAGCTTTCATTGGCATTGACTTTAACAGGATTCTCAAAAGAACTTTTCTGCATTTCTGAAAGGTTTGAAAGGGCACCAGCTGCTATTTTAAAGCCACAGACATTCTAGGTGGCCAGGTCCAGACAATTCTTTTCTAAATAAGGCAAAGGGAAAAAATAAAAAAAAAAAAGTGTATCTGAAATTCTGGTTCTAATGCAACTGTTTCTCCAGGAATTTTACTGGAATTACTCTAAAAGAATGTGTGGATTACTCTAAAAGAAGGTGTGAATTTTAGGGTGGGCTATTCTGTTCCTTTTCAAAGAGAAAAATTAAGAAAAGGGAAACTAATGAAATGTGAGAATTAAAAATTGAAATGAACGTAGCAAACTCCAGGTCATTCCTTTATCAGTGAAAGACTGGCTGTTTCCATCATACCCCAGAATCAAACTTTCAGGATTTTTTGTAGGGATTTTCCAGTCTGCAAGTATTGAGGGAATATGTACATTCAGAAAAGGATGGAAAAGGAGTGATAAACTCCCTAATAAATCTGTCAGTAGCAAAGACCTTTGAAAATCACACGGTTCTTTGCGTTCTCAAACTACCACATCTCATCTTTTCACTGTATAAAAAGCTGGTTTAAAAAGTAGTTTCTCAGCTGAAAATGTTAAATGTGCTGGCATAAGATGCCAGCTTTTGACATCAGAATGTGGGGCCATTCCAGTAGATTTAGAGTCTTGAAGTCCAAACTCCCTTGAAGATTAAACCTTCATTAAGTTCCCCCTTTTTTTTCCCCTTTATTTCCTGCCTTTTGCTCACATCACACTATAACTTTCATAAGCACTCTTGCTTTTAGTGCTTTAATAAAAGCAGCTTTGCTGGAGGTTTAAAGGCACTCCAGATTCTCTAAAAACCTTGTGGAAATTCACCCCTAAATCAGTAACTCAACCTTCCTTCCCTATCCCGTCCCCCGTCGTACATCTTCATTAAGATGCATCTAAAAGAAGGTAGCCTGTAATTTAAACAATCACATTAAGGGCTTGATTTTCTTTTTTTATTTTATTTTTTTACTTTTCCACCATTGTTATGACTAGACAGAGGATCACACTGAGTGCATTAGCCAGGCAGTGACTCGGGACACCTACTGCTTGGAATGCCATTGCACTCTGAAAGAAAAGGGATAAAACCCTCTATCCTCCAGCCCTGAACCCCACTCCACAGTAATATTTCTGCCACAAAAATCCTTTGCTGTCAGCTCCAGCAAGGCAGCCCTGGATAGCTGCGGTAGTTTGTTGTCAAAATGAAAAATGGTTCAGTGCAAAAGGTCTCATTGCTGGGATGCTAACAATCAAGGAACACTAAGTCAAGCATTTGACAAGGAACTTTGGTCTTGCTGTTAAATACCACTTAATATTGTCCTGCCTGATAATCCCTGCTGTTTAACAACTGTGCAATCATGGCTCAGTGATGGCATTATGCCTTTTCTGAGGGGAAAAACTAGGCCATATGTCATGCATTTGCCTGAAAAAGAAAATACATGTCTTTTAATATCCAAGGAAAATATAGATGATTCAAAAATAAGACAATTGCAAACACATTATAGTCTTGATTTTTCTTTGGAGTTTGTGTCCAGAGTAAAGAGGAGTCTTGCAGTTCCAGCTGAGGTTAGTGCTAGGTGAAAAGCTGAGTAACTTCCAGTCCCATCTCTTGGAAGTTTCTACGGACTGTGAGCAAATAAATGCATCCCAGCCTTTATTCAGCAGTGGAACTGGGGAGTTTTGCTGGTATCATGGGGTCTCTACAGCTCCTGCCTTAAAAAGGGCTCCCTTGCAGCATAACTTTTCCAGATGATTTGTTGTCTTCAGGCCATGACCTCTCATGTGTCCGTTCTTAGCTGGTCCTCCCCAGACAGAACTCTGAGTTTTTTTGTTTCATTTTTCTTGTTGCATTTCAATGCCTGATCTCATCATCCAGTCTTGTATGAGTCTTTTCTCTGTCTTGCTGTGCCTTTTTGGTTGTTCCTTTTTCGGTGCAAGTAATTCTCTTAGCTTTTGTGGGTTTAGTCCTATTTAATTCTGAAAGTGTAATTCTGTATTATGAATTGGGGAATGTACGATGGGAAGAAACTCGTCCTATAGATGGTAGAAAGTGTTGCAGTAGAAGGCTATTGACCTGAAAGTCAATAGGACATTTCTTCTTTTTAGTCTGGCTATAAATCCAAGCTGGAGCCAGGAATAATGATATTCACACTGGGAGGGGAAAAAAAAGGAAAAAAAAAAAAAAAAAGGCACCAGAGCATAGAAAAGTTAAATGAGCAGAAGTGAGTGGTTTTAGTTGATTATGTCCAGCAAGGAATTGCACAGGCTAGCAAACAGTTTAAAGTGAACCCTTTGGAATAATAGCATAGAAAAAAGTGAATGATTCTGAGAGACTGAATTACTGGAAGGGCAAGGAGCCTAAGCAGCTGAGGAAGAGCTTGAAGGCAGCCTTTGAGGAAAAGAGCAGAGACCTGAAAGAACTCAGCCTCTCCTTAGTGATGCTTCTGGGACAGAGTTTCCTCTGCTCAGGGGAGAGAACTGCAAGCTGAGCCTGGCAGTTTTTCTAATTGCTTGCTGTTTCTCCATCACTGGGCTGTCAGAGTTGGTCTATATTGTGTAGCATGTTGTTTACATATAGGCCCAAATGAGCTAAATAACCATGTAAAAAGGCAAGGACATTCTGGAAGAGATGGCTGATGGCAAATATTTTTCTATGCTTGATGTATCAGCAGGGTTCTGGCAGGTGCCCTTGGAAAAATACAGCACACATTTCTGTGCATTCAACACCCCCTTTGGGAGACACTGTTTCCTCATACTGCCCTTTGGGTTATGTTCAACACCTGAGGTGTTCAAAGGAAAATACAACAACTGTTTGATGGTTTAGAAGGTACAAAGGTTTGTGTAGATGACATTTTGATCTGGGAAAACCAGTAGAGGAACTAGGCAGTGGTTCCTAGAAGCATTGGAAAAAGCAGGAGTTAAGCTAAAAGCTAAACCAACAGCAAAAGTAAGTTCTCTGAAATGGAAATAACATACTTGGGAGAGAAATGGGCATAGGGAGGGTAAGTGTAGATCACAGGATTGAAGCTGTGTTGGCCCCAGTAGGTGAAGGAGTCAAAGTTTTCTGAAATTTAGAGAAATCTGTGCCTGACGTGGCTGCTGAGGAACAGGAGACTTCTGCCTGAGCTTCCCCCTCGGTGTGCAAACTGCCCAGTGTCCTGGGCTGAGGAGAAGTGCTCGGGTATAAACTCAGTATTTCAGAGTGCTGCCCATAGATAAACACTTGAAAGACACCCTGAGAATGGAGGCAGCACACAGAATGCCCAATTTGTGTGTGCAGTTCCCACATCAGGAATGAGCACATCCCTTCCCAGATCAGGCAGGGTGTATCCCAGTGTCTGTGACCTGCTGGGCAATCTACTTGCTTTGAATATAGAAGAGATGACAGGAGGGGTTGTTCAGTTTTGTTTGTCTCAGAACTTTTCTTGGTAAACTAGTTTTGGGAGGTTTTATTTGGGAGAGAAAAAAAATTCAAAGAGCTGTTCAAATCTGTTCAGTTTCATTCTGGAGAAGCAGCTATTTTTAAAATTATGAAAAGACTGAGCAAGATTAATGAGTGACCTCCCAGTCCCCTTTGGCTTTGTGAGGTCACTCTCATGTATAAAAAAATGTGGGGAGAGCTCTGTCATTATTTATTGTTACTATTTATTATTATTACTGTTACCACTTGAAATTCTTGCAGCTCTCCCTCTGAAGACTTCGCTTTTGTTGTGATTTCAGATACGTGCCCCAAAACTGTGTTAAAGAAAGGCATGTGCTTGTGTCCCTATCACTGGAAATCTAAGTTTGTTGGGCCCAGTTGTGCCACAGCACAGCTCCATTTCTTCTTTTCATCTAAATTTCTATTAAAGCAGTGCTGGTGCTTGCAGTAGGTGAGAACAGGACTTACAGAGAAAGAAAGCAAGTTAAAATAGTTTTCTCTTTGGCATTTGTCATGCCAGATCATTAGATATCTCTGTTCTGGGAACAGAGAAAGCAGTGAATGACCTATTTTGCCATAAAAATAAGTAAATCATTGAATTTAAAGACTGAAGGAACTGACAGAATTTGTGGTTTCACTTTAATCTCTCTTGAAAATTGCTTTTTTTTTTCTCCTTTAGTTCTCTAAGTAGGTGAAGGAGTATCATATTCAGAGTGGAGAAAATGCTAATCTTTATCCAACAGCTATTCCTGTGCAACGTGTGTGTAATTTTCTGTCGAGCAGGGGATTTTGTTTGTTTGTTTTTGTCTTTACAGTGATGCAATTCAAATCCACTGGCTCCACAGGAGCTCAGTTCTGTTTCAAGTATCCCAACTTTATGAGTAAGGCACTGCTTTCCTTGTTCAGTAGCCCCTGAGGGATGGCTGTAAATGGGTCTGTAAATTTATTACTGAACCTCTGCAAGGAAATGATAGTCTGCCAGACTGAACAAAACAGCAGATATTGTGTCAGATATGTCATATCTTGTCAAATGGCAAGTACAAGGCTACCAGGATTGTATTTCTATTTGCTATGGATATAAGCTGGTCTCAATTGTTAGGGAGGATTACTCACCCTCTTTACATTCAAGACATGAAATGGAAAATTGTTTCAAGATTTCCAGTGCTGGAAGCTGGCTCTGGATGTTGGAAGCATCTAAAGTCAAGTGACAGAAATGGAGGGGTTGCCTCTAGGGGTCTCACCTGAAAAGGAGTTCGTCCAGTTTGGGGGTTTTGGCATTTGTGTGTGAGGGGAGAAGACAATGGGAAAAGGTGGAAACAATCTTTCATTTGAAACTGGAAGTAGAGCTGGAAATACTGAAATTGGAACTGAGGAGCCCTTGATGTGTGACAAGGAGGGGTTTTGACACAACCTCACTCTTCAGGTGCAGCTCCTTCCTCCCTGGGAACAGGGGGAGTGATGGTTGTGATGGGCTGAGGTGTCACAGCTTGAACCTCTGCAAGTATTTCTGGTAAATCAGCCAGGGCCTTTGTAGAGCTGGATTCACCAGCTTTCCAATTACAGAGCAGCTGAGAGGCAGTGTTACAAGCAATACCAGTGGCATTTCTGGTACCTTTTAGCTAATGATTCCCTAAATAGTTACTTTCAAAAGACAGGGAAGCAAAAAAAAAAAAAAAAAGCTCCATAAACTGCAAAAGTTAAAGCTCAAAAATCACCTTTATGCCTACAGTTTGCCTCAAAATGTTAATCACTGGTGAGCCCTGCACTTAGAAGTAAGGCTGTTATTATTATAAAGGCAGAGTGATGCTCTAGGGAGGCAGAAATAACCATGACCACTTGTACAATCTCTTCTCTAGAATGGCTGTTGTATTGGCAGATCTTGGTTTCTTAAAGGAGCAGAGTTACAAACCAATTGAAATGTCTCATTCTGCATTTAAAAATGAGGTTTCCAGGATCACTGAATTTAAGCCAAAAGCTTTGCCTTTTGGGCTGTCAGATCAGAGGCACTTTAAGCTGTTTCTCTCTTGTTCATTAGCTATGGAAGCTGATGTGACTTGGGGATGTCAGACCTGTGGCTTCTCAGGATGCAGTGGAATTTTGTCTTCAATTTTTATTCATCAATCTAATGCAGCTTGTTCTTGAGGAATGCTTTGCAAAATTCTTGTGGTATAAGAAAGACTACAAAGTAGTGAGTAAATCAGAAATCTGGGTTCCTACACTTAATTTGTTCATCTCCAACTATTCTATGTTCCATTTTTTCCCCAAAGAAGTGGAAAAATACCTTATCATATACCTCCTCAATTGAAAAAAAAAATATTGATTTCTATAGCATTCCAAATTATTCTTGTTGTTCTGAGAAGTTCACTGTACTTCTTTGCCAACTGTTTTAAGAAAAAGCACTAAGCTCATGTTTAGTAATCAGTTTTTCAGCTGAAATTAAAGTGATAGGATCTTTCTCAAAAATTATGGGAAGACCCAAAAGGCAGAGGGAATCAAATTCACAGCAGTGTGGTTGGAAAGAAGCAACTTCCTTCCATCTTCTTTTTAAAGTTATGGCACTTCAGTGGTGGCTCTAACTTTTATACCCTGTTTTCAGCCAGGTCTAGATATGAAATAAAACACAATGGCTTGAGCCTGTTGCAGTTATGGGAGATTGTGAGCAGGTTAAGTCACCCAAATCACTCTGCACTTTGGGGTTTTCCTTTACTTCACCAACAAATATAAACCTCATTATCCTGAGCTGCTTCCTGAACTGGCTCCTTTCCAGGGTTTTTCCTTGCCAAGATATTTGGCTGACTGTGGAGACGTTCTCCATATTTTAACTTCCTGAATGGAAGTTAATGGGACCCACCTGGCCTGCTTTGGAGATGAGTCAGCAGAAGAGTCCAGCAGCTTTGGAAAGAGCCCTTGAAAGTCATGTCTAACAGAGCCTCGGAGCCATTGAAGTCAGGAAGCCAGGACTTATGTCACAGAGGCTTCAAATTGCATCTGCTGCAGTGCTGGGGTAGTAACTGCATTTTAGGATTGTTTCCTGGGGTGTTTATTAGAGTATTTGTCCAGAAAGATTATATTTCAAATATCAACTGCATTTGGGGTCTCAGCAGCTTGAGTGGGAAGTTTTGTGTCATCTTTCATGCTTCACCTCCCATGAAAAACTCAGCTCTGTGTGTAAGGACTCTGAGATCCAGGCATGTGTTTGCTTATCAGCTCACAGGGTGCTCTGAGCTGCCGTGGGAATACAGATTCTAATTTCTGTTCTTAGGAGGCCAATTGAAATTGCTGCTGAGGGCACCAGGTCTTCAAATCTAGTTTTAATACCTCCTTAGTGGGGTTCAGAGCCTGCTGCAGGCTGAGGCTAAGCCAAGCCAGTGGTTCCTCAACCTTGCAGAACCTCCTTACTGCAGTCAGGGCTTTGATTTCTCTCCATCTTTCTCTTCTATTGGTACCAAGGTTATAACCAAGGTTATAGGAAAGGTCCATAGTCAGCTTGTTTTTTTTTTTCTTGAGCAAATTGGCTGCACATACAGCAGGAAATTTCTGATGTGGAGTCAAAAGATATTTCTATGTGTAATTCCTTGTATGTGTGCACCAGAGTAGTCAGAGAATACAGGCAGAGTCTTCTCAGAAGTCTTCCCATAAATATCACACATGGAGCTTATTGTGCATGGAGATATTATGGAATAAATGCTAAACACTCAGCTTGCCTGCTTTAGCTGACTTCCCAGCCAGTAATTACAACTTCTTTGTCTCTTCCCAGAGAAACTGATCTACCCCTTTTCAGTACACATCAGTCATTCAGCTAAGTACCAAGATCCCAAGGAGCAATCTTGCATTCATCCTCCTTCCTTTCTTCTCTCTGGTAATTGAAATGCTAAGGCTGAGCCAAAAGTAGATGAAACTCTTCAAGTGTTTATTTGTGGGGCTTGGAGAGTTGTCTACATCAGTGTTCAATGATTTTAAGGTAGGAAAAAAAAAGTTAGTAGGGAGATGTTCCCTTGGAGGTAGTGATAGTTTCACCCCCAAATGAACTTTCTTAAGAGGATGAATTAAAAACTGAATAAAGTGCTTGATAAGAGGTATGAAGAACTTGTCTGTTCCACTCACTGAATCCAGCTGCAAAATCTGGAGAGCTCATCAGGCAAAGGCAAACAGCAGCAGCAAGAGCCCAGGATGGCCCTGGCAAGCAGGTTATGCTCTGAGGCTGCTCTTAGGGGGTGCCTTTACCATGAAGCTCAGCCCCTGAGTTCTGTACAGCCCCCTCAAACATTTCAACAGCTCCAAAGCTGTGCTTTTAGAATTGGACATTCAGGCTGTGTGCATCTTTCTTGTGCATGAGAGAAATCCACAGGGGGAAAAGAGGCAGAGAGAAGGCAGGGAAGCAGCAGCACACCTAACCCAGGCATTCTGCAGGTTTCATAAGACTTTTAGGTAGTTAAACAACCTGTCTAGTTATAGAATAACTACACTAAGACCAGAGAGTAGCCATAACTTTTGCCTCATGGCTAGTAATGCATTTAGCAAGATCCTGAACATCGGAAGCATGAGCATGTCCAAACCCTGGTCTGTAAAGTCAGGCTAGAGTACTGCTTTCATTTTTTTTCTTCATTATATCTGTCGAATTAGCAAAGAAATTGTGTTAAGTTTATAGGGATGATGATTGTACACTTGTGTGCTGGAGGTAACCAGCCATGAGTGAATTTGAGTTAATGGATGTGTAATGAGGCTGATCTTCAGTTTTATCTTACTTGGAGATTTTCTGAATTATTTTTTTAAGGTTTCTGCTGAAATGAAAGATACTTTTGTGACTTTAGTTTCGAGCTAGCAGCATTTTCATTTTCACCTGGGAATATTACAAAAATCCAGCCACAGTGTGGCTATTAAAGCTAGAGTCACCTACATATTTCCAGACAAATCCCAGTTTCTAATTAAAATAAACAATGGATTCCTTAGAGCCATGAGATCTTCAGTAAACTGAAGGTAAAAAAAAAAAAAATAGTGAAAGAAGATAATAGTTTAATTAATAGAACCTGGCACCCTTCCAAAGTACACTGTGTCAGTTGAAGCATGGGAGGTGGGGAAACTCAGGGTGGCTGGCATGTAAAAAACATCTCCTGAGGAGTCTTACAACTCCAGTCAGGCTTCCCCCAAGAGTTGGGTGTCTTGGGCTGGCAAGTCTTGGCCTTCCCTTGGTGTGCAACATTGGCATTCTCTGCCAAAGGGAGCAGTATTTGAAATTAATCCCACCAGATGCTGAGTTGAAGAGTCAAATAAATCTCTTGATGCTGCCTGGCTGGAAGGGAGAGGGACAGAGCTCCTGAGATCAGGTCAGGAGCTGAAGGGATCGTGGCTGAGCCATCCTCACCCTCACTGGTTCAGGCATGTTGGGCTGAGCACAACATCAGGAAGGAGGTGCAGCTGCCAAGAGGCTCAAAGCAAAAGGTGTCATATCTACTTCCACCTTGCCTAGGTATCACTTGATGGCTTCCAATGAAAATATTTTCCCTTTAGACCAGTTTCCAGATTTCCGGAGGCAAGAGAGGTGTGCCTTGTGCCAACAGCACCAGTATTGCATGTAGCCAACATTTTTCCTTGGAATAAGCAGACATGGGTCAAGTGTGATATCCCTAAGTGTGATATCTAAAGTGTTCCATTCCTCTCTCCTTGCACCCCACCTCCTTCCCTTGCTCCAGGTAGATCTAATTCTCTCTATCATTTTTCATCACCCAACCTGGTGGTGAAGAGCTGTATGATCTGCAGACTTTGCTTGAAAACCCTTCTTATTCCCTTCTCCACTGGCCATATTGGGAGGTCAGGTCACTCCAGTTTTAAGCCCAAATCATGGCTCAGCTGGGAACAATAATTGCACTGATCTGGTTTTCATTTTTTTTGCCAATAATAGCTGGGTAATGCATTCACATTACAGAACCCTAAATTTAAACGTGGAAAGATCAGAATGCAAAATTTCAGCCAGGGAGAGGCTGTCACTCCCATCTCCTGCTCCAGGGCAACACTTGTATTTCCAGCACTGATTGCAGGCTGTAGGTGTCTGACACACTGCTGGGTCCACCCAAGGTGCTGGAAGTTTGAATCATGTTGGAAACCAGAAGAGCTGTGTCTGCTTCTCATTACACTGCCCTCTGCTTTAAATGAGCTGTTGGTGAAGAGGTATTTTGCTGGTCAAGCAAATGTAAAGGAGTTGGTGACCTCCCAAGCAGCTCCCCAGGTATTGTACCTGTGGGTGACTGTCACCTGTGCAGGGCAGTGTGACAGGGAGCAGAGGACAGTGCTTCAGTTTTTACTGGGGGTGGAAGGGGTGTGTGGCTGCTGGAGTTAATCATTCTTCAAGGGCACAACAAGGCACAGCAGAGCCAGGTGCAGTCTGATTTCCCCAGGGCCTGATTATCTCATGATAACCACATCCTCTGAAGTTGATTTTCTGCTATGTTTTCCCAGGTTTTTTGTACAAAGGAATGATTTAGGTAAATTGAATTGACCATAAAATTTCTGAAGTGAATTCCCTCCCTCCTTTGAAGAACATCAGGTAGCCAGTCTGCTCAGACAGAGAGCTTTGCAAAATGAAAGAACCCCAGTTCCATTTTTAATTTCAATCATGGGTGTCATCCTCACTGAAGCTTTAGGAAGGTGCCTCTGAGATCAGGCTGGAGCTTGGGATCAAGCAGGGGTTAAGGAGTTGGGGAGGGTCATAAAACAAATGCCAAAATAAACAATAAATAAAGGTTGTGTACACACCTTGAGCTGTTGACACCTGTCCCACTGATGTGGTTTAAGGCAGCCCAGCGTTCCCATTCCCATCCCATTCCCATCCCATTCCCATCCCATTCCCATCCCATTCCCATCCCATTCCCATCCCATCCCCATCCCATTCCCATCCCATTCCCATCCCTCTGCTCTCTCCAGGCAGCAGTGTCCCTGTTCCTGCACACAGAGTCCTGCTGGGTGGCAGCACTGCCCCAGGCTTGATCCAAGCAGCCATGCCAGGTGTGCTCAGTTACCTGGAAGCTATTCCATCACATCAGGGACTCTCCCTCTGGGACATCTGTAAGATTAGACTTTTCTCACTTTAAAGCTTAAAAAGGTGTCAAGTTGGAGGAAGAGGCAGTGAAGCTCAGTATCAGATTAATGAATGAGATACACGGTAGGGCTTGGTTTTTTATATTGCACCAGGAATGCTCAGGGTGCTTGAAATCCACCAGTACCAGAACTCCCCAGGCAGCAAATTTTTGCTGCCCAGACAGTGTTTTGTCTGTGCTTAGCATCTTGGCACTGGACTCCTTCATGCACCTTGTTGCTATTCAGGATGGAAGCTGGTTCTGGGAGGGTGCCAGGGGCAGAGGGCAGCAATGCTCTGTGACAAACACACAGCTTTCCTTCAGGACCCAAGAATTGGCTGGATCCTGTCCTAAGGGGCTTTTCTGCCCTTGAACATTCATTAAGGAGCAGAATGCAAGCTTCTGGATTCCATGCCAGCAGCCAGACATCTGAGAGTCATTTAAGCATCATAGCCTGCAGGGCTGTAGCATGGGAAGTCCTGAATCTCCTCAGAAACTCCTGAGCTGTGTTTCCAGCTCTGCTGCTCGCTCCTGTGATGAGGCTGGACAAGGCACTTAACTTCTTTGTGTGGTGTTTTTCAGCAAGGAGAGAGATGACTTAATCTCTAATGGATATGAGAAGAATTCAGCCTTCTTTAGATCACTGATTTAATTCCAACAAATATCTCTGTAGACAATTTAGATACACTATTATTAGGAGTAACACAGTAGTAAGGCACTAATAGTCAAGATATGGATTCCTTCTTAATTATTGGTTTTACTTCAAAGCAAGTAGAAAAAAAAAAAACAAAAAAAACCCCAAAAAACACAACCCCCTGTTGACAGTCTGAATGCAAACAGGAGAGCCCAGACTCCTGTGGCTTGTAGTAAATGTGACATTTCAGCTGATGTGCCTAAAAATAAAAGGGAAGTGGTGGAGAAAGTGCCTGTTACCTGCAAGTTCAGCCACACCCTGCTGCATTCTTTGCCTGATGAGATCTTTTTGTGACAGAGCCAAACTCCAGATTCCCAAAAGCCAAAATGTCACTCAAAGATGGTAATTCCACCCCCAGTTCTTGCTCCCCACCATTAATGTTTCAACTGACAATGGAGCAGTGATAGGAGTTGGATCTTTTCCCTTGGAAGGAGTTTGACTCAAAGCAGCGTGCTGATTTTTTTTATTTTTTTTTTTTTAGGTTCTAACTGGAGATGAATTTAGGGACAGGTTGTCTCTTCTGTTACCTCAAACTTTGGCTACCCATGGCAAGGATCTGTTCTTAGGTGAAAAATTGGGAAGAACCTGTATTTAAGTTATTATTCCTCTGTCCATCAGCCTTCTTGCCTGCTAAGACTCTTGCTGGGACACAATGTGTTTTCTCAACTGGAAAACACCCTCAGAGAGGACTGCACTCAGCTGGTGCTCTCTCTGCCAGGGCTCCAAACCTCCAGAAATGGACCAGAGCTCCTAATATCCCACTCCATAAATCTCTGCTGATGGTAAACAGCACAGAGCCTCATCGTTTTAGATGGCAAAGTCATCCTGGCAGCTCACGGCTCTTATAATACATGAGGCTATTTAGTCCCAGTAGCTGGTTCTACAATGAGTTGAGAATTTCTGGAGGAAAATTTTTTCATACATGATTCATCAGACCACAACTTTTAGCAGGAATGTATCCATTTTGACCAAGGCTTCCCAGATCCAGGAGAGCTCCTGGCTTCTGCCAGCAGGAGACATCTCTAACAGACAGTGAGAATATTTGAATTGGAATACCCCAGGTCCCAAGTGAGAGCTTTCACCACTGGGCTATTATATGTTCTTGGGTGGGTCTTTTCTCTTTCTCCAAAATGTTTATTCCTAATGCAGAGCAAAGATGTTTTTAAAATCTCAAGCTTTTGTGGGATGGGAAAACTGTCAGACATCTTTGGATTTTATCCAGAACTTTTTTTCTTCTTTTTTGCAGGAATATTTTTCTGAAGCATCACTCTTCTTGTTTTAGACATATTTTTAGCTAAAACTAAAAGCAGATGGAGGAGATTGGGTTTTGTATTTTTCTGACAGGAATGGTGAAATCATAAAATTTTGCTTAGAATTAAATTTATGGAAATGGCTGCAAGAATTGAAAAGAATGAACTTTTTTTTACAAAACTGCAAAAGAATAACTTTGCATGTTTTCAACCTCCTAGAATAAAACCAGTGTCTGCACCATTAGTATTTTGTTTAAAATTTTACTTAGAGAGCTTAACTTTTTCATGAACAAAACTTTTTTTCACTGAAAAATAACTGCAAACCACTTTTCTTTTACCACTCTGTGCAAAAACATGATTATTTGAAGCAGATTGCCAAACTCAAAGTGTCTGAAAAAAATATATATAATTTTCCGATGAAATTTCGGAATCCTTATTTTAAATTCTTAAATATTAGGGGGAAAGAAAACCAAAAAAACCCATATGAAAATTGATTTTCTCTTGCAAGCAAGACCTGGGCAGACTGTTCCTAACAGTAATGGGGAAGTGGTAGGTAACAATATTTTGGAGCCTTTAGGTAAAGATGTCAAATGGAAGAGGCTGAGGCCAGAGGTGTTGTTGGGATAAATGTGGCAGTTCCAAAGCATTCAGGTGGTTTTTTTTTTCTGTGGGACAAAGTGTGAATCTTTATTTGGTGTTTTGGAAGTTGGTTTTCCTATTGTCTTCAGGAGCAGGTTCAGGATTTTAGCAGAGTAAAGACTCATTTGGGTTGGTCAGGCCCTGAGGTTTGTGGATCTGGTTCAGGGCTTGTGCTGGAGATATTTTGGGAATTATAAGGTGGGTGTCAAGGCTGTAGGATGCCATGTGCCTCGTGGTATCCCTCTGGAAGCTGCAGCCAGGGGCCCCTCAGCAACACTGGAAATCCCCACAGTCACATGAAATGTGCTTTCCTGGCACGTCAGGCACTGAGCTCATGTGGAACATCTGACTAAAAGGGGGTTCTCTATCTCAAACTGGAAGAAACAGCAGGCAGTTTTATTGTTTTTCCTGAAACCTGCCTCATTGGATGGGTCAGTGTGTTGGCATCCCAAATTCCCCCCCCTTTATAACACCCATTTCCTTCTGCCTTACCTTCAAGGGGCTGTGCAGTGGCAGGGAGGAAGGTTCTGGTCCTGTGTCCTGCCCTCCATCTCCCTGGAGGTGATAATATTCTACCATCCAGAAACTCCCTGGTTCAGCTGGTTACAACCATCTGATTTTGTATTTAATGACACTCAAAGTGCTTCTGTCCAAAGCTTTCTGCAGGGACAACTTTCAGAGTGCAGCCCCTGAACCCTGGAGTTCCAGCTTCTGGGCTTGGCCAGACCTGTGTGGCTGCATGCCATGGCTGGAAGGAGTGGAGGGAGAGGAAAATCCTGAATCCCCAGGACAAACAAACCAAAAAAGAACCCCAAACAACAACAAAGGTTGTCTATTGAAATAACTCTTGATTCTGGGGGGCCGTTCTGGTCCATCATCTCTCCTCTCAGTGTGACAGAAGCATGGGATGTGTCTGGATCTCCTTGCACAGGATGCCAACAGATGGCAAGATTTTATCCTCATTACACGACACATTCCTCTACTCCTCTGCCTTGCAGAAAGTTTGCATTTACTTATTTGTTGTGACATAAGGAGCTGATGAAGCTTTTGCTTTTCCAGTCCTAGAAGTACCTCTCTACCCTGATGTTTTTATTTTTAATGAATATTGCAACTGTATATTCTAGTAAGTGGCATCTTTGAGAATTTTACAGAAGTCGTTTACAGTTTTCTGACTGAGGCATCTCTGAAGGTTCCCTAGTTTGGGGAAGGCTGTTTTCACCTTGTTATAGGGTTTTTTTTTTTAAAGAAACTTATCATTTTATGGTACACCTGGATGATCTTTACATTTGATTGGTAAGGAAATAAAAGGGGCTGCCTCCTGTCTCTGCATCTTCCTGTCTTGGGTCAGACAAACTGTTAGGAAGTGACCAGAAAACCCACTCAAGAAATCCCAAGGAAACCTTTGCAGTAAGACCATTTTCCAGCCCAGATGCACCATGGCACATTTAACTTTCTTCTTGACAACTTTTCTCCATTGAAGAGGATGAGCTCATGGACAAAACAATGTAATTTCTACACCCTCTTCCATTTGTGTTTGTGTATTTGGACAGCCAGGTCTTCTGGTGCCATCTTTTATAGTGTTTCAGCCAGTTTTCTATTTGTATTTTTTTTTCCCCTGGCATATTACCTAGGAAGCAAGAAGCAAAATGTCTTTATGCAATACCAAGTAGTGCAGAATGCACCAGTGCCCCTTAGTGACAGCAAAGAGTCCCAGGAGAGATAAGACAGGAGGGCTGCTGTTTCAGATAGGTTTTCAGTAGAACATGCCAGGTTTTTTCTGAAATGAACCTCCTCAGTCCCTGTTGGTCACTTTTTCCTAGTTGTTTTGAGCAAACATTTGGCAGGGAGAAGAAAACAGATGGTCCTTAGCATATTGTCCTGTTTATTTTTTCTCCGTTCACTTTCTGAAGTAAGTTTGTCTTTTATTATTTCTCCTGGAGCCAAGAATCCACGTGTCTTTACAAATCTATAAAAATCTTTTCACGAATATCCCTTTCCCCCCCAAGTGTTGTGACAATAGCTGGAGCACCTCTAACCCATGTCCTGCATCCTCTAACAATACACATCAGCTTTGACCTCTACAACAGAGCTGGGATTCCAAAAGCAAATCTACAGGCAATAAACACGAGACCACCAGAAAGCCAGCTACCATTTATTTCTTTTTTTAAAAAGTATTTCTTTCTTTCTTTCCCTCAGCAGACTTTCCCTGTGTTGAAAGAGATCCCCTGGTCACAAAGTCAGCAGGCGAGGCTGTCGAAAGCTTTGACAGTCAGTGAAGTGGAACATTACAACACATGGTAGCAGCATGTACCAGAGGAGAGTCCCATTGCTACAGGGACCTCCCTCCAAGACCAACCTCAGCTCATCCTTCATCCAGGCCCCCCTCTAGTTGTTCAGATCCCCTACTTCCACCACTCCCGACATTGCCCGGGTCCCCAGGTTACCCTTTTCCACAGGTATTGCTAAACCAAATAGCACCGAGTATTTACTAGGTGCAATGCTTTAAATCATATTAATCTAGCCAATAAAATATTTATGGCCAATAAAAATTCCACAGCGGCGTGGCTGCTCCGTGAGGAGAATGGCAGAGTGATGTCCTGCCCCAGACAGACTGTCAGGAGTGCTGGGAGGAAGAGGAGAGCAGCAAGAGAAAATGGCACCACGAGGCTCAAATGGCCCATCTGCTGGGAATGGTAGGAGAAGGGGCACATTTGGGCTCTCTGACATTTGTCTTTGTAATTTTTTGCTTGTAAACAACAAACAGAAATAATTATGGAATAGGATCTCTTACTGTATTTTTCTGGAGAGTGCATCAGCTGCCTGATGATCACTCTTTCTGGTTGCAGAAGACAGACAAGCTGTAAATAACTTTACTCTTATGAGGAAAGGAGGTGGCTGAGATGACACTGTAAAACTGTGACACATCCAAATGCATCATATGAGCTTCTCAGACTGGACCCTTGGTCACAGGGCTGACCAAATCTCTACAACCAAGCTTCTTAAGAAGGAGCCCATCTCCTTGCATCAGATGGTGACTTCAGGAAGGATTTATCTTTTTTTTTGATACTACAGACCCAGTTATGGCACTGAGTATGATTCTTCTTTTTGTCTGCTAGTGAATACATCAGCCTATGTATCACCTCTAAGTCTTGAAGCATAGTGGAACACCATGTTAAAGACTAATTTGGGTGAAATTCTTACCTTCTCAGGTGTAGCATGTGTATCCTTCTGATTTTTTTAAATTCTCTGGCTGTTGTATACAGGCAATTGTCTTAAGCTCAAAGGGAATCTCACAGATGTGGTCTGGTCTGGTCTTCTTTTTTATTGGAGTCAAAGATGAAGCATGAACCAATTCCAATGGAAATCAGCTCCCTTCATACCTTAGCTCATTAGAGTAGATAGGAGGAAAATGAAGATACCTAAATGCCTGGTTGGTTGGCATCTGGGAGCCCTGGGAGGCAATGGGGGTTTCTCAAACTTTTTGGAGACAGATGGACTTGTGGTATGGCTGAGAGGTATCTGTGGTGACACTTCCGAGGGCTGTGGATAAGCACTTGCTATTTTTAGATGGAACATAGATGAAGAGGAGAAGGTAAGAGACACGATCTCATGGAACAGTTTATGAATTGTCTCTGACATTATGTTGCCTAGAGAAATTAATTTCTTAACTCGTGCTGGTTGTGCCAGCATCTTTCCATGTTGCCACCCAAATTAAAGTTCTCCCTCTTCGGAGGTCAGTGAGTGTTGTTCAAATGTCTTTCTACAACAATGACAGCACAAATGGGTGGAGAAAGGCCCTCTCACTGCAAATACAAATATATGAGGTTTTTTGTTTGCTTACTTCTGTTTTTTTTCCATGCTAATTCTTAGGTGACTTTCCATTTCACATCTTGTACAGCTCTGAAAGGCAATTACTAGAGCAGAACTTGTGCCTGTAACACCACCACCCTTTAGAACAACAAACCCATCAGCACACGTAATTCTAAAACCTCTGACATGGCATGACATCAAGATGAACAAGGACAACACCCAAAGCCAGCAAGGGCAGGCTGTGACACTGGGCTTCCTCATGATCCACGGGTTCAGTCTCTTGGCTGGGTAAGCTACATCTCTATCCCAGAGATCTCTGGCCTTTGGGAAGCCTGAAAATCTCCCTCTTGTGTCACACAGATCATTTCAAACTGCAGAAAAACCAGGGAGATGGTCAAATTTCCCTTGAAATGAAACTGTCAGGGCAGGCTAAGAACACGTTCCACCAGCCCTCTGACACAGAAGTTTGTCCAGCTTTTGTTCCTGTGCTCTTCAACAGAAAAGAAGCCTGCAGCAAAAAGATGGATTTTCCATTCCTTTCTGAAAGAATTAAGATTTGTTGTGGTCATCCCTAATTACCTTGAGGATTTGTGGTTATCTAACACCTCATCGGACCTGGGCTCCAGTAAGATAGAGACCTCTTTTCTGTCAGCTTCTGCAGCTGGCTTGCAGCCTGATGGCTTTCCAGCTCTGGTTTTTGTCTCTGCTCCTGTGCAGGAGGCTGAGCAGCAGCCCATGGCTGAGAGCAAAACCCCAAATTTTCCATGAACACAAAGCCCTGCAGAGCATCTGAGTGCATGTGTGCCCAGAGCAACATCTGCACATGGACTTGCTTTTTTAATCATTTCACATGCAGGGGAAGGATCCTGTGCTTCAAGTCATATGTTCTTGCATTGTATGATGTGATGGAAATTAACACCTTAATATATATATATGAAAACTAGCTCCAATTAAGGGTTTTTTTCTCTTTTACTGTGTTTCCTGCTCCTTATGACTAAGTGTGGGTAATTATCTTGGCTCACTTTTTCCACTCCACCCATGCTTAGAGAAAACCTGTTGCAAGTTTTCTTGATATTTTGCTTTTTTTTTTTTTTCTTCCTTACTCTTTTTGTAGTTTTCTTAATTAACAGGTTTTCAAATTGGTTTATGTGATAATTATTTTTGATCAGGTTTAACAACATGAAAGTCAAGATTTGAGATGCTTTAAAGTAGAAATTTAGGTGTCGAACAATTTATTTCTTATGCTTTATAAACTAAGAAAAAAATTACTTTTCAAAAAGCTTATAAAGAGCATCATCCTATAAAGAGTATCAGGTCAAATCCTCTGTTGTTCACTTCTGAAAAACTCCTTTCTTGCCACTTCTTTTCTTTCTGTTAGGTCTGAATTCTGTAGCATTCTGGACCTTGTAAGGTTTGTTATGACTGAACTATAGGGTCACATCTACAAATCTACATCATTTTCCTAGAACAGCTACACCAGAGGGAAAATAATCTCTGACCAGAGATTTTTCATGTCCCCCATGTATAAAGCACCCTAACTGCCCTCTGCAGCTCCCTCATGCTTGCCCAGAACCATTCTCTGAAGAGAACTGGCAGAAACTTTATAAAACTATATAAAGAAAATCAATAATTTTCTTGCTGTCCCATCAAGTCAGAGTTTTTCCAAATTTCCCCTGCTCTGCTTGAGGAGATGCTGGGAGCAGAAAACATGTTCTGCAGTGCTCCAGGGACCTTCAGACAAAAACAGACAAAATGCAACAGTAAATGATCAGATAATACTCATGTAACACTTCACACTTAAATAGCAAAAAATATAAACATTGACCTCCATGGATCAAAGGAAATGATCTCTCAGGCAATTTCAAGTGACCTCTGAAACATCCACAACTTTTTTTTTTTTTTTTTTTTTTTTTCTCCAATTAATGTATTCTAACTTCTTAAAGGATTTACTGTTTGGTCTGAAGAGAGGCTTATTCTCAATAGCTAAAGACCTCTAATTGTGTTTTTTAGGAGATTTAAAGCTTTTAAATATTTTTCAAAGGGTGGCAGTGGTGTTAAATGGATATTGACTGTTCCATGGATGCTATGTACAGGTGATAGGAGACGTTTAATATTTCAATTTTATTTTTATATAAGGTATTGTGTCAGGCTCTCTGTCCCTGTGCCAGACAAGAATGCATAGGAGGTCTTGCAATATATATATTTATTTTTGTGTAAGTGCACATCTAGACTCATTAAGCATATAAAAGAGAAAAAATGTAAATATTGAATTATCACTTTCTAGTAAGGACCATGCAGAGCTGGCTAGAGAGCTGTCTTCTACCTGGAAAAGAACTGGGAGAGCAGAGCTCCTGAGCTCAAAATGGATTGAGCTAATGGCAGGATATTCAATGAGGTTTGGTTTTGTGGTTAATTTCTGGACTTCATGAGTGAAGAAGCATCTCCATACAATGATTTCTCCCTTTCACTGTTTCCAAATCTTTCACTGAGTTTTCTGTCCCAGGCATCACTGGTGTCTGGGTCTGCTTCCCTTTCCCTGCACGCTGACCTGTGACCCAGGGCCACAATGAAACACATCATCAAAATGAATTTATGAGTAATTAACAGAGGACCTTTTTAACGAGTGTAAGTGCATAATTTCCAGGAGGAACAGTCTTATGGTTTTCTGCAATTAATTATCAAGCACAAGTTATAACCAAACAAAGAGGAAAAAATATCAAGTCCAAGACATCACTTGGTCGCTCGCAGCAGGATTTTTGAGTTTGTGATACGCAAAGAGGAAATCTGGTGTTTACCTTCCTCCTTGTTCTGTGTGTGCTCCTCCAGAGCCCTTCCCTCTCCATGTCTTTCTTTTGTAACCTTGAAATACCGAGACCTTTCTTAATTAAAAATTAGAACATGCAAAGGTGTCAGAGGATTAGCCAGCAAGAAGGAGGCAGCGAGCAGAGGATTGAGCTGGGGCTCAGGGGGGGGTTTCTGTTCTTCTCCACAACTTTGCTACCTGGGTGGAGAGAAGCAGTAGGAAGTCCTCAGCACTTCACAGGATCCGACCCTAATATCCGCAGGCTACGGTGCCTGAGTAAGCTTGTGGGTTTTCCTGAATTACGTTTGGCTGTCAGCTTTTCTGCTGCAGTCAGCAGGGACTTGTTTTGTCTTGCCTTCCGCCAAAATAATTCCCACAGACTGAGCAACCAGAAAGGTTCAGGTACAGGTTACAGACTTCCAGTCATCCAGAAAATTGACAATCGCACCAGGAGATGGATTTGACCGTGTCTCTTGTAGAATATTTTTCCTCATGCGTGAGACATGAGGCAGACATCTTGGGGAAAAATATCCAATCCTTTTGTTCTGCCGCTTCCCTTCCTTTGGCAGAGGAACCCGAGAGCCCCGAGGGGGAATTTCATCGCCGGGTGCTTGGTGCTGCACATGCCACCTACACACCCGTGTCTGCTCTGAGCAAGTAGCTTGGTGAATCATGGGAGAAGCAAGAAAAACTCAGTGGAAAAGAAGAGGCTTATGGATGAGAAGAGGAAAGAGAAAAGATGCTGGTTCTGGTGATGGCAGACAAAAAAAAATCTTTATTTTTGTCTTTATTTCCTTTCAATACTCGCTACCATTTGTTCACAACATTCCTAGTGACCATTTGCTAAAGAAGAAAAAGTAAAAAAATGTGGGGAAATCCCAACCTTAGGCTGAGCTTTGAAGCCCTAAAAGAACAGTGATGGCATTTGTTAGGCAGAACTGGAGTGCTGTTCTGTGTTAGGTACCACTCCATCCAAAGCCTGAAGGAAGAAATCACTGTCCTCACTCACTATCATCCATGTCAAGGAGAACTAGAAATGAGAGAAGAGAAATGAATCTGACCCTTGCTGTTGCTGCCCCCAGTCCTATAAAAACCATGTAAGATATTCTAGGTTCTGCTACCCCATGGCTTGGCATGGCTTGTGTCTTCCTCCCCCCTTGTCTGCCCCTAGTTTCTTTGCAATGCAAGGAAAATACTGCAGAGGTGGCTCCCAGGCCTTTATCTCATTCAACTGTGCTGCTGAGAATTTCCCGGGCATCACAGGGCTACATCTTTCCCTACATAAATTCTGGGAAGGAGGTTCAGCAAAGAACAGCTTAAAGCACGAGTTACGCCATAAATAATTGTTCAAGCTTTAGTGCTTTGTTGAATCAGGATGTGAAAAGTCAGCTGAGGGAGGATAAAAACCGGCTTGGAAACAAAGGATTGTTGAGTGAGGTTCATTCATGAAGAGCAAACACAGTTCTTCTTCAGGAGGTGCTACAGTTATTCTAATTCTGATTTTTTTTTCTAAAATGTCAAAATGGTGAGGAACAATATAACAAGCAGTGCCTAATCCATGATGTGGCTTTTTCTAGGCTTCAGATACAGAATTGACAGACAGAATTCTGTTTGTTGAGCATCTTATTTACATGTTCATCTGTGTCATGTGCCACCTGTAAAATAACCCCTCTTTTGAACACCTGTGTTCCCTGAAGAATCTTCACTTTTGTCCTTAAGCAGCAAGAAGGTCAAATGATCAAAAACTGTATAAATACTATTGTAATTTATATACATAGTATGTCTATGAAGAGTCCATGAAGGAAATACAGTTCTTGTTCTTCAGTTGCTCCTAGTAATGCTTCACATCAAATATGGAACAGTTAATATTTTAGTTTCTTAAATGCTTAGTACTTTTCTAGCACCACATATCTGATAAAAATGAGGCTGCTCAGTGAGAGGAGAAGAGCATCCTCTTCTGGCAGGAATGGCTCTGTCACAGCTGAGCCAGCCAGTGGGCACTGCCCTCACACTCATTAGCAGATCTTCCTTTCTACTGTTTTTTTTATCTATTTTTTCTGGAGCAGCTCAGTCCTGCTCATATACTTGTCATTTCTGACTCCTTCCTGATAATCACCTCTCACTCCCTGTAAAAATCTTTTTACTCTGCACTGGGCATTGTTTGCTCTATTTCCACCTTGGCTAAAGAGGCCTTCTGGAGCAGCCTTGAGCAAAATGCTTCTCTTCCCTTGCTTCAGGGAAGCTTTTATCTCCCAAGTGTGAATATCTTTACTGATCACCTTAGGCTACTGCTTTGGAAGCTGCTTTTGAGGCCCTATCTGCCAAGTAATGACTGCTAGTGCCCCTGCCCTGAAAGGAGATTTAAAAATAAGCTCTGAGCCAATTTTGCAGCAGAATTATCTAGTGCCATTGCCTGAAATTTCCAGTACGGCTTCTACTGGGGTGCTGGAAACTCTTGGTCTTAATGCAACACTGAGGTGAGGGGGAGCTTTAACCCTTTTTCTCCTACTTGGCAAGAACAAGCTGTTTCTGCCTCTATTCCCAGCCAACTACCACCAGCTAAAGTCCAAGATGAAAAATCATCCCCCTGCTCTTTCACTTAGGAGCCAAAGAATGTTCTTGCCAAGGGCAGAAAATGCCAATTAGCACTTTTTATAACCTAAGTGTTTTATAAGCACAAGGCCTCACCACACCACTCTGAAGTCCTGATCTGCCCATAAAATACCACTGGCATGGGTTCCAATTTTCCCCAGCCCTCCCACAGCTGCCCAGATTTCCTGTACCAGTGACACTGCAGCTGCATCACTGCAGACACTTGGGTTCAGACATCTCTGGCCAGGACAGCTTTTGGTACACAGAGGGCAATGTTCCATGAGACCAATGCTGCAATGCTTAGGAGTGAATTTTCCAGAGGGAGGAGGAAGCTGGGACAGCACTGGGGTCTCTGCATTTCCCAGGCCAGCGAGAGGGACTTTGGACCAAGAAATCCACTTGGTTTAGAGGTTGAGAAACAGAGGAAGGGTGGCTGCAGAGCATGCCAGCAGCACTGTGGTGTTGGTGTACTCCTACAGTCTTTGTCCCAGGGCTTTCTCCTGTTTTTTCCAGCATTTTATTTGGGCCCTGTAAGATTTGTCAGATCTGATATCTTTTGAGCCCAAAGCCATCAGAGGAAAGGCTGTGTCACAAGTGCAACAAGGCTGCAGGATTTTCAAGCCCTAATTTCACTCGTTTAACCATTTTGCTATAAATCAGCTATTATAATTTCCTTTTTTTTTTTTGGTGTCTTTCCTATCTCTACTGTTCAGAATCTGCATGTGATTATGACCACTCTCTAGGCAGCAGCACTTACTGTACCAGAGGCTGGAGATTTTTCACCATTCTTCTCAATTCAGGACCTACTCTTCCCTCACTACCTCCGGCTCTATGTGTTCCTCTTTATTTTGTTTTTACACTCATGCTAACAAGAGGGAAAATGAGCATCTCTAGTGATAACTCATCTGCAAAGAGCAGCACTGAACACGTGGGCTTCACTTCCACTTCCAGTCTGATTGAATGAGGAGGAGAGCCCCTATCTACCTGTCTGATCAGCACAGAATGCCCCAAGGTAGCAAATGGGCTCCTTTCCCCTCACTCTCCTGTTCAGACCTGCTGCTTTTTGCTCTGTGACAGACAATAGATGTCAAGAAAAAATATTTTTCAGGCAAGAGAGTACTTAACCTCAACAAGATGCTGATGCTGTGAGCAGCTCAGAAAGGGATTTGTCCCTCAGTAGGTGGCCAAGTAAAAATGCAGTTTGGTGTCAGGCAGAGGACCAGAGCTGAGTCCTGCATGAGAAGGAGAGCCCAATGCTGGTCCTTCTTTGGAAGCCCTGACCTGGCATTTTTCATGATGCATGTGGTATAATAAAGACAACTTCTGCAAGGACTGGAGGACTTCTCCTACAGGGTCAGGACACTGCCAGGTGGCATGCACCAAAGACAGTGTCACCACAGAGGGCCTTCCTGACACATGGAATATTTTATGTCATGTTCTCACCTTTAAATGCAACCCCAAATAAGGGTGGTCTCCAGAAGAGTCCCTCTGGTTTCCTCTGGTGTGAGGACACCAGAAGCTGGTAAGCAAGAAGGGATACATAAATAATGCTTCCTTTGCCCTCCACCTAATCTAGACCCATAACTGACAGCACAGTTTATTTTTAATGTAGAAATCCCAGAGGAGCTGGGTTTGTTTATCCTTGAGTGGATTCAGCAACATTGCTTTCACTTTGCAGACTCCCATTTTTCAGTGCTATATATATATATATATTTTTGCAGTCAAAATTCAAAGGAGCAACAAGGGAAAATCCACTATTCAAATAAAGCCAAAGATGAGCAAAAAGAAATCTGTGCAAAGGGTGTTGCTGGTTTGTTTGTTTGTTTAGAATCCTCACCTTGGGTTTTGCTTTTGCTGAAGAAGCAGAGGGAAAAAGGAAAACAATTACGGTCATGTTGGAAACCTCAGGAATTATTTTAAATGCATCCCAGTGGTTCTAACGTTGGGTCAGTATTTGATTTGTAGGATGGCAATCTGCAGTGTCACACATCTGTGGAAGGAAACACAACCCATGGTGGCTGTCTCAAACCCTTGCTTGTCACCAGATGCCACCTATATTGCAGCAAATCCTTCATGCCTATTTGCACTCATTAAGCTAATTGTTCAGGAGAGAGGAGGGAATCAGAAAGAGCAGCAACTGCAGTGAGCTAAGGAAATTATGCAGACATTGTCCACCCCCAGATCTAACATTTCCCTTCCATGTGGTTTTGGGATACATGTGGGATTTAAGTTGTACTTGGAAAGCATAATGCATGTACCAACATCTGGAAGGATCATAATGGTTGCTGCAAGAATTATTACAGTAGTTGTGGATGAAATTTAGCACTTTGCAGCACATGCAGCCTAACAGCAGCTTGCTTTAGTTATTGAAAATATTTTAATGTCCCGGCCAATATCTAAAGAAAAAGGAAAAACAAAATATAATCAAGAGAGTGGACGGATGGACACTGAGCTCTTCTGTCTCATCTGAAGAGTTTCAAGGACTGGAGCTGGGTCACAAAATTAAGAGCAAGGAATGTGAGCTCACTGGTCAGTTTTATAACCCTCCTAAGGCTGAAACAAAACCCAGAGGCCAAGCTTGTGCATTATCACTCACTGGGGGGGCTCAATATTCTGAGTACCATCGTGGGAACCCACCGAGTCTTCTGTTCCAATGGACATCAGGAAAAAATAGAAAAACTGCAGCACTGAAAACTGATGGGTGCTTTGAAATATTTCTCTTTCCCATTTTTGTGTTTTCGTTGGCTCATCTGTGAAATGGATACATGACAGTACAACTCTCACAGGGATGTGAGGCTTGTTTGCTCTTTGTACCTTGATTTTAAAGGCTTGGAAAGGAACTACTGAAATTGTGAAGGGAAGCCACTACGTAGTACTTGGTTTATTCCTTTAATTCAGGGAGGGCTGAAGAGTTTCTCTTTGACTCTTCTCTGACCTGTGTGTTCTCTGATTGTGGCTGTTTGAGCTTCACTGCTAAGGCTCTGAGGCTGAGGGGGTGCTTGGCATGGCTGTGGGACTGGTCCTTGGATCAGAGACACACCTTGATGACACCCATTAACACTTTTTCACATAAAATCCTAGGAAGTGTCCTGTATTAGGCATGGATTGCTTGGATCTCCCCTGAAAGCACCAGCATCTGGATTTAAGCTTTCAGAGGATGGATTTGTAAATAAGGACTAACAACACACTTTGGTGTGACACTGAAAGATGCACTTGGATGTCAGCCCACCTTTGGGTTTCTTTTCACATCTGTGCTCTGTTCTGTGGTGCTTCCAACCTTGTGGACATTTTATCTGCACTGAAAAATCCAGAAAATCTCTTGGATTCCTACTCAGGGAACTGCAGCCTCTCTCTGGAGCAAACCAAGCCCTGAATTAAAAGAACCCAAATTAAACCTGTTGACAAAGCTCATTTCTGGCCACATGCCACTTCAAACAGGCTGCAGGCTGGGGAAGGTGGGTGTTGTTTATCAGAGACACATCTCTAAGTTTCATAATAACTGCCTTTCAGGAAGAGGTCTCGTTAAAATAATCCCTTGCTGTATCCCATAGTGCCTTCTTGCACCCTGGGCTCTTAAAACCTGATTCTGGGAATAAAAAAATAAAAAAAATAAAAAAAAAAAATATCCCCAAACCTATTCACTTAGGTCAGACTGAGCCAAGAATGGAAAATTGTCCTAGAGGTGCTTTTGGTTCCAGCAATAATAAGACCTGTCATTTGTTACATGTTAATTGCACGTTATTATCTTTTGGAGGTTAAGTCAACCAAAGGTTTCTTGTCTAGTTGGAAACAAAACTGTAATCTTTACTATGGTTTGCAGTGTCAGGTTAGTTTGTTGGGTTTAGTTTTCTGGTTATATTTTGAAATTTTGCACTTAGACTGATTCTTTGCAAACGTATTAGGTACCTGTTTCCCCACAGAAATGTGCTGCCTTCTAAGCTATCTTCCATATGATAATCTCAAAGCACAGAATTGCAAACTTGGAGTAAATGAGCCTTAGAGTTTCCCAGGGGAAAGATACATCGTAATCCTCATTTTTGAAAGACTACCAGAATAAGCCAGTGATGAATCTAAGAAAGGAAACAAGATTTCCAAGTATTGGAGTTTTTCTAGCACCGCAGATAAAACCAGATGCTCTTACCAAGGACTCTCTAATAGAATTATGAGAGTTTTAGAAAACTTTGCTCTACTAAAGAAACATTAGCTCTCCTGTTCTCTCCCCCCATCCCTGTCTCCCTTTCGTTTTGCTCCTTCCCTGTCTCAGGCAATTCTCTCCCCCCAGCCAGAGGATGGTGTTTAAAGGTCCCTGTCTGCAGGCAGTGATTTATCAGGATTGGGAATCCCCAGTGCTGACTGACTGCTCCTTGACACTGTTGATCAATCAAATTCTGAGACAAGGAAAAGCAGATACACAGAGACAGAGGGTTTGGCTGGACTGTAACCTAATTCATTCTTGATGGGCTTCTGAATGTTTATTCCTGAATATTATTTGGCTAAAGATCTGTGTTGATAGATGGAAGAGGATACCCAGGATTTCTTGCATTCAAAGCTAAGGAAAGTTGAGCCCAGGGAAATACGTAAAACACATTGTCCATTTTTTTCTTCCACTTAGGAAGATCCTGGCAAGCTACAATAAACTGTCTAAATACACCAGCACTTCTGCAGGTTACTATATCATGTTATACACAAGCAACACCACAGCAATCATCCTCCAGGCACTGCACTCTCATCCCATATTTTGTGTGTTTCCATCTTTTACTGACTTTTACTGCACAAATAATGGAGAGTTTGAGATTGCTGGCTGCAGAGAGGACAGTTTTAAAAGCTGAGCAGTATTTTTTCCCCATTGCCTCATGAACGTAATATAAACCTGAAATTGCAGGATTTGCCTTGTTATCACCATATTTTTTTCTCTACAGACCTTCTCTACAGTCTGGACATGCTTTTCCAGTGAGAGCTTCTACATTCATCTGTTGATTTACTTTCTTCCAGGAAAAAAAAAAAAAAAAAAAAATCCCAATCATCTTTAAGTCTTCCCCAAGCAGTATCCTGCTACCAACCAGAAAAATAAGAGTCTGAATATGAGTAGTTCAGGGATTTTCTCTAAAGAAGGGAAATGTGTAAAGAGAGTGACTGATTCTTCAGAATTCTTTCTGATTGATTTACACTTTTCTAGAAGAGTGGCAGGACTTGCTGCTGAATGTAACCTTGTAGGTGTCTGACCTGAGCTGGGCTCCTGGGCTCCTTCTAGAGTCAAAGGGAGGAGAGGCAGAGAGCCAGCATGAGGGTCGAATCCTCTTGGCTTCCCTAGGTCTCAGTTTTAGGGAGACTTTGCAAATTCTTCTTTTTTCCCATTGACTTGAGAGGGTGTTGGATGCGGATTGTAAATTGGATGCTGAAATTTTGGAGAGCTGATGCTAGGAGAGGGGAACTGTGGCTCTGGTTTCTGGTCTGTATGTGTCCAATCTTGGTACTCTCTGCCCTTCTTTTTGAGCATCTTCCCTGTAAAAGTCATGCAACTGGCAGTGACAGTGTGCACGGTGGCTTTTTGGTCGTGTGGAGTTAAAATAAAAACCAGTCACTGTGTTATCATTCCTTCTTTGGAATCTTTGTGTTTTAAAAAGCAATTTAATTAACCCACCTCTCCCCTTATCTCCTATCCTGTTTGTACTCACCTGTCTCCCTATCTGTAGCCAATCTGTTTTCATGTGTGTCTACCTATATAATCATTAATCCAATTCCTTTAATTTCATCTCAAAAAGGAACACAGTCTAACATGGTTCTCACCATGTGTTATGTTCTGCACCTGGAGCAGTTTGGGAAGATTTGGGGGTTTAATTTTGGGGTTTTTTGCTTTGCTTGTGTTGCAGTTTGTCTCCAGGCATTTACAGTGTCTGATTAAAGCCTTCCCTCTCCTGAAGGACAGCAAAAAGCTTTGCAAGAAGGAACAAGTGAGATGCTTTTTCTGGTTGTGGCAGGCTGAGAACAGACCTCCACACTAGAACAAAAGAGAGCAAACCAGAACCAGCAGCTATAATTACACAGTACACAGCACATCCATGTTTGTAAAGTATATGTACAATTTTTTTTTTTTTTTTTTTTTTTTTAACTCTTCCAGACCTGAAAGAGCTGCTTAAACAAAATCAGGCAGGTCTGGCCACTGCCTGATCAGAAGAGTCAGCAAAGGGGCCACTGGCTTCTCTTTGAGATGCTAGAGGCAGGGCAGGCATTGAGTGTCCCAAACCATTGTCATATCCACAGCATTCCTCTCACCAGAGGGAAAAAACTGGGCTGCAGGAACGTCCTTCAACCCTAATCAATGTAAATAATACTTTAATTGAGGACATCTAGTGGAAGAATCCATACACTGCATATGCTTCAGAGCCCTCAGCTGTGCTAGGGCTGGCTGGGAGGCTGGAAGTTCTCCTGCAAGTACTTAGTTTGTAATGGAAAAATCCCTGCTTTCAGAATCCCCCCGCGAGGAGGAGGAACAACAGAAAGAAATGCAGTGGAAATGTCCTCAATTAATTTTAAAAGTCTATAATTTTTATTTTTTTTTCCTGATTTCGAAGTGATCAAGGTTAAAAAAGCAAAGTTAAAGTTTTGAGAAACTTCGGGGGGAAATAATTGATTTTTACAAAATTGGAAGAAACTAACTTAAAAATATAAGGTGGAGAATGTTTTGGGGTTTTTCAACCTCAGCTTCAGTGAGCCTTCCTTTGCAGATTGAAGTGATAATAAAGCAAATAAGGGCAATGAGGAAATTGGTTTGGAAGCAAGAGTCTGCTTTTTGGCTCACATTTGTGCAGTATTGCCACCAGGGATGCCTGGCATGACTGGGTCTCCTTGGAATCACCAGGAACAATGGGAAAATATAACTTTTTAACCTGTGTCTTGTTCTGCTGTGCCCAAGTGCTCACAATGGCTGCAAATCCCAGAGAAACCTGAAGTTCATGCTGTTCCTTAGGAGAAAATTAGTGCAATTTCTAAATAAGCAAATACATTTCTTGCTCTTTGCCATAAAGGCAAAGTAAGGAAGAATGCTTTCAGCTGACCAGAGAGACTTAAAAGGCAAAAGAAGTGGTGGTGGAAAGCAAAGGAGTGGTCAGAGCATGGGGTCTGTCCGTGCTTCCCCAGCCCCCTCAGCCCTGGCCCAGGGAAGGCCAAACAGCAAAACTCTTCATTTGTTTGCCAAAAAAATCTGCACATTTCTAATATTCCATTTTACTGTTACCATCTCGGGGGGGGCTGTTCTTGAATAGCTCTTGGGTAGCTTGGCCATCTCTGGTAAGGCTAGAGAAGCCTTCCAGGGAAATAAATCCAGTCCCAGCTGAGAGGCTTTTGTTTCTTTTGTGCCCCAGTGCTTTGCTGGAGGCATCTGCTGGGTGCCTGGGCCAGGTTCTCCAACACCTCCTCAGGCTCTGCTTTTACGTCTGAGCCTACCTGAAGCCTGCCAGGGAAGTTGTTTCCTTTATAACAGATTTATTTGTTTACAACTACAAAACAGGTGAAACGGGAGCTATCCTGCCCACACTCCTTAAGGAAACATCAGCAAGTGCAATTAACTTGGGCAAATAAATTACAAAAGCTCTCTGAGCTCCTTGTAGATGCTTTTAGGGACAAAGTGAAGCTAGAGCTGGAGAGGAGGTTGCAGGGAGGCAGAGCTGTTCTGTAACCATGGGGAGATCTTAGGACTTCTTAACCAAAGCAGAGTTTAGCAAGGGTCAGAGACCTCAGCTTGTGGACTGTGGATCCAACAATCCTTATATTGGCTCAGAAGGAGGAGTAATTCCAATAATTATTATTTTCCATCTTGAGCTTTCGGGAGGCCGGCTCCTTCCAACTTTTCTTTTTCTCCTTTTGGGATAAGGAGGTGGATAAAACCCACAAATGTTCTGTATCAGAATCCTTTCCTGACACTCTCACAAGCTCCTAAGTATGTCATCAGCTGCACTCAGAGTCTTGGGTCCCTGCTGCCAATACACGAGCAAAGGTTTCGGAAAGAGTGGAATTGGAAAAGAGGTGGGATCAGGCTCGCCCACAGAATTTTCTTTTGTGCCAGTGCTAACAGACGTTTTGAGTTAAAGCAAGAAACAGCCAGGAAAAATGTGCAGATGCTTAATTCTCTGCAGGATTTATAATATTATACGGTAGGCGTTTGCACCCTATACAATAAAACCAAGTTGGCTTTACTACATATAAAAGAAAACAAAACAAAAAATCACAAGTTTGACAGCAATTAGGGTGAATAGACATTTATTTTATCCTTTTACTAGCAAGACCAATTGTGATTTTATGCTCTGAAAAAGCTCATTTTAAAGTTTTATGTCTGAAGTAGCCTTGCCAAATCTAGCTTAATATTGTTACATTAAATGGATGGTAAAATGTGTTCTTAAAACCCTGCATCCTGTAAAGGACCTGGAACCAAGGAACTACTGCTAATGAGAGGCAGGTCCTGAAACCAACCCTTGTGCATGTTTGCTAGCAGCCCAAGTGGAGGTGTTTGCCAGTCCCTCCCAGGACTCATCCTCCTCCCTTGTCAGACTCCAGATACCATCCAAGCTGCTGGTGAGTTCCAGCCCAATCCACAGCCACAGCAGGAAGCCCAAACTGCCTGGAACCCTGCTGGCACCATGAATAATTTTATAGAGATCTTTCACATCTTCAGGAGTGGATCTCTCCCTTTCTACACCCACCACCATTTTTTTTCTCTACTCTTCTGGCTTTTAGAAAAAACCCCAAAACCATTGGTTAGAATCAGCTTCAGAGTGATTAGGGAAATTCTGGTAACATTTTCTTACTTTCTTTTCTTAGCACACCCCAAATCTTTATCATTTTGTAAGGTGTCTCCAAGTAAGGAGGAGCTTCAAGTATGTGGTGCTCAGATCACCCCCATCATCACTGGTCACAGTCCCCTCCCAGAACCCCATGATTTAACCCTCACAGCCCCCCTGATTTACTTGTACCTCCAAAGAGCTCCTTTCTGCTCTTTTTGAATGGTGAGTTGGACAAAACAGATGAATATTGTGCCCCAGCAGGCACAATGCTCACACATGCACACGTTCACTGTGCCACCAGTACAAAGAGGCTGCAGGAAGAGCTGAACTGGGAAGGAAGTGATGTCCTGAAGGCTGCAATCAGGAGCTGGGAGTGCTGGGGCTGACTCCAGGCAGAATCCCCCTCCTTGTGCACAGGGGCCCTCAAACTGGTTGAGCAGTTCCCCAGGTCTGTGGGGAGGATGCCAATTCCCAGTGCTGCCCTCAGACCCTGCAAAGTTCAGCAGACTCATGAAGGGTGTGGAGAGCTTCCCATGCACACCCAGATGAGACCAGGAAATAACAATGCCTGACGCTGAGAGGAGATAATTACAGGGTGAAAACTCCAAACTGAAGGGTGGCTCTTGCCTGAAGGTAACTTCTGAACGCTGCAGATACTGAAAGCTGCCCCAGAAAAACTTCCAGCTGCCAGGGTGCTGTTTCCAGTGGAGCAGAGCTCCAGGCAAAGTTCCCCACGTTTTTCCTGCATGTGAAGCTGGCTCCCTGGAGGAATGGCTTCAGTTCTGGGTATCATTTGTACACGGTCACTTCACTCCTCCAAGTTTTTACTCTTACTCAATGGAAGGCTGCAATGCCAGGGTTGTGCAAGGAGGACAAAGCCAAAGCTGGGCTGGAGATGTACTGCTTAAAGTTACAAGTTGTCCAAGAGCCTGCTGCTGAGTGATGCTTTACCAGGAGTGAGCCCTGGGTTTGGAAAGCCAGCTCAGAAATGGATGTTGTGCAGCTGACTGATAGCTGGTGATACATTCTGTAGTCTGGCTTTGTTAATAACAAAGATGGGGTTCTGTGCTACCAAATAAACCTCTTTCCTTTTCATGAAGATGTTGATAATGAGGTTAAAAAGAAGCAAGAGGAGATGTCTATCTCCCTGCAATGCTAGGGTTGATGTGGCTTTTTTCTACAGCCATCCCCCTTCCTTCTGCCCTGCTCACCAGAGCTGAGTCAGGTCACAGAGTGCTGAACCTGCCTCTCAGAGATGCTGAGCACATCTTCCAGGAGATGCCTGTCTGACTGCCAGTGCAACACACCAATTTATCACTCTCCTCCAAAACCACTCCATAATTTTGCTTAGGAGACATTATTCAGCAGCATGGAAAGTTTAGTATCTTCAAATTCCTTTCATTAGAGTGAAAACCACTATTTCTGAGCAGTACTGTTCAGTCTTCTCTTCCTTCAGATTCTTGCTGAAAGCTTTTCTAGCTTTCCTAGGGTGCTCATTTCCATGCTCTTTGTTCAGTGGTACTTATTAAACAATTTTTGACAGACTTAAGTGCAAACAGCAAGACTGCAGTAACTGGGAAATTAAAATTATATTGCTAGTACAATGCCAATCGTGTTTTGGGTTTTTTTTACCCCATGAATGGTTTGACAGTGTTTGCTTTTTAAAATGTAATTGTGCTGTAAACAAATCATGTTTAATACTGACTCGTGTCATAAACCTCTAGTCATTAATTTAGGGAAAGGTCTTAAATATTTAAATTGAATAGTTATAACATTTTATTTTAACAAATAGTTTTAATATTCCTATTTTGTTTATTGGAAGTTAAAGGCAGTACCCCCATGTTTCTTAGATGGAATTAAAGTATCCCATTGGAAAACTGGACTTGTTTGCTTGCTGTTGGGAACTCGAGGAGACAGGCAGCTGGTGCAGTGACTGGGGCCCATTCACTGGCTGGATCCTTTCTTCTCTGACTTCTTTCTAGAGTTTAGGGTGAGCTCCACTCACTGTTAATTTTAAATAGAGCTTTTACTCAACAAGAAAATAGGATAGATAGTGACAAATTTCCCTCCAGACTGCCTCTGATAATTGCCTTGGGCATAGACCTTGGCTTAAACTGGCATTCCCTTGGTGATGCTGCAAGTCATCCCACAGGAGACAAAGTCACACACTCACCCTGAGACTTTGAAACCTGAAATGGACTCCATGCAGATTCAGAGGGAATGAAGTGCACTGCCAGCTCTGCTTTTCTCCCTCCACCACACTCAAATTGTAGATTTCCTTACAATTAATCATCTTTTTTCTTTTTTTATTTTTTTCCCCAGTCCATAAGCATGTTTAGGTGTCCCTTTTACCACTGCCACGTGTCTTTGCTTTTGAACATAATTTTCTATTTCAAAGCCCAGGATTCCCAGGGGAAGGCAGGGGCAGGTTGGGCAAGAGGCAAAGGCTGGGGAGGGCAATGCCCTTCTGCCAGCAGAGGTGGCGATGGGAGAAGTGGTGCCTTGGGAGGGTTGTGCAAGAGTTGTGTTCCAGGCAGGGCAGTGTGGGCATTGGAGCAGGGCCAGCTTTCCAGCCTGCCAACCAACCTGAGGAATAACATTTCTGATGGGTGGGAAGGAGAAGGCAGCCTGGGTGAGTCAGTGGTGGTTGGGAGCCTAATGAGGGAATCCGCTTTCCGAGGGTACAATTAGCAGGAAAGAAAACAAGTATCAGCTGCTCTGCTCTGCACTGCCTTGCTTTTTCTCACACCTTTGTGACAATCCTCGAGCTAAACACCTGCAGGGTGGTTAGGAGCCAGGTTTGAGAGGTCTCTACCCAGAACACTTCTGGAGGGGCTGAAGGGCACATCTGGGGGTTGCAGTTTCAAGCAGACATTGAGGTTAGAGTAGATCTCTTTGCAGGTGGTATCAGCTTGGCACCTATGAGCACATCTCTTAGGGCACATCTGGAACAGAGGTTTTATCAAGAAGAAGAAGAAATCAACAGGAAAAATGCAACAATGATTTTGAGCCCATCTCTTAAAACCCCACGTGCAGTTTGGAAGTGATGATTTCAATGGAGTGAACCCTCTTAAAACCCAAGGGCACATTTGGGGGTTGCAGTTTCAAGCAGACATTGAGGTTAGAGTAGATCTCTTTGCAGGTGGTATCAGGTTGGCAGCTCTGAGCTGACTTTGTCTCTTAGGGCACATCTAGAAGAGAGGTTTTATCAAGAAGAAGAAATCAGCAGTAAAAACGCAACAATGATTTTGAGCCCATCTCTTAAAACCCCACGTGCAGTTTGGAAGAGATGATTTCAATGGGGTGACCTTTGTTGTTGCCAAATCCTTTAAAAAAACATTTCAGAAAGTTCAAATAATTTTAGCAATACATGAGGGGACCTTCCCAGGTCATGAAAGCATAAATGCTTCAAAGTAAACATTCTAGAGGTGTTTCTAAGTGGAGATGCCAGGATGTGCCAGCACAGAGAGATCTAGCCCTAGATAAATGTGAAAACCTACAATTTAGATGTTCATCCTTTTCAGCAGTGAGTGAGGAGCTGAGAGTGAATGTGCTTCTAATTTAGGCTCTCTCCAGTAGGCGCCTGGAGTTGAGTGGAATGGAGAAGTGCCAGGTATTATTCTGTGCAGACTTGGTGTCACTGGGAGGAGAAGGTACTTCAAGGAGAGCATTAATTTGGGAGGGGCCTAAAATAATTAAATAACTTGCTTAATGTCACAGCATTTTAGTTTATACAGGAGGAGAAACTGGCAACATGAGTCAGGCCCTCTTCTAAGAATGACTAATATTGTAAACAAATGTTAAGATAGTGGCATTAAATTCACTTTTCTAACTGCAGCTCTTAAAGGTCATAAAACTTCTTTAGTTTTCCAGTTTGAGCTTTTCCCATCTACTTTGCTGAACAGTAATCAGGTCATTGGGCCACTTCCCTTGGAGACTGACCAATCCGTCCTCAGCTTTATTCTAAATATAGCAGGCCTTTTTTTAGCATTGTTAGTTTTCCCACTTTTTCGCTTTACTCCTTTAAAGAGAAATTCAGCTCAGGAGAAAGGTGCCAGATCGACATCACTGGAAAACGACGTTCCAGGGCTGCTGTTTATCCACAGGGAGCAGGCTGTGTTTATCCACAGCATCTTGGCAGGGCAGGCTGACTTCTGCACCACTGCACCAATGTGCCTTAACCCTGACCTGTGGAAACTAGGCTAGCCTCAGTCTCGGTGCCTCCCTGGCCAAAACCACCCTGTGCAGGAGGCCAAAAGGATTACCAAATCCTCTTGTCATGGCTGCTTGGGAATTCAGACGAGAGCTGGGCTTGAGGTTTTAATGGCCTCAGGAACAACCTTCTGCACAGCACTCTCAGGAAGAAAAACTGGGATTCAGCTCGTCCAAAGACGAGGGGTCTGGTCCCAGCTGGTGTCTCTGGACACCCTCTATGATCACCTGAAGAGGGCAGAGGATCTGTGCTAAGAGCCCCCATGTGAGGGAGGTGGCCCAACTCTATTTCTAGCATGACTTTTTTTCTCTTCTGTTCACTTTGAAGCAGGCTGGAGAACCAGCTTAAACTAGGCAGGTGAGTTGGAATTGGGTAGAGCTTAGTGAGCTCAACACCCCCCCCCAGAGTGATTGGAGGAAAAAAGACATTTTGAATAGCCTCCTTCTTCTGCCATGCCAATTGCCCTCTATTTTCTTAGGCCCCAGTCCTACAACTGGATTCCTGGAGCCTCAAGCTTCTGCTGGGGCTGATACCATCCACAGAGTAGAGCTTTGTGTTGCAGCCCCTCCAGGGTGCTGTCTGCAGTCAGCTCCAGAGAAGTGAATGTCTTTTGATACCTTGACACATGCAGGTTTGCCCAAAACAACTGGGGAAATGTGGTCCTGTTGGGAGCCTCTGGTTATGATTGAAACTTCAGTTTCTAAGTAAATAGTACTTGAATTAAATTTTATTAACTGTGCACTGCTGTTTATTGTGTCACCAAGAAGTGTTATACATGGTGTAATCACTACAGTTTACTTCTGTAATTGCAACTTCATGTTGTGTAAAATGCACGATGCTTTTCACTTTCAGTGCATGAAAAAAAACTACAGATTGACCCTGACAGTTCCCAACTTGTCCTTTTTCCCCTGTGTGCTTTCCTTTCTCTTGATGATTCTTGGCTTTCTGCTTTGGAAGCTGCAGGACTGTTTGCAGGCTGCAGGGTGTACACATTACAAGCAAGATGTCCCCAGATCTATTTCTCCTGGTGATGTTCCACACATGATAATCCAGTGTAGCAGCCATCCAATCCAAGGACTTCATTGTATGCATCTGAGATCCCAGCAAACAGTAAAAATAACCCACAGAAAACGTTTTGACCCAGTTCTGTAACCTATGAGAAGGACAAGAAAATACTTTAAAAAAGTCTATTTTACAGTTTATTGTCTCAAAACAAGCCCAGCTCCTGGGTCTGCCTTCAGATAGACAGATATTTGTCACTCTATTATTGTTTTACAGTGTCAGTTCCAGACACTTAACTATTGTTGGAATGCAGTAGGGGGAAGAAAAAAAAATCATGTTTTAAATCTCCGATGGGGTAATAAACTGCAGCCAGGAGCTAATTGTCCTGAAACCTGATCCTTTACAATAGGTTATTGCTGTAATGGGACTGCCCAGCTCCACTGCACTGGGGTTTGTTTCACCATTAGCTTGGTAGTGTGTACACATTCTGAAAAACCTCTGGATCACAGGGCTGCTCCCAGCTGTAGCCTGAAGCACAAGTCTCAAAGCGAGGGATGCATTTTGTCCATTAGCTGGGGAGGGAGGGGATTAATCCTCATCAGCTTTAATGGCTCACAGTGGATTTGCTTCCTACCAACTTTCTTCCACCCAAGAAGTCCTGAGAACATTGTACCCCTCCTGTCAGGAGAAAATGAATCATTACCCAGAGTCTGCAAGGCCAGAGGTGAATTGGAAGCCACACTATGCAACACTCACTCTACAGTATTATTATTTTCTTTTTACACTAGCATTAAATAATATTTGAGCTCAGGGTGGTCAGCCCAATGGGTGGTTTCACATGCTGAATGCAACCAAAGAAAGACTGCATCCATCATGTCCTCATTTCAGGGTCTGTTCAACAACCTTTTTTGTTTTGTTTTCTTTTGTCTTGTCCCAAGCCAGGTATTAGCCAACCAGGTCTTAAAATCCAAAGTCCAACTTCTAAATGCTAACCCCCATTTTGGATAGAATTTTGACTGGAAAATCTTTTGAAGATCCAAAAAATGTGATGTTCCTTCTCAGTGTTTTTCTCATCTGAGTTCTGGGTAAGGCCGATTAATAGATGTGCCTAGTTACCATTGGAAAAGCTATTCTGAGGATATTTTAGCCAAGTAGAATGAGATTTATTGGAGTTGGTGCAATTTTGGGTCACATTTCAGTGGAAATTCACTGAATTTTATTTTCTGAATTTTCCAGCTGTAAGGTTTAATGTGAGAATCTGTTCTTGTAAGATTGCCATCCAGTCCTGGGCTCGGAGGATCATAGAAAGAATATCCTGAGCTGGAAGGGACCCGTGAGGACAATCCAGGGTCTCTGAGGACCATCAGACTTCCCAAGCTGGAAGCAGTTAAGCAACACCCCAGCTCCCTGTGTGTAGAGTTCACTGGAGATGCAGGAGTCCAAGGGATAGAGAGAAATTGAGATGGATCAGAAGGAAAAGTGGTTGGAAGTCCAAACACTTCCAAGCTGCTGCTGGGTCTGGGTTGCCTTCCACTTTCCCTTTCTGTCAGTGCCCCTGTGTATGTCAGACTTTGGAAATCTCTCTGCCAGGCTGAAGAGTGATTTTTTTGTAAATGCTTTTGAACCTCTTGGATCTGAATCATTATGGGCTGTCCCTCACTGCCAGGGACCAGCTATCTGCTCCTAGAATTCTCCAGCAAATCTGCTGGGATTAATGAGACTTCCTGTGCTTTTGCTGCTTGGCCATTCCTGTGCTTCACATGCAATAATCTCATTCTGAAAGTGGATACTAAACATAACTCAGGTTTGGCAGAGTATCTCTCTGTATCTGTAGGAGATGTTGCATCTGACATGGAGCTAGGAGAGCTGTTTGTCTGTGTTGGAACTGACAGGGGGAAAACAATGTTTTTCTCTCTAAAGCTGAGAAATTTATTATTGTTTTAGATGGCTGAGGTTAATTGGTTAATATCCATTAATACCATGTTGCCATACAGGTAGATAACAGAGGCCTTTGCTTCTTTACACAAGGGAGGATCTGACAAGTAGACAAAATAATTGAAGAGGGTGTGATATTTAATATTAGAGTTAAGATCCGGGTACTCTTGGGGCCCAGGCATGCAGGGAGCACATGTGAAGTGAGGAAGTGTTTTACACCATCATTTGTCAGAGCAGAACTGCTCATTAAGCAATGGTCAGACTCTCTTTCAAAGTAAATTCACTCCCTCCTGCCTAAGGAGAGCTGAGATGTCCAGGTATATACACCCAGAAACTCCTATGGTTTAGACACAGCAATTAGAAAGTAATTACCCTAAAACACTTAATCCCAATACAGAGGGGGCAAAAAACTTGTTGAAATTTGGAGTTGTTAATCCATCATTCTAAGTGAACAAGTGCCAAAGTGAATGAGGAGAGCTGAAGCCAAACCAACTTGAGGAGGTTTTTCTGTTTTCTCTTTATTTAACCATGAAAGTGCATTTTTTTGTCACAGGGGGTCTTACTGTGATTGTTATACTGAGCTTTCCAAAGACATTTCAGGATGCAAGAGTTAAGTTTTATTCTCGTTTCTCTGTGCATCTTAATTTAGTTCAGCCAAGGCCAGAATGAAACTCTTTGGTGTAACTAATAAGAAAAACTCATGCTAATAAAAAAGGGAGCCTTTCACTTGCGGATACTTCCCAAAGAGATGCTGTAGTTTATTACAGCTGATTTAATTACAGTGCATTTCTATTTTAAGAGGCTCTGTGACAAACAGTCCATCTCTGCTTTGTTATGCAGTGCTGATAACCATGAATTTGTGCATGGAGCATGCCTGACCATTTCTTTGTGTCAGCTCAACAGCAACACTACATGTTTATTTGTAAGGCCAGAAAGCAAATGGGATTGTTCCTTAGCAGGATGGGCAGTAGAACCCTCCATAGAATGTGCACACAGAGATAACACCTGAGTTATCACACATCTATCTGCTGTGTCTGCAACCACTTCTGGAGCAAGTGATCCCAATGATTTTCCATTCACTTTGATGTGTCTGTGGTTGAGGGGGTGTAAAATTGCTTCTTCACGTTGTGATACGACAGGAACTTTGTAACCACACCAGGATTTTTTATTCAGTTCTGTGTAGAGCTGACCAAAATCAGGAATTTCCATTCTATGATAAGTTCCCCTAGATAAAATCTAGCTTTTTCCTCCTGAGTTCTGTCACTGTACAACACAGCAAGAAACAGCCAGGAGAAAACAAAGCCTTCTCGCTTCCAGAAACCAGAAGTTGTGCTAATTTTTGACAAAAGTCACAAAAATTTGATAAATATCTTCAAAACATTTGGATTTCACAGTAGAGAGCTGTTGCACTGGAAAAATATCGATCAGCTCTGCATGAAAGATCATGTTGCATTTGTGGAGGAAAAGTTCAGGAGAGGCTTTTGGGTGATTCACGTTCCTCCTGTTCCTCCCCTGCCTTCAGGATGGGCCAAAATAAGCTTCAAGGTCACAGTCACATTTGGGGCTGAGGAGTTTGGCAGGTAAAGCATATTCCACAGACATCAGGGGGACAGAGAGCAGAGTCAAAGTGGAGCCCACGTTCAGCTCTGCACAAGAGAGGTTGATTGTTTTGGCCTCTTTCCTTTGCTCTAGGGTAAAATAGAGGCACCCTTCTTGGGATATTATTGGTGCGAAATCGTAAGTTACAGTTTTATTACCAGTTGCTGTGTGTGTGTGTGTGTGTGTGTGAGGGAGAGAGGAGGAGGTGGTGGTGGGTCTAGGGGAATATAACCACTCTTTTGTAACTAGGAATCCATTCTTTTTTTTTTTCTTCTTTTTTTCTTTTTTTCTTTGCAAAACGCAGTTTTAGTTTTAGGGAAGGAAAAAACAGAATTTGCTTTCCCAATAGTGTCAATCAGACATATTGTGACAATCTCCTTTTTTATTTTTTAACTCTGCTTTTCTTCAAAGTTGATGGATTCTTCATTTTGCATTACTGAAATTGGGGCTTTTTTTTTTTTTTTTTTTTGGAAAGTGGGCTCTATGGATTTATTCTCATAATATCCACTTTCCATCCCACAAAAAGTTCCAGTTGTAGGTTGCAACATGCAGCATCTTCAAACACTACAGAAAACTTCACCTGAACAACATGAAGTCCTTGGTACCACAGGGAAAACCTGACTTACTGGCCCTTGCCACGTGGTAGTGTCACAGCAGCTGCCTGAGACTTCTCCCCAGATAAGTGAGGAAGGTCACAAGCAAAGTGTTACCCAACATGAAAGAGGAGCAGGAGACAGAATGAGAGATGGATTTCCCCAGCTCAAAACAGACTGCTCTGAGTCCTGTAAACAAGCCATGAATAACAGACTCAACAGTAAAGCTTTTGGAGAGGAGAATAGCAGAGTTTATAATATCCTGCCTACACATTTGATATCATATTTGGTGTAGCTCATCCCTGCCATGTTCAGTCACAATATTTATGTGACTGATGGATCTTTGATGGGACATCTTTCATGGTGTCCTCTCTGGGCAGTTCTGTAGATAGCAGAGATATTCAGAAATTTAGTAAGAACACTTCAACTTTTCAGACATCATTAGACTCAGAGAAGAACAGAATGAGGAGACAAAAAACAGGCTGAGACGTTTGGAACTGGAATCTGGGTTGTCAGGGGAAATACTTTTTCCCCCATTAGCTCCAGGATGTTTTCACTGGGTGTTTTTTTGGATAAAACACAGATTTACTGACTTTTCCCAGTGTCAGAAGCCTCACCTCAGATATTTAGTAGAATCCCAAACCATCAGGTTTCAGCAAATGGAAGATTTTTGTGTCAGCTCAGAACTGGGACCATTTATGTCTTTGGGAGAGGAGAAGTTGATGGCCATGCCCTGCTCCTTACTGCAGGAACATTTATCCTGATTTGTCCTTTTCCTGCAGCTCATGCCTTGGCCATCTCCATTCTCCTAACAATCTGTGACTGATTTTCTGCATTTATGGTCAGTGGGAGTCAAGTCTCTCAAGACACATCCTCTCCCTCCAGGTTTCAAGCAGTGATTATCCATCCAGGGCTTTGTTCCTTTACAGGAGGGATTTAACCACCATGTGGATATTCAGGCACGTTTGGCAAGATAGGAGCTCACCTTAAGCACCACGGGGGGTGCTCTTTTTTCACTCTTATATGTTCAAAGTTGTCTTTATTCCACCCTGAATGATGTTTGGATGCAAGAGGCAGGGATGGCAAATGGCATCCAGCAGAACAAACCTGGCGGTGATTTTTAGCACAGGCAGAGAAACTTTGAAGAGCTGCTCTAAAGTTCTAAACCTAGCAAACACTGAAGTTACTTTGGTATTTTTGTAAAACGATTGTTACACTGTTTTGTAACTTCTGTTCCCCTCTGGCTGGGATTCGAGACCCCTCTCCCTCCCACCCCCTCCCCAACTCCTTGACAGCAATCTCGAGTTGTAAAATAATAGACCATCAGCCAGCAATAATTTGCAATCCAAACAGACTTGACGCTCTCTGACATTTATTGAAACCTCAGACCCTGTTCGCTGGTTTCAGTTTTCCTCCCTTTGCTCTGTTTTTACAGACAGACAAGTGCTTAGATTTGGGTTTAATAATGAGGAGAAATTTCTTCTTGGCCCAGCTTTGCTTGTGTTGGCTGCGGCGGGGGCTTGCAGCAGACGGGCGGTTGGAGTTAATTACGCTAAATGGTGAGAACATTATTTGACCCCACTGGTTCAGCACCAGATGTACATTGCCTCTGAGAAACCAGCACAGACGTAAGGCTTTCAGGGCTGGATGGGGAAGGAGCTTAGTCACTTCTTTTTCTTTTTTTTTTTTTTCTTTTTTCTTTTTTTTTTTTTTTTTTTTGTGGCATTAAGTATCCCGGGATAAGCCCGTGACAAACAGAGCCCCGAGCCTTATTAGGTACAGATGACAACGTTCAGCTCCAGCCACTTGGGGCAAATTAGGGTATCATTGTGTTTTTGGAATTGAATGCATCGAAAGCTCCCAAAAAATCATTTTGCTAAATGTACAGTTAACGTTCTGCCAGCACGAGGTATCAGCTTTGGTAAATCCTTCCTGGAAAGTGAACTTTACATTTATGGGCCAGACATGATGGAATTTAATGTTTGAAAATGATTAAAGGATTTTGTTCTTTCCTAGTAACAACTGCATTTATCAAGGTAGCAGACATGGTGGCCTTAGAAAGAGCTGAAATATAACTGAACTGCTGAGCTTACTCTGGCTTGGGTCTGGGAATCCCTCTGGTCTTTAAGCATTAGGGCTGGGGAATTACATTCACAGATATGGGAGGCAGGGAGTGTAAAGTGTTTATTGACCCCAGTCTGTGTTAATAAAGCATTAGAAGTATTACCTGCTTGGGGATTGTCAGGGCAAAGCAAGTTGTACTGACCTTTGTGGAAAGCTGAAACTTCTTTTTGTCTTTGAACAAACTGTTTGGGCTGTGGAAACAACATTTCTGCAGGCTTATATATTACAGGAAATAAATTTTAAAGCATTCTTACCACAAAAAATGTATTCCCATTGCCTTGATTTGCTTGCATGGTAGTGACAGGGTTTTTCACATTGCACAACTCGTAGACAAATTTGAGTTATGTCTCCTTTCCCAGTGGATGACATTACTCACCTTTTACTAAGCTGTGGCCCTCTGCCACCCCCTTTCCATCCAGCTCCTGCTCTGGCTGCAGGGAGAGTCAATGCACTCACCTTCCAGGTTCAGTTCTGCTCAGTATTTAATTACCTTCTTTTGAGGTGACTCTCTACTGGAGCAAAGCTATTGACCAAAGCCAGCAGAATGCAGAATATTTTGATAATTTTGGTAGTTCAGGGTGCCTGGTATTTTTAAAAAACATCACCCTTTGCCTGTAGCATTATTTCTGGAGCTTAACCATAAAAAAATCATTTCTGCCTTGTTCTTCCTTCCTCATTGTCCCACAAAGGCTCTGTAAGGGCTGTGCTCCCGGGGACCAGGCTGCATGATAAAGTGAACCAAATACTCTGTTACTGCATCTAGATGAAACTCTGTAAATTGGATCACTCAGAAATTCTGTTAAAACTCTTCCATTTTCCTGTTTCACTTTGACTTTGGCTGCCTTTCAGAGCTTCTCTCCCAACACACATGTGCAGCAGAAAGACACAGTTGATGTAACACAAAACCCAACGCAGAACGCTGCAATTTGACTATTTCCACCATTTCCTGCTACAGTGAGATATTCTTGGCCATCTTGATCTGTAAAAGTCCCACAGATATGTCTTTTCATTGCAAAAATGAGAACAAGTCCTCTGGCATAAGTGGGGCTATTTTGTAATTACCCAGCACGAGTTTGAACAGAATTTCCTATCTGGTTTTTCTGTGTCAAAGCAACATCAGTGAGCTGCCTCCCATGCTGCTCAACTGCATCACTTTGGGTGCTTCTGCAGGTACTTCAGGGCACATCCCCTGTGACCAAAGGCTATAAATAAATCAGGCTGATCTGCCAGGGGTGAGGGCACAAAAATAGGAAGGAGGCAGCAGTGAAATGAGGCTCAGTTTTGCAGTTCTGAGCTGCAGTGGGCACTCCTTGTTCCACTTGACCCTCGAAGTAGATGGAGATCCCCACAAGCATGATGCCATGGCCAAACTGTCCTTCTGAGACTGATATTAGGTATTAGAAATAGTATTTTGTACCCACCTACTTGGACCAGCATTGGAAGGACAGGTGAAAAGTTATTTGGAGCTTTCTCAGCTGTATCTGAACTGCAGAGGAGAGGACACACTTGGTCATGTCAAGTGCTGTCAGGTAGGGTCACATTATTCCAGCTTTTCCCACCCCTCTTTGGACACTAAATAGATAACTTTGAATGAACTATGCATTTTTCTGTACGTATTTTATGCCAAACTGCATGCCTGACATGTCCACTTGGAGAGTTCTTCACTAACATTAACAGTCCCAAAATTTTTTTATTTTGGTTGAGGAAAGAATGTTTTTGGTGACTGGGTTTTTCTAAGGTTTAGATTCACTCACAGACTGCAACATTTTCTCTAATTTACAGTGAACCTTGAGAGACACGAGCTGAAATTTTCAGGAGCAGATTGGGTTGAAAAAATTTATGACAGCATTTAGAAACATTAGACTTGAGACTTCATGCCAGAGCATGACAAAATAGCAGGTAATAACAGATCTCATTAGAACTGTTTATTTAAATTGAACATTATCCTGTCAGGGATGTTTTCACTGCTGTATAGGTTTTATTTTCATCCAGATTAACTTCTACCACATACAAGCATCCAGAGATGTCTTCACAGGACTTGTTCAGTGTATCCATTCATTCTAATGTGCTCACAAAGTTTCATGGGGTTTTATGTTATCTTTGAGTTCCAAGGACAGTGCTATTTTCTGTTGTTCTTTAATCATCATTCCTGTATTTAATCATCTTTATGTATCAAAAATCCTGCTAATGTAATTAGCAGGCTTCAGGAAGCAGAGCTCTTCAGAGATTTGGAAACCAGTGTGCCATAGGAGAAGTCTTGGTTTGCAGGGTTCAGCTGTACATTCAGAAGAGTCCTAAACCCATTTAGATAGAACCCTAAACCCATTGCAGAAGGCTTAGCTCACCTTCCCCAAGCAGAAAATACTGGGTAACATTCAAGCATTTGCTTTGCCTTTCCTTGGATCATAATCCTCTCTCTTATTCTTTGCCTTCTTTCTGGTACTTACTCTTTGTACTTTAAATACAAAATGTGGACAGAAACCAGCAGAGATAGTAGCAGCATCCTATGTGTACAAGAATTAGATGAGACAATGACAAATAAAAAAAAAAAAAAAACCAAAAAACCAAAAAACCAACCAAAAAAGCCCACCACAAACAGACAAAAAGCAAAGCAACCCAAACAAGCCAACCTTAGAAAGACAGAGTTTCACTCAGGCAGCTGAGCTATGTAGCACAGAAATTCCATGCTTGCTGCATCTCCAGCACACATTAATTGTAAAGCTCTTAAAAAAAAAAAACCCCTAATGTCCCAGCTGCTCAGCTAAAGTGGGGGCAATTGTTTGGATTTTGCAGCTGTGGACATGAAAAGTATTTTTTGTGAGTCCAGACAAAATAATGTTAAAATTGCTTTCTATCTTTTCTTTTATTTCAACAAATCAGCTGCTTTCTCACATGTTGGAAGAATTTGGAAAGCCTGAGTCCTACAGTAGCTTCTTAGACTTTTTAAAAGCATATTTAGGGGCACAGAAAATGGCTGTTTGGGAAGGCAACACTGAAGGACCCAATATATTTTCCTGGAAACTGTTCAACCCTAAGTATCTCCAGGTTAAAAAAAAAAAAAAACAACAAAGAAACAAACAAAAAAAGAAGTTATCCAAAACATGTTGCTAGAGAAGGGTCTATTGCACCAATTTGAGGGGCTCCCTGATGTCCCACTGCCTTTGATTCCCATTTGCACACCTCTATGACTTTGATGAAAAGCAGTAAAATACTGTTAACTTCAGAGGAACCATTTTAATAGGGGTTTTAATATTCACTTCACATGCTTCCCATCTACCTTTCCTTACCCTCAAAGCTCCAGTAAAACATATTTTAGCCTATCAGGGTTAAAAAGTGTCCTTCTGCCAGAAACCCATCAAATCCAGTTACTAATGACGTATATTCAAGACAATATAATGTTTTTGACTCATGTTTTTTGGAAAGCATTTTGAGCTGACTTCCCTTTAAATCTTAACCACTTTATTAATCCCTGTTGAGTAGCTGGCAGACAGCTCCCTGCTTTATTTGGCTGATGGCACTGGTTTTGAGATAATGCCCAGCCCTGCCATTCTCATTAGGGCAATAAGTAATTTGAAAAATGCCTTTCAAGAGCAGGTGAATTGTCTGAATAGACTCACCTGTTGGGGTCCCCAGGATTAGGCAACAGGGATGGTCCTGGTGGCATTAATTCCTGCAGTTTTGGGGATGAAGCATACCTCTTGCTTCTCACCTAAGGGACCAGAACTTTTCTAGGAAAGATCTTTCAGGACAGAATTTCAAGCCTGGGACCAACTTCATGGTCATCGACACAAAAGGCACAGTTGGTGTATGGGGAAGAGCTTCTGAATTAAGGTAAATACACATTTTTACACAGAAAACTCTCTCAGGAAAAAGATTACTCGACCCCATTCTTCTAACTTCTAGACTCTCCTATTACCAGCCATGTTCTCTTCTCAGTTTGATTGTGCTGGGTGAATAATTTATATGCTGATCATTTTTCATTACTTTTCGAGTTTGCCCCAGTTTATGGCCTTTTCATGTTTGTTAATATTTGGTTCACAGTGTTTTAATAGCCTCAAGATTCCCATAGAGAGAAAAGACTCCGGATTACTAGATCTGAGTGCCTATATCTTAGTGAACACACAGATAATTAGATGAAGTTGAAATTAGAGGAATTCAGAGGCATTTTAAAGCTTTTTAACAGTAGGCAAGTGGCTACCAACACAGTTTATTAACTGAAGCACTGCACTTCACTGCTAAAATCTTAAAATCATTCCTCCTTATGTTTCTAAATGACACAAACTTCAAGCCACTGAGCTGAGTTGTGTCGGTTTTAGGTAATAGAGAAGAAAATTTTCCTTGCTTCAGGAAACCCAGGGTATAATTCTGTGGCTGACGTTGTGGTAGTGTTCAGACTGGTTTTTCCTTTCTGGCTAAGCTCTGTGAAATTAGAGTGTATTTTAAACTTGAATTCTCAAGCACCTGAAAGAAGCAAAGGTACCTATTAGGTGCATTTGGGGATCCAGTCTGGGAAGGTCTTCAGCTTCCTGGGCAGCAGGAGGGGACACTTCTTCTCCATCCTTTCCTCACAGATGTCCCTCACCCTGCTGCATGGGGTGAAGTTTATTGGACCCCTTGGTTCTTGATGTCTTTGCTGAGCCAGCTCAGCAGATGCTGTTAGTGCTAGTTGTTGTGGTGGGTGATCTACATCTGAAACTAAACAGGATTAATCCTGTGGTCTTGGTGGGAAGCTCACCCCCAGCATTTTTGCTAAGTTCTCATATTGCAAACAGCAAAAAAATGCAGTGGGATTTCATCCCAGAATGGTAATGGGCATCAGACTTCTCTGCCTGCCCAGCCCCCTTTGAAAGCAGGGGGATTGTTTCCACTGAGGACAGCGTGGTACCTCCTGACATAAAGCAAATACTTAGAGATACTGTCACCTCATAAATTTGCAGTCTTCAGAGCACATGTGCTGGTTTCTAATAAATGGCTTTTCCTCCCTTTCCCCCACTTGAATCCAAGTCATTGCCTGCTCCTCAGCTGGTGATGACTTCTCCTCTCTGATGTGGCTCAGCCCATGGCAGCCTGGTCAGATCAGCCCTGTGCCACTGCACGTGCTTGCCAAGGACTGAACCAGGGCATGAGAAGTGCACATGAAAAGGAAACGTTGGCTTTATGGTGCTGCTCTAATCCAGAGCTCTGCAGTGGAAAATACCACACCAGCAAAGTCAGATTGTGGTTTTTCTTTCTGCCTAAAACAAATCTTTCTTTTTGGTTTCTGCCGTATCTTGCCTGAGGAGAAGGGGGAAGCATCTGTGTTATTGCTTGCTAAACAACCCAAGTGTGCCCAGCCAAGCCACAGGAACAAACTTTAAACAGGGGAGAAAATTCCCAAAGGTATTCAGGCTCCCAGCCTGGGCTCCACTTGATGCAGCAAGATGTCTTCCCATCTCCTTTTCCCACTTCTGCCTTCACCTCCAGACAAAACCACTTGCTGTTTTGCTGATTCTACTGCAAAATTCAAAGTACTCATCACCTTATTGATATTTATTAACAAAATCTCTTCCTGCCATCATTATTATTGTACACTGTCTGGGGAGGAATGTGTGGAGACTGATGGAATCTGGGAAAGGAAAGAGGACTATTTATACATAAATGAACTTTAACTCTCCTTTAATTCTCTCTGTGTTTTCCTGTTTGCAAGGGTTTTCCTGGAACATGCTCATATCAAGTATGTCTTCCATGTGAATTTCACAGCTAGGAGCACTCCATGTTTTCTGTATAAAAGAATCCTCTTCATGAGCCAGTTGGTTGGACACTTCCAAGTCAAAACTGTTCTTTGAGACTTTCTACTCAATGAAAAACATCTTGGCATGTATGTACAGATGATCTTTCCTAAAAACTAACTCCTTTGTAGCATAAATTGGAATAATAAGCAGTGAGGCATGTCAGTGTTAAGGAGATGTCTTGTGTGTTGTTAAATTGCTCCTCTGCTCATTGTAATTACACCACTGTTTGACCACGTAACCTTGTTCAGCACCCGAGCAGAGTCCTGCACTGTGAGCTCCAAGATATTTTTTTCTGCTGAATGAGCTCAGTTAGGTCTGCAATCAGCTCTGGTACTGGTTTGCCATTGTTACAACTAGTAAGGATTAAAAGAAAAGAAAAAAAAAACTCCAATGTAGACAAGGCCAAAGTGAATAACATCAGAAGCCTGATCATTTGTCACCTATGGTCACTTGAAACCATTATTTCTTTTACACACTGTAATTTCAGATAGACTTGTGTAAACAGTGTAAAGATTTATTTTCTCAAAATATCAGAACCACTTAGCATGAGTCACAAGCTAGATTTCAGGCAGATAATTTTCTTCTAATAGATTTTTGGGTTAACAAGATAAAAATTAACATGAAAATGATTATGTGCTGACTGAAGGAAACCTGGTTTTATTTTGTTCCCTATTTGTTTTACAAGGGAAGTCTTCAAATATCTTGCAGGGGCAAAAATATTTAAAGTGTTTGCACATGTTTCCCATTTCCATTTTATAAGATTCATTCACAGTCAGCCAAATGTATCTCTCTCTTTCTCTCTCTCTCTTTTTTTTTTTTTTTTCTTTTGATACACTTCCTAATTAGTCTTAAAGGCTCCGAAGGTGCTTTTTTCCTGTCTGTCTTTTTATTTCAGATGTAGAGAGTGGCAAGCAATGCTAGCAGTTAAGTCATAGGGCTGTAAAACCAATGCTGGATGCTCCTCAAAGGATTATGGAGTGTCCTATGATTTGCTCTTTCTATTGCTATAAAGGAGCAAAGTGGAGATCTAAGGCCCGTGCGTCATTGTGAACCCAAGTGGCAGCACTTGGATAATGTGGCTTTGGCTCTTGCTGCCAAATTTAAGCCCCTGTGAAGGTTTTGCCACTGGGATCAGTGCAGAGCTCCCTCTTCAAAGCACTGCAGCCCGGGATGAATGCTCCCATTGCCACGGGTTCCAGTCTGCAGGGAAGCCAAGGTGGTTCCAGTTCCTCTCCTTCTCCAGACCCTGCCAGGTCCCTCTGACACGGTGAGAAAGAGCACAGGCTCTGTCACAGACCTTTTGTGTCCCCAGGGAGGTTGTGTCCAGTTCCCTGTGCCACCAGAGGCAGGGGCAGCACGATGTGAGAGCTGCTCTGCAAAGCTGTACCCAGGGGGCAACCTTTAAAAATATTTCAGCATCTTCTTTTTTAGGACTTGGGGTTTTTTTTTGGTTTTTTTTTTTTTTTTTTTTTTCTCTTTTAAAATGGGTACAGAGAGGGGTAACAGAGCAGAGCTGAGTGATTGGAAAGTTGTGCCCAAAGGAGTGACCAACCTCTGAACCTCCTGGAGAATCCAGGTCCCTAAAGCATCCCCTCATCCTTGGGCTGTCCACACGGAGTGTCCCGTGGGAACTTTGTAACCAGGAGCCTCCAAGATAGCAAATACAATTTAACATGGCTCAAGGTCTCTTTGCCCATGAATGTGTCTGCAGCAGGGCTGTCAGGGCAGAACTGAACATTTTTAAGGGTAATCTTATCACAGTGATTAAAGTTGCTTTGAGTTTTGCAAAGGGATCTTTTTTTCCCATCACCCAAGTTTCAGCACCACAGTGAATTCTCTGCTCCCAGTTTAGCAGCAGAGAGAAAAGAAGGATTTAAAGTTAGGGACTGGTTAGACTGTTCCACTTTGCTCAGCATTGCATTGGCCTCAGAAATCTCTCAGATAATGATGAGTCAGTTTTTAATCTATTTAATCCTGAGCTAAGTCAATGCCATTTAAGGCTGGGGAATAAGTCTTGAGTGATATGAATGGAAATGAAATGTGAATAACTACTGCTTTACCAGGACAAAGAGAATATATATTCTCACCACAAAAAAAAAAAAATCAAAGACAAAACCAAAGCAAGAAAAAAAAAACAAAACCACAAAGAATAACAAGGAAAGGAAAGGAAAAAGGAAAGAAAGGAAAGGAAAGGAAAGGAAAGGAAAGGAAAGGAAAGGAAAGGAAAGGAAAGGAAAGGAAAGGAAAGGAAAGGAAAGGAAAGGAAAGGAAAGGAAAGGAAAGGAAAGGAAAGGAAAGGAAAGGAAAGGAAAGGAAAGGAAAGGAAAGGAAAGGAAAGGAAAGGAAAGGAAAGGAAAGGAAAGGAAAGGAAGACACAGCTGTTTGCAGGAGATCTCTGATGTATTAAAACTGGGACTGGAGAGTTGCCCTTCTGCTGGTGTAAATCAGCAGATCTGTTTTCAAAGCAAGCAGGGTTCAAACAATCTTTGTCCTGAACAAGGGCAGCAGCCTTTATCTGCCTGAAATCTCTGCCTTGAGTTCATCTCATGATTCACACACAGTGGTTTTACTGAAGTCCTATTTAGGTCAGTTCAGAGAGGAAATCAGGCTCTGTGACCCTCAGCAGTGGAGTGGATACCAGCTTGGACCTCTGGTTGTTTGCATTAAAGAACATGAAAGCAGAGGGGCATCTGGGTGGTACCACACAGAAACCATTGCAGTCAAAGACCATCCAGAAACCCCTGAGGTTGGCAGCAACCAAACCATGGCAGCTTCCCCAGCTCGGCACCAACAGAGTGCCCTGGTCCTTGGCTGGAACCAGTTTGGGGTCTGCCCTACCAACTCTACAACAACCTTCAGAGGCAACACCTGAATCTTGCTTCTCCTCCTCTCTTCTGCTGGAACACTCTCAGCAGTCACTGCAGAGGCTTTACTAAACATGTCAGATTAAAGGTATAACCAGACGAATAAATGCAGTCCATCTGAGGGCATGTTTCCTCTCACACATTCAGTGGCTGTCAGCCTTTTGAATAGGATTCAGAAACATGTCCTTGAAGCTGGCTGGAATGTAGCTTAATGTATCAGGGACAGCATTAGAGAAAGGAGAAAAAAGGATGGGGGAAGCTTTCATGGCAAGGAACCCCCCGCCTCTCCTCTCTGCTATTGCATTTTCTGCAAGGCAGAGATAAACAAGCTGTGTTAGCAAGGAGATGGGAACCTCCAGCCAGCTCCCTCTGCTCCTCAGCTCACAGGAGCAGTTTGTGATGTTGTCTCTGGATCCCAAGGTTTTTTCACCCTCTCTTCCAAACTTCTTTTCTTTTTTATGAACAGTTTCTTTCTATCCAGAGGAGGCTGGTTTCAAACACCTATCCACCAGGTCTCGACACTGACCCAAGCTGGCCTTTTATTAACCTTCCTGTTTTAGAGGGAAACTGAGGCAGGAAGTTACAAACTGACTTCTCTATCTCGTGTTCATGTCTCCTGATCACTGCAGGGGATTTTCTTGGCACAGCTCATCTCTCTAGGAATAACTCAGCTTTCCCTGGTCAAGGTTTTACCCTGATCTCAGTGCAGGGAGCAGGACCAGAGCAGTCTCCACTGCCCGTTTTATTACATTTGCATTAAGCTTGCCAGAAGGAAGGTTTCTTGCAGATCAGGGTGAGTCCCTTTTGGGATGCTCATGGCACAAAGGGAAGCCCCAGATGGAAGGGGAATGGAGCACAACACATCAGGAGCAAAGCCCCAGCAGGTTCAGGTGTCTGGGTGCTCTACCAGAAAATATGTCCTGGAATGAGCAGAATGTAACCAGCTCCTAAACTGCTCATCATCCTTCTTCTGGAAATCAGTACTTTAGCAGGAGGACATTCCTTCAAACATTGGTTTCAACTTGCAAAAATTTAACTGTGCTTCTCATTGCTTCTGTTTTTTCTTACTTAAAATGGCGACCTGTTTCTTTGTTTACCCCAAGTTAATAGAAAGAAAACAGTTAATCTCAAAGTCTTTTTAAGGCCTTGTGTTCAGAGCTGAACCCTTTCTAGTTACACTGCACCATCCTTCTCTGCAGCCCATCAGGTGGGTGACATTACAGAGACACTTCAGGAAATGAGTTCTATGGGATACCTAATGACTTCTGCATTTATCTCTCTTCATCCACGTGTATTTGCAGGAAGACAAAGTGCTGTGTTACAGTGAAAGAAAAACCGTGTGGACTCCTGTGCATTGTAGGGTACTTAAAATATCTCCTTAAAATGTAGATTTTGACTTTCTGCCCAGCTCTGCCTTGAAAGTTTTGCCATTAAAAGCTAATTGCTAAGTAAATGTTCACTCAGTATTTCTCAGTGGAGGACAGAGAGAAAGTGGTTCAGTGCTTAGGTTTTTAGTATCATTTTTGCTCCTTGTAATCCTTTTTTTTCTTTTTTTTTTTTTTTTCCCCTAATATATATATGTGACATTCTTTTGGTTGCAAGCTACCAATCTTCCTCTTTGGAATGGACTGTACCTCTTTGAAACCAAGAGGGAAGGGTAAAATGGGTTAAGTTTCCAAGAGTTATATACCACTTCCCAACCAAAAGATGGATTTCCCTTCTCTAGGGTCGGTGGCACCATCATTTTTCCCTAAATATTCCTGACATGTCACAAATCACTGCTTGGTTACTGACTTGGAAGGGGTCTCCTTTGTGTCTCTCCTGAACAGATTGGGAAGCTGGTGGCTCAGATCCAGAAATTAATCCAACACTGGGGTATAAGAAACACTCAGGGATCATGGATTTATTTAATAAATATTAATTATTTAATAAGATGCATGGAATTAATTAAGCTTTAATACTCTATAACCAGTGTAGGGTCCTCTCCTGGTTACTGTTTGCAGCTGGGGTGCAGACCTTCCCTCATCACCACCTCTCCCACCTGAGAGATGATAAAGAAAGGCAAAGTTTTCTTTGTAAACACAAGAAATAAACCCCAAGAAACAGAAGGAGCCTGAATCTCCTGTGTCTGGCACCGTTTGGGTCTTTGTGATTCGTAAGCACCAAATCACCAGGTAAAACCAATAATAACAATGAAGCCCTTTTATATTTCATGGCAGATGCTTATCTGAGGGAGATGCATAATACTCCAAAGCTGCAAGATTTATTATTTGCTATTTATTTGATCTTATGGATAATTGCTTAATTAAAGCAATTAGTATCTGCTTTCAAAACCCCAAATCAGGACTAAGTTAACATCCAGTGAGCAGTTGCTCCAACCACAACACTTCCTTTTGCTCTTTGACTGTGCCAGCCCAGTTTATAACAGCTACACCCCAAGGTACAACTTCCCTGCCAGAGAACTGGCAGTGGAGGATTGGATTCTGGGGCACAAAACTGATGTGGTACCCACAGAACCATTGTCACTACAATTACAGTTTAATCTGAGTCAGGCAAGAGGGGGGAAAAACATTTTAAAGTGGAAGACTTAAACATGTAGAACTCTTTCTGCTGTTTCTGGTGTTTGCTGATAAGTTCTAGCTTTGAGTGATATTTTGGCTTTTTTTTTTTTTCTTTTTTTTCTTCCCTGAGAGGAATTCAGCAGAGTCATTTCATGCTCCTCCTGAGAAATGCCTGATACACACACACACATCTACATTGTTAGGCCAGCCCCAAGACAGGCCCTGAAAGGAGGTTCTGTGATGGAAACCTCTGTCAAGGATCCAGTGGGGATTACAGAAAAATGGTTTAGTCAGTTGAAAAACTTGTCAGCCAGAATGTAAATAAGCAGAGGGTCCATATCCACGGTCCTAAAGGGAGAAAAGGAAATTGATTTCATTTATGGCTTCACTCTTGAACCCTCCCACAGCACAGGAAGCAGTAGGCCATGTAAAACCTATAAATAGCTATCCAACTTCAGGTTCCCCCTCAGACAGAGAGTTAAAAAAAAAAAAAAATGCTCCCTGGGGAAAAACATGATCTTTTCTCCATGTTTGAGTTGTCAGTTTTGACAGAAATGATACAAGCTAATTAAATTTTTGTTAATTTATTTTGTCTGATTCAAGGACTGCCTGTCACACAAATGGCTCAGCCTTGCCTCTGCTCCTGACTTCCCACTTCTCTTCCCCCTCTGAAGCACCATTAAGTTGATGCAGGCAAAGTGGATCTGTTTAACTCAAATAAACATGAGGAGCATTTAAGTTCACTTCTCCCTCAGTGCTTCAGCTTTGCTTGGCTGCTCCAAAGGGGACCCAAACTTCTGTAAACCTCTGGTTTGGGAGAAAAACTGCTCTCTTCTGGTCAGATGATCACATCAAAGATAAAATATGAAGATGCAGTTGAGTAAAGGACAAAATAAAATTCCATTCTGGAGCTCTCCTGGTATTTGTGTTAAGCCTGGAATAACTGAGTGGTTATAAATCTGGCTGGGGTTTTCCCAACCTGTGAGTGAGCCTTTTGTGATCCCAGAATTGTCTCATCTCACATCAGGCAAAACCTGAGACTTGTGAGGTGGTTTCTCACCAAAAAAGTGACCTGGGAGCTTGGTGATGGTCAGCACAGCAACCCCTCTGTGGCACAAGACTTGCTTCTGAGTCTCTCAGGCAGAAGAGAGCTGTAATCACTGACCTGTGATACCAATTTATTTCTGTCTGAGTTAAATATTTATTCTTTGGGTAAAGCAGAGTCCCATTTCACTTCTGTTTAGATTTTAAACTTCCCAGTTGCCTTTCCCAGCACCATGCATGCTGAGTGCTGCACGCCCCTGAAATCTTCATGGTAAACCTCGAGTTTTGTTCAAAAGAGCAGTTCATAGCTACTTTGATAAAATATATGTGTATTTTGCACCTCTGACATGAAACTCAGGATCCAGGGGGTGCCTTTGGACCCAACACATTTAGCACGACTGACCCAGAACATCCTCCCCCCAGCAGTGTTCATTAAGGAGATGAAGGTGACTAGCAAAGGGCATTTCCCTGCTCAGGCAGCTCAGATAGCACTTTTCCTGTTCTGTCCTGAGAAAACACCCATGCTGTCTGCAGGGAGAGCCATTTGGTCAAATGGTTGGCCAGGAATTGATGCCTCTTTGCCCGGGAAGGTGGGAACTGATGTGTGCAGCCCCTGCCTGCTCCAACACGCTCCCACTTTCCTTCTGCATTCTCCTGCAGCTCTGTAAGTGCAAAGCCAGCTCCAAAAAAAGCACTGTGAAGTCTGATTGTTCTGAGATAATCAGTTGAGGAAACAGGTAAAAGACAAACCCTGGAGGTATTTATCCTTTTTTTTTTCTTTTTTTTTTTTTTTTTTTTTTTTTTTTTTAACCTGTCTTCTGTGAGGGGTATGCACTTTGCAGGCCTTTCACAGTTCAGAACACTTTTAATAAACATAAGACAAGAGGCAAAATGTGGATGGGTTTGAAGCCAGAGGTAATCAGATTGGAAAATGAGATAAGCAATTAGCAGAACCATTCAAGTACCAGCTGAAGGGAAAAAAATAGTGTCTCCATCACACCCCCACAGACACCAACCCTAACCTACAGATGTTCCCTTGCTCAGCTTCACTCTGTTTACATAAACACCCAGCACTCATCCCAAGAGGGCTTTGTGTTGTGTTATCTTGTTTAATGGGTAATTTCTGCATTAAGGAATCTCCAGTTTTAAATTAAAGCTCTAATTCTTTTTGGCATTAAAATCCCTCTGTACGTGACTTTGCACTCACAAAGCACTGGCAGTTCCAAGCCCAGCTTTGTCCAACAGGAATGTACCCCGAGCACATCCTGCACTTCACACCGACTCACAGAGCTGCAGCTGAGGGCCTGAAAACCAGGCAGAGGTGGCAGGAGTGCTGGGTCCCACCAGGGAAGAAAACTTCTCCTAACAACCCAGCAAGCTGAACCAGGAGCAGTGTTGATAAAAACTCCTGAGTGTGTACTCAGCAGTTCCCCATTGATAGTTTCCTCAAAGCCTTCTGTTTCATAACATTTGTACCACAGCAGCAGAAATTAAGGGACAAATTCAGTGGAGATCCTTGGGCACGTAGAGGTGAAGAGGTTTATTCTTGGTGGCATTTACAAAACTTTCCATGAAGTTTATCATGGAGTCCCAGATCAGCTCACAGGAATTAGGAACCTGATTCTCTCTGATGCTAAACATTTAGCTGCAGATTAAACATCTGAACTTCTATCAAAGCATAACCTATGTTTTCTTCCAGACCTATCCATTTATCTTTTTATCTATTATATTTACTGAAGGGAGAGCCAAAAGCAGAATTTCATTCTGCCAGGTGCTGTGAAAATAGAGAAGGAACTCTGCAGTTCCTATTCTGACAACTTCATAGCACAAGTAGCTGAATTCAAGTTCCTACTTTCCAGTAGGAAACAGCAATGTGCTTTGGCAGCAGGTTTTTCACCCTCATGAAGAGAGCTTTTTGGGGAGGGGGGCCCTGAATGTGGAGGGAAGGAGGAAATTACTGGTTACCTTTTTCTTCATTCAGTATTTCCATCCTAAATGTGATGATGAAGAACAAACATGGGTGGATCTTTGCAGTAACAAAGTAATGGTAATCTTCTCCTTCAAACACACTGTAGTGGAAAATTGCATGTTCCTGAGATATTCTCAATAAACATTTAATCATACAATCTAATATATTTTATATGTGCTTTGGGGAGCCAGGTATACCTTACAAACATATGTAATGACCATTTATAATCTAATATGCTTCTATAGTATTAAGAACTTACAAAAAAAGAGTAAGAGGAGGGGGTTTGGTAAAATAATTGACTTTCTGCTTGAAGTAGAGTCCTTCAAATTACTGATTCCTTGTATTTTGAGCTGTCTGTGCCATGAGCAATAAGTTTGTGATGCTGGCAGTGGCGAGGCAGAGACTCCAGTTGGTAGACATGACACAGAAAACCCTCTGAAGTTTGGTTTGTTTGTTATTTTGTTTTGTTTTGTTTTTCTCTCATCTTTTGGACTCAGATCACTGCTTCACCCTTTGTGTTTTCCACCTTTAAAGTCCTGTATTTTCTTGCATGCTGCAGAGACTCCCAGTGGTGGTCAAGCTCCCAGATAACTGCTTCAGGTCAACGGGGGATAAGAGTGCCAGGGAGCAAACTGGGCTGGGAAGCTGTTTCCAGGAAAGGGTTTTCCTCAAACCTTCAGTGTTTGCCCCATGAAAATCAGGGGATGGTGGATGTTCCCTTCTCAGCAGAGCCTGTGACACTCTTTGCTCACCTCATGCTTCCTCGTTTGCCAGGGTTCTCTCTGCATTGGTAATATATGATCTTCATGAGCAGCACAGAAATGCTGTGAGGGGAAACTCAGAATGTCAGCCTTTAAAATACCCAACCAGGGAGCTGAGCTTCTCCTCGTGTTCACTCAGACCTGGGTTTGGTGCAGAACAAATGTGACTTCTGCTGTTTGCAAGGAGTCGGTGAGCAATGAAGCAGCAGTGAGCTGAAAATATTGTTGAACCCCTTGCTTTGCATCTTTCTGCCAACATCTGAGATGCTGACAAAGGATAACGTTGAAGTTTCAAAGCTGGGGGAAAAAAAAGAAAGCACACAGCATTTCTGTGATGTCAGAGGAAGAAGGAAGCCAGCTTGAAGGGCTGCTCTCAGGCTCTAATCTTGTAGACACCTACTTAACTTTAAGCCAATTAAATCAATAGACTACTTAACCTTTGCCTACAGGAGAAAGGATTTGCCAGCACAGTTTATATTAGTGCCCCAAACAAAATAAGCAATCCTCAAAAAACACTCTTCTTTCAGCAAAAATGGTATCTGCCCTCAGTGTCCCAAGTATAAAAACGTGGCCTTATACCATTTGAGAAAACCCCTCTTTTAAGTGACAGCAGTAAAACAATAGTTTCTGCCACTCAGTCCTGTGTCCTTAAAAATGAGCAGCAAACAAACCCTTTGGAGGATGCAGCCTTGATTTTTCAGAGCAAGGCAGCTTGCACAGAACCTGCATTTGAGCCCATCCTGCTCGTGGCTCATAGAAATCCAACAAGAGGTTTAATGAGCAAGGTTCCTGGAGGCCCAGAGCAACCCCAGGGCTCTAGGTCTGACCTGGAGAGATCCCCCTGAGCCCCTCGGGGTCTCCAGCTCAGCCTCTTCCCCGGGCTGGTGCTGGTTTGTGAAATGTCTCCCGGGGGTGCCTATTCCCCTGCCAACAAAAAGTCCCCAGAGAGGACAGGTGAGAAAAGGATGGTATGAAAGAGACTTCTGGCTATTTGCTTTTGGCAGTTTGTTAATAGTGCAAAGTGACTTCACAGCACCCTGTGTGGAGGGAGGTGTTGTTGTTCTGCAGAGCTAGTTAGAGAGAAATGTTGCGTGCTAAGTTTAATGAAACCCAGGGCTCCTCTGAAACAGCACCAATGGTCTAATAACACGTTACATCATTTGTCACTGGACACATTGAGAGTATGTCACTGGAAAACCTTTAAAAGCCAAGATGTAAGTGGTGTGGAGACAACCATAGCCTCAGCAGGGTAAAAAAAGACAGTATCATTTATAAATGTTTTTATGTATAATATTTACATTTGGAACATTTAAATGTAAAAGGGAAAAAGAAAGCCTACACTTAACATCTTCCCAGACGTTAACAACATCTGTCAGGATGTCAGCCCAAAGATCTGACATTTTATGTGTACAGGGGAATGCTTGAATATTTCGGTATTTCTTTTTTTTATTATTATTTTTCTTTTTTCCCCCCCAGATTAATTGTCCTGCACGTTGGTCCCATCACTCTTTGCTCTGGGCCATATGGTCATATGTCATTAACCCTGGAGACCAACAGCCTCAGAAAGTGGAACCATATGTTCTTAGGAAAGATAAATAGTAAATAGGGCTGCATGCAAGGGGATGGTTGGTTTGGGAGGACATGGCTTGTGTGTTCTTTTGTTGGTTGTTTTTTGTTGGTTTGGGTTTTTTTGTTAAAATGAACACAAATAGATTTGGGTGGCAAAATACCTGGACAAACATACTCCTGTGCACAAAACCTAGCAGCTAAAAACCTCCTGCATCTGCAGGACTTGTGAGGTCTGTATCCCAGCTCTGCCTCCTGCTCTGAGGAAGGGGAGGGGGAGATGCCTTTTCATTGCCATGTTGAAATGATGCTGAATATTGCAGGCAAAGTTCCCCATCTTTCATCACAGGGTCACTCTGAGCCACCACCAGCTGCAGTGGCCTCTCTGTCCATCTCTCCCTTGTGCAGCTTGATCTCCATAAGCTAATTCTCTTAAATATCTTATTTCCTGACAATTTAATGTGACAAAAAAGGTGTGTTTTTCCTCTCTGCCAGTTCTTTTTTGGCTGTCATCATTTTGAGCCAAATGAGAGATTTCCTTTTAGTTCAAGGATACTGTGGCAGCTCTTTCAGAGGAGAATAATTCCCCAGGACACAGAGGGGCAGGGAGTCAGCAGTTTGTTCATCTGTCTCTCACCCAACAAAAATCACTCTGACATCTCAGTGTATCTAAGGAAAAAATGGAAAAAAATTGCACAGATTTATGGCTGACTGAGGGGACAAGCTGAATTATTTCTGCCTTGCCAGGTGTCACTCTTATTTTCTGTGTATTTGATGGGAAAGCCTGAGCTCTCCTTTCCAGACAAGGGCAGTGTTACTGCATATTAAAAACCTGTTGCATTTCAACAGTAGCACAGAAAGGCAGGGAATAGTAAGTGGATACATGTGCCACTGAGATATTTTTAAAACAAAAAGTCCACTTGTTTGGATTATTTATCATGAAACAATAATATCAACACCACCTGTAGAGAATTATATGGTGATGCAACACTGGAAAGAATTTGGGCTGAATGTCATGCCTTCCAGATTTGCTCTCATCCCTTTGAACTTCACTGCAGACATGTTACTGAATTTATCTGTTAAAGGCAGAAACTTTGTAGTCCCAGATATTCACCTCCTTTCCATGCAGGAGCCCAAGAAAGGCAGAGATCTATATTTAGAGCAGGTCAGAAGGGAAAAGGGTAAGCTGCTGGTGGGATCAAGGCTGGTTGGTGTTGAGATGCAGGGCATTCCTCAGAGCTGGGTGCAGGATGGGATGCCCAGAGCACTGCAGCAAATCCTGCTTTCTCTTTGTTTATTGTCTTTAAATAAGCCAGGTCAGCTCAGCCCAGAACAACACACATTTGTGGTGAATATCTACAACCTGTCTGTTTGGAGAAACAGGCTGGTGGGGGAAAAAATGCCACATGCAGCCATGGAACTACTGAAAAGCCCAGCCCATAGCTGTCCCAGCCTGGAAACTGCTAAGGCAGGAGCAGTCCCTGCAGTATCTCAGCACACAACACAACAACTTTTGCCTTTTCTATCCTGTCTGCTCCCTGAATGCCAGCACTCAGCCCAGCCTGCTGGGTCTGACCAACTCATCCCACCCCAGGCTGTCTTGCAGGCAGCCCTTGCTTCTTTTCTTCCCGTGGGATGTGACCACCCTACTGCATTTCTGATTCAATAAAAGTAAAAAAGATCTTCCAGCAGATTTGCTAAGGAAAAGACAAGATGTGGGAGACTAATTCTGACCCAGATGTAACCTCAGGCAAGGTGTAGAGTGCCTTTGTTCTGCCCTTCAATGGCACACGAAGTCCCCTCTTGTCCTGTCACCCTGGAATTGGGCAGTCTGGGACACAGCCCAAAATCTCCATCCTTCCTCCAGCTGCTCTGCTTTCTATGGGAAGCCAGTTCCCACTTGTTTCTTTTCTTTGAATGCTTTATGGTGCTGCCAAGCCAGAAAGGTCCATTCTCACTGTGCCCCAAAACTTTCCCCCCCTTTGCTGTTGTCCCAGCATGGCCAAGGCTCCTCTCATGCTCTGGTAGCAGTGCCACATCTGGGAAGCTGTGGTGATCTGGGCTTATCAAGTTTCCCTGGACATTTTGGGATATCCCCTATCAGCTTTGCTGGGCTGCTCATTGCTTCTCATAACACAGCTAATTTGATCATATTTAGCATGCATTCTTCACACATGATCTTATTACCATTTCAGTGCTCTTGTTTTTGCTTATCCAGGCTGACCTTAGGCATCTCCTGCCATCCTCTGCCATGGTCAAGACCTCCCAGCTTGTTGCCTGGTGGCCCCCAAAGGAAGGTGTGAAGATTAACAGCCTAGAGGATGTATTTAATGAATGGCAACAAGGGATTAGTGACACAGTGTCACCTTTCATGGCCTCTTTAAGCAGGCGAGCTGACACCCGTTTATTTTTGTTTGCGCTGTTGAGTAAACTCTGGAAAGGGACTGGATTTACAGTCTCTGCTGCCCTGGTGAGGAGCCTCTTCCTGTCCACCAGCCTCTGCTTGGGGTGATGATAAAACTCCTAAGTTCTCTCCCACCTTCCTCCCAAGGGAAAGCCTGGGAGTTTTGTGGCCTTCTCCTTGCTGGTAAAGATGCAGGGGAAAGAGGAGAGATGTTTCAAGACTTGGAAGACCTGACTGACAGCTCAGCTTCCCAGCTCCCCATGTCCATCAAACCCCAGCCCCATGTTCCTCACTCCTGCCACCTCCAAAACTGCTCCTCAAGCTTTACCTGCCAGTGGGTACTGGGGCATCCTAACCCTGCCTTTCTGCCACACCTCTCAGCCCCCTGCTTCAAAATATTTTTGAAAATATAAATGGGGCAATTTAGTCTAAGCTACAGGACATAATGCAAGAGGTTTTCTTACTAAAGAGCCAACTGCACAGCACTGGACACAGCAAGTTACATTTTTGTAGTTGCTTATCCTTGTTCACTGCTGGCCATCTGAAACCAAAGTCCCCCTGACAGCTTTGATGAAACCTTCAGGGACCAACCTGCTGACCTCTCTTGGGCAAAGTTTTCATACACCTGCTTTATTTCAAGCATTTCTACAGGACCTATCTGCTTTGCTGGGATTCTAAACAAGCTTCAAGCTTAGTATGTCAAGGCTGGACTGGGATATGTGGGCTTCACAGCATGATGTTGGAAAGGCCTTGCATTGAATTCTGAGTGATCTCCACTGTCTCTGCTTCCAAATTATTCCTTATGCTATGGAAATCCTAGCTCTCACAATTTTTTTTTCTTGGTGGCTGCCTTAAGTTCTACTTCATTTCATTCTTACCAGTCCTCTCCTGCTTTGCAGACCTCGTGAAAAAATCCACAGTGCAAATTTGACTGTGACATCCTCATCTGAGTGCAACTGCTAGGGATCCAGAAGAAAATAGACTCAGCAAAGGAAAAAGGTGAACAGAGCAGAGAGCCCATCTGCAGGGGTGTGGGCTGAAGGGAGAGTCTTAGTTTGGGAGGGGATGTTCAAAACTAGAGGGAAAGTTTGGACTCGGTGTCCGTGGGTAATCAGTGCTGCTGACAACAAGAAAATACATTTTGTAGCGTGAGGATACTGTGAAGTTTATCTCTTCCAAGCAGCTTTCCATGGCAAATGTTGCAATTGTATCTGGAGTGCAATGCAGGAATTGGTGCCTCCAAATAAGAGGGCAGCCAAATGGCTTTGATTTCTCTCTGGTTCAGGGAGTCTCCTGAGATCCTATCTCCTCTCACGTCAAGGACAGAGGCTGCTACATTTCCTTTTCATAGAGAAGAAACAAACAGCCTAAAAGCCTGACTGAGCAGCATTTCAGAGAAAAGCTGGTCTGATTTAGCAGTGCCAACTTTGATGTGTTTTAAAATGTATTTCAAGTGTGCTCCTGAGCTCAGCTGATTTTTTGTATACTGGAATTAATTTTAATTAATAGGCTTCGGTACAGTGAAGAACTTAAAGAAAAACAAACAAACAAGAAGGATGCTCTTAAGGATGGTTCTATTTTTATGTATTTTATAAAAAACACATCATAGATGGAGAGATTAAAATCCTGACTGACAGTTTCTATTAATGGCAATCACTGCCAGAGGAAGCTGTGCTTGGGTCGGGACTGAACCATGTTAGCAATACCACGTCAGTCTGAAACAACAGGTCCAGATTGAAGCTGCATTAGCCTGTCATCAGATGGCCCATAATCAGAGCAGGGCTGGGAGGTGCAGGTTGGGACTGAGGTTTCTCAGCAGAGATGTGTAGGTTCCTTGGGAGATACACATCAGGCCAAATCTGAAGCAGGGGAGGTGGAGAAAGCTCCTCCAGGACTCATTTTGCCTGGCTCAGGGCAATGCAATCTGCTCCATTGTCTTACAAATTAATTTCCTCTTCACTTCACAACTTTTTATCTTTTTTTTTTTTTTTTTAATTATTATTATTATTACTTTTAATCACCCTTGCTATTATTTTTAAAGCAATTAAAACATAGAAACAAGACCCAAGGAAACACCCACTGCATTCCTGGGATGATCTGTCTGTGCTCCCTGCATTCCACCCCAGCCCCAGAGGTGGGAGGCACTTGTGTGCCAACACCACCACACTCAGTTCCCTCAAGGGAAAAAAACATGGATAAAGAAGGATGATACAAACCCATTGCTTCCAATGAATACAAAGTCTGGAAAGAAGTCCCCCAGGGCCTTTTTCCAAATACTGCCTCAAGGAGAGTGCACAAAATGCCTTCCACCAACCAGGACAAACCTATCTTTAAAAATTAAAAAAAAAAAAAAAAAGCTCCCATTAACATTGCAGTCTCCCACCCAGATTCCTGCTGGCTGGCATTTCTCTGCCTTGGATGCTGAGTGTCTCTGCAGCTGGATTCCTGAGGCTTAACACCTTAATTCCTGAAATGAGCCCCAGTCCTAATTCCTGATTTTAGGAAAACAACATTCCTCCCATTGAATGAAAACATTTGTACACAGTTCATAAACCATCTTCCTGAGGGGTGGGAGGGGAGGGGGGCTGGAAGAGGAAAGCCTGCATGGCAGGGCAGCATAGAAGTGCATTGTCTGTCAGTCCTGATGCTGCTGGCTATAGGAGCCAGCTGCTGGGTGGGTAAATGCTCTGTTCAAATATTCAGATCCCATGCTGGATGGGGCTAGGACCAAAACCCTACACAAATACCGATGAACACGTTGCCTTTCTGGAGAGAGTCTTTCGTTTCTCTCCACCATCAACAGACCCAGAGGCAAATTTAGGAGCTGAATTCCCCTCAGCATCTCCAGCACTTGAATGGGAGAGTGAGTCCCAGTGACTGAGCCTGTCCTAGCACAGCTGAGACAGCTCCAGATCCCAGGTCAAACCACTGCTTTGCAAAAAGTAGAGCAAACAAAACCTCCTTCCCCATCCTCCCACGAGGAGATACAAGAGGATAAAGTTGCTCTATAGTTGCTGTCTTGCTTATATTTTTAATTCCACCCCTGATGGGCTGTGACCTAGAGGAGCCCAGGATGGCACCCAGCACAGTCCTTGTCATATCTTGTGTTCTGTCTCCTTTGTGAGCCTGCAACAGCCCAGCTGAGACCAGGGTTTTCTCTGAGTCAGAACAGGATGTCTCTCAGCTACTCTTTTCATTAGAAATAGAAGCCACCACTACTCTGAGAGATCAGGTCCAAAAATGAAGATTTTATAGAGTGCTGTGGACACACACACATGTGTGTGTATGGCATGGTCCCACTGAGGGATGGCAGGGCAAGGCTTGGAGCTGCAGTTAGTGTAGTTTTAGGGAAAAGGAGGGAAAACTGTCAAAAAGACTGAGGTAGGTTATTGTATTGGCAGCCTTTGGGCACCAGAGCAAAGTTACCAGTTCTCTGTTACCTCCTGGCTCAGTCACAGACTGCAGTATGATTTAACAAGGTGATATTTTCAAAGAACTTCTGGTGGCTTTGAAAGCAAATTAATTGTGTGTCATGGCTCATGAAATACTCATACAAGATCAAATGCAACTGGAGGTAAACAAGGAAAAAGGGAAAAATAACTTGAATAAAAGATCTGGACAGCTAATTTTTTATCAGTTTCGTCTGAACTATGAGAGAAAATGTTTCTTACACCTTAGAAAGAACAGTGAGATGAGAACTGAGATGACTGATAAAATTCATTGAATGATTGCTCAGCCTTTCCCCGAGGGATCTCTGCAGTGCTCTAAGGGCTGTCATCAGCACTACTTGATTTCTTTTTTGTTTGCTTTGTTCACTGGAGAAGAGCAGGAGAGAAGACCAGATTCAGCATTGCAATGTGAAAGGACATCGTGCCTGAGAGAGAGCCACAGGAGAACCAGGAGCCAGCCCCATTTCTGCCCAGTTTGCCATGAGCACTGGTCAGATGGATGTCAAACTGGAAGAGAGACAAAACCCTTCCTTACTGATTCTTCCTTAGAGAAACCCACAGGCACGGATTCATCCCACCTGAGCTTGGAGCCTCAACTCCAGGAGATTTGGAAAGGTGGAGTACAAATGTTGGTACAAATTACAGTTACCTTGTGGAAGCTCCAACACTTCGTGTCCTCACTGCAGGACCTGGTCCTGCTTTAAAAGCTTTGCTCAGGCAGAAACTCTTGGGTGAAATCCTTTGGATTCTGCAGGAAGGTTTGGATGGTTCCTCCTGCCTCTTGTATCTCTATTCTAGGAAAATGCAGGTGAGAAGCAAAAGTGATAACGTTCCTACCTGCTTAAAGCTCAGTGCTCTGCTTCCCTGCTAGAGCTCAGCACACCAGTGCATCTTTCTGTCATGCCTAGAAGCTCATCATCCTCCCAAAATCCTGCCAAGAGCCTCATCCCAGGAATTCTGTCCTAACAAACAGACCTCTTCCCCTATGGGCTGTGTGAGACTGACAAAAAGCAAGGAGAGGAGACAGTGAGCTCCAGTGAGTTCTAAGATATATATATATTTTTTTTTTTTTTTTCTACTACACATTGCCTGTCAGATTGCAGGATCCAGTCAATACAGTGACATTACAGTCCTGGGGTGAAAAAACAAAAAACAAAAAAAAAAAAAAAAAAAAAGGAGAGGAGAGAGAGGGAAAAATTTGATTCCGAATTGGAGGGATTAATGGTCAAAAGAATGTTCTTCTGGGAGTAATCTAAGTGTTATATTTACATTTGGCTTGGAATTATTTGCAGTGAGGAATTTCAAATGCAAATATTTTAAAAGCGTAACATGTAGAGAGACACTGTGGGCACTTCTGTTTTCTCTAAAAAAAGAAGAAAAAAATGGTTTTCTTTACTATTTTTTATTGGAATCTTAATGAGACCATAATTATAGCAGGAAAAAAAAGCAAAAATGTAGCTCTTAAAGGTTTGCTGTTACTGTACATACGGACCTTGGATTTAAAAAAAAAAAAAAATTAAAAAAACTCTAAATTTTAAAAAACTATTTATTTTCCAAAGTGGTGCATGGGAGGGAAAAAAATGACTTAGCTAAGTAAGTCTTGTCCATTTATGTGCTTAGTCTGTATTTTCTTTTTCTAAAAAAATACATATGAATAAATGTTGAAAGTAGCCATGTTCTGTTTGTCTTGGCTCTTTCCTTTATCTTGTTTTATTGTGTTTTAGGAACAGCAGATTTTTAGGGTGCTTGAGGAGCAGTGGATTTTTTCTGGATTGCTTCTGAATTCTTCTGATTTCTCAGGGGCTTCTTCAGGTTCTTCTCTCTGAACCTCCCAGTGGCTGAATGGTGATGAGCTCCCACTGTTCTTGTTCTCCCTCTTTGGGAGCAGCCCTGACCACTGGAACTGTGCAGACTTTGTTCTTCTGGGCCTTCCCTGTGTGTCCTCTCCTTGCTGAGCAGCAAATCAGCTCAGACCTGAGCCTGGAGGATCAGCAGGATCATCCAGGAATGTTTCTCACCCTGTAGATCCTTCCGAGGCCACCTCCAGGAAGGATGTTCTTCTCCATTCCTTGAACTCCTCTGCAGCTCACTGAACTCAGGGATTTCCTTCCCTTCATGAGATGGTTACAATTCTAAATCTCATCAACAGAGTTTGATGGCTATAGTTCTTCTGTGGAATATTTCAAGATTTCCAACTATTTTCCCTCTGTTCCTTCACATTTACTAATCCTTTATTCATTTTCCTCGCCTTTATTTTTTCTCAGGTTTTCTGTACCTTTCTCCTACTTCTTTCCACCTTTATTTCTCTTGCTCACCCCTCACAGATACCACTTTAAGTGAGGAGCAAACATGTTAAAATAAATTCCCTTTTCACCCAAGGAAACAAGTGTCCATTAATACCCCCCGTGCCCATCAAAGCCGATGGAGAGGCAAAGCACGACAGGAGGAGCCTGTGATTCAAACCTTCTGGGCATTGGCAGGAGAATAAATCTCATGTCTGACATAAGAAGACATCAGGAACCAGGGAAACTAACCTGAAGCTTTTGGAAAGGGTCCACTTAGCTGTCAGTCAGGAGGAGATAAACTTTACATGAAATAGGACCTCCTAAGGTCATTAGTTATCCACTTCTGCCAGAACCGCTGACGTGCAGCTCTGGAGGAGAGCGATGAGAAGCAGCCAAAGAGAACAGAAAACAAACCTGCATGGCAATCTGTCTCTCAAGAAAGTGCCTGCTACATATGGGGGAACACTTCCTGGCCTAAGGAAAAAAAAGATCTCAAAAAACCCCTCGCATACAAATAATACCCATCCCCAGAAAGCTTTGCTGCCTGGAAGTCCTGGAAACAAGGAGGTTAGGTCATCCCCAGGCTGATGGATGTAACTAAAAGGGGAAACACAGAGAACAGGAGTTGTTCAGTAATCTGTTTAAGTGACTCCAGGAAGATCTGTTGCTTTAGGGAAAAAGGAAAAAAAAAAAACCAGAAAAAAAAAAAAAACAAAAACGTGGGGAGTGTGGGGAAAGGACATGGAGTGGTGATCTTGCTCAGTCAGAGGTACATTTGGTATGTATTAAGCTAGCACCACCTCCCTCCTCCTGCTACTCTGCTTGTAAAAAATGTTCTTTAAAACCCTGTCCTTAAACCTTGCTGCCCTGGAAGATGCTCAGCTGGCTCCACACGCTGGACACTGGACAGCAGTTTGCATGTGGAATCTCTCATCCACAAAGTTGTCATTCTGTCGGCAGGGAAAAGACCTTCCCATGGACCCTGCTCCCAGCCAGGGATGCGGGGAGCTGCTCCCCCCAGCAGAGGGGATGTGAAGTGCAGGGCTGGGGAGATGCTGAGGCAGAAAAGAAGAGCCCAGGAGAGTGGAGCTGCTTGTTTAACACTTGCAGATAGCAGGGGGAGGCTGGGGAACTGATTTACACCGGGTTCTGGCTCCAGAGATTTTCCTTTGTTATAAATAACAAGCGGTAGTTAAAAGGTGACACAAAGGGCTCCTTAATCTTCACAGCTTTCTTCCCATCCTGCCTGGATTCGTTTGCTCCTGGTTTCTCATGATAACCACTCCAGGCAAAAGGCTTTATAATGCAGTCTATAAACTTCCACCCAGCAGAGCTCTGCCAGTGCCAACCAATGACCCAGCAGGCAGGGAGCACGTGTGGCTGTGCTGACTCAGTGATCCGAGTCTGCTTTTCATTTCCTTTCTCTGCTTTTCCTTCATCCTCCAAGAAATAACTGTGAAGTAAATCAAATGGCCTATCTCCACGGGCTGCCCCTTGGCTTGGCACAGGACGAGCAGGGGGAAGAGGCTGCCAACCCTGTGGCTGCCTGACAAAGTGGGTTCTGTTAGCACAGCGTAACTTAACTGCAATAAGAAGCTGCTCCCTGAGCCAGCGGGTCCTTGCCTGCTGTCATTTCCACAGCCTCACATTCCTGCTCCTCAGTGGAGCCAAAATCAGGAATCACTGAGACTCGTGGAAATTTCTGCAAGGGAAAAAAAAAAAAAACCAAAAAAAGCAAAAAAAAAAAAAAAAAAAAAAAAAAAAAAAGCTTGAGGTGGCATGGGAAGGCTACCTCTGTGTTTTCTCAGCATCCTCAGGCTGAGAGCTCAGCCTCAGGAGGGGAAGGAGAAGGGAGCAATGTCACCAAGAAGCACTCTCAGCAGATTGCTTGTAGGGAGAAGAGGATCTGCCAGGGACTTCTCTGAGCTGACACCTGGGCTGGGGATTAGAACATCGTGTGGCTGGAGGTGCACGTGGAAAATGAGACCCGTGGCTCTGTGCTAATGGGCCTGCCAAAGAGCTGGGGAGTCTGGCTCAATCCCAGCTTTGGCTAAATTACCTAAAACTCCCCTCAACTTTATGAGCTAAACCTGGTATTACCCATGGCTCCTTCCAAAACATTATTCAATGTTCCTGTGTGCTGCTGAGCAGCCATCGTGCCCCATCCCAGAGGTTCTTCCCCTGCACTAAGGAAAAGCTCCCTGAACCAAGCCCCAACTGTTGTGAATGTCACTAACACAGCATTTGACCTCCTGTTCTGAAGGGATCTGAAAATTTCCAGGGAAAGGCACTGCAAAGATGCAGAGCATCACATAAGTGACCAGGCTCACAAAGGCAAAGGCTGTGGAATGAAAAGCAGCTTCAGAGCAGCCTCAGAGATTTGGGATTTCTTTTCTCTTTTGCTCTGAATCCCTTTGGCTGGTATTGGTTTGCCTGTCCAAATGCTACCCCAGGAAGGATGGGTGTTCAGCTCAGGCTGCTGAGTGTTTCTATCCCCCTGACTTTCCATTGGGCTGGCTTTACCCTGCCCCTCTTATCTCAGCATTTGCAGGTAAAAATAATTCAGCAGAGAGCTGTATGTAGGACACCTGTGGCCACACCTGGGGCCTGTGAACTTTTTTCTCTACTGTTACATTTCAACAGATGTTTTATGCTTTATGCTTTGTTTTCAACAGGTCTTGCTCCAAAGTAGGTTCATTTTTAGCAGCTGCCTGACAGGACAGGCTTTTCTCCTTGACTGCCTTGATTGCTCCTAATAGAAATACTCAGGAAAGCTCATCCTGAATGGGGAATAAGGTGGAAAGAGACAGGTTGAAATGGAAAAGCTTTAGCATGTATCAAGCTTCAAGATGTATTTACAAACAGCTGAATTTGCACTAATAGCAGAGTCTACATTCTCATTCTGAAAGCCCTCTGGTGTGTCCTGTGTCTGGGCACCCAGGCAGGGAATTTGTAGACAAGGTGTGTGAGAGCTGATGCTCAGAATCTTTCCTTGGTTGTCCAGCACAGTGTTGTATGGGCACACTCTGACTGTCCTGGAAATCCAGCTTGTCACCCAAAAGCAAACAGTGAGGCAGAAATAAGAATGCTGAAGATATAAACTTGCTTTCACGGTGGATATCATGCTTTTAGTATAAAGTAGTTTTCAGGAAAACTCTGGGTCCAGTGCCACTCCCAGCTCCCAGTCCCTCCTAAAGAAATAAGATATAAAAACATAGATTCCTTTTGTTTCTGTGCCTTTCCGTGGGATTTTGTTTGCTGCATCTTTTCACACTACAAACTCCTATCTGCCTTTTGTGGTGCTCTCCTCTAGAGAGGATGCACTGGTGATCTCAAGTAGAAAGCAGATGATGAAGAATTGTTTGAATGATCCCCAGGGTTATGAGAAAGATGACTGGAGAAGGAGGCTGCTTGGACTCTGCTCTTCTGATTGGGTTTGCTCTGTTTACAGTGTGATCCTCAAAATAAGCTCTAGTGATGTAATATCTCCCCAAGCCATAATACCATTCTAATAATTTAATTTATAGCCCTGTTTGTTTTCATTTATGGTTTAACAGACCAGCTGGCAATTAGGCCCTAATTATGCTGTTATGCAAAGTAGCTCCATTTATTTTTATAACATCGGCTGCAGCATAAGCTGTATTTGTTTTTAATTGTGAAATCAACCATGGCAACACCATAATGATCCACGTGTCACAGCTGGGAATGCTGCTCAGCTTGGCTGAGTAAGGTGCAAAAAAACCTGGATGGGTTTCAGCACTTGGATTCCCCATTCACATCCAGACAGGGGAACCTCACATGGATGCTTGGTGTTTGCATCCAGCACCAGCTTCTTGGTCTTGCTGCTTCTCCTTCTCCTCCTCCCTTTATATTTTAGCATCACTAGAAAGCAAACCCTGCCATTCCACCATAGCAGAAGGCTCTCCCAGTTCCCTCTCCTTTCTGGGAGAGCTGGGCAGCTCTCTGGGCTCACAGGGGTGTGCCCTTAGCACCTCCTGGAAGTAAATATTTGGGCATGTCCATAAGGAAACCTTCCAAAGGGCTGGAGGCAGCAAGTCAGCTCTGGCTTTCAGACCATCAGGTACTCACGCCTGGAAAGGGCACTGCCAGGGGAAATGGGGACAGCCAGAGAGGGACCTGCAGTGATGTGTGCTGGGCCTCCTACAGCAGGTTTGCAGAGCATGGAAAGGTTAAAATTTCCTGCAATAAGAGAAGGATGCACAGGGAAGCTCAGAAGATCTCTCTTCTTTCCTCGCCCATCAGTCGCTTCCCTTGGGACTCCACTTTTCCAGGTACTTTCAATCCTAATTTATTTTCTCTGTTCTCTTTAATGTTGCTGGGTTTTGCCACATTCCTATGATTCAAAGGGGTTTTTTTGCCCTTGTTTCCAGAAACCAAGTTGGAGAATTCCCTCAGGTCTCCAGCTGTAGGTGGTTGTTGTCCTCCCCCCTTGCCAAAAGCACTCCCAGAGTCACACACATGTAACAAGCCAGCTTGGGCTCTGTGGTCACACACGTTTCAGAGCCTGGGTGGGACTTGCACATGGCTCCAAATGTTTAAATCTGTACTGGCCAGAAGACATTGAGTCTGCAAAACAAGAATCACAATAAATCACAAGGCGGAAGGGGGCTGCAAATAAGAAACTACAAGTGCCTTGCTTTTGCATAGCTGTCTTCACCCATTGGACTTTTTCAGAGAACAACTTGTCTTATCTTGCTAGACAGGGACCAAACGGACATGAGTTCAGCTTTTGGCATGGCCACACTCCTCCTGAATGATCTCAGACAAGTCACTGAGTGGGCTGCTCTTGAAATCTGCTCCTGCAATGTAGGGATATGGTTTCTCCTTCCCCTTTCCCATCCTATTTGCTTGAATTTTCCTGCCTTAGAGAAAAGGCAGTGACTTGTAAGTGTCTGCACCTCTAGGACAAGTATCTGAGCAGGATCTGATTTTAGAGGGAAGTTGGTGCTTGCATTTATCTGGGACTTTAGGCACTGGGATGTCTTCCCAAGCTCCAAGGTAGGGAGTAATTAAGTAAGGTCATGGAGTGTACTAGCTAAAATGTAGCTACTGCTGAGGCCTCCACTGTCTCTTGCATATTCCAAACACCAATACCAGGATAAATGACCCCAGGATTGTTATTTTTATCTCCAGCACTGGGAAACTGATACACAGAGGTTGACTTGTTCCCTCCAACTGAGCACATGGGTTGCACAGTTCAGGATGGAAACTCAGTGTCCTGCCTCCTCCCCACCACTCTATCTGCTGAGCAAGAAATGAGATAGAGAAGAAATAAAGGAGCTGCTAACCCTGAGTACAGAAGCACATGAAAATAACTATTTTATGGAAAAATAATTATTTGCTCCATAATTATTAGCTTATCATTAATTATGGAGTAAATATTGATTCAGATTCTTTTTTTTAAACCAAACCAAAACCAAGTCATACCCTCTCGAGTTTAGCTTTAATTCTGGTTTCGTGTCCTCGTGCTTTATTTTTGTTTGTTTGTTCAGAACCAGCCTGTCAATCCCTAATGGAAATAACTGGAGACGTGTGTGAATTAACACACATGCACACAAAAATGCAGACAGCAAGAAGAAGTCATTCCACAGTCTAGCCTTGTTAAAGAATACAGTCAGTTTCCAGCAGCAAACCTTCCCCCCTCAGTCTCTCTAGCCAGAGGAATTTCTTTCACCTCCTCAGAAGCTGTTTATTAAAGCTGGGCTGGTGCTGGTTCCCAGGTAATAGAACAGCAGCAAAGCTTAACTAATCTCTGGTTTTACTGCAGTAATTAAACTGTGCACTTGCTAATAAAAAGGTAACACTTTAAATTAAGGCCCCGTTTCTAAATGCTGTATTAATATTTATGAAATGATTACTGCATGCAGCCACATTCTTGAAGGACTTATTAGAACCTGTGTTATAAAACTCAATTGTAATAAACCCTTAGCAGTTATGCTCTGGCAAGCTGCAAGTTTTTCAGCCCTACAAGTTCTGTCTTCTTAAAATGGGAGGAAAACACTCTTCCATTCCTTTAACCCCCCCAGTTTTGTTTCTCTCTCACTGTTGGTCCTGGCCCAAGTACTTTTGCTCAACCATCTGTAAGATGGGGTGGGATTTCATTGCTGAGGTGCTCTCCAGCTGCTTTGGAAAGGTCTGGAGTCTCCTGTGAAATCATTTCAGGAACATCTGACCTCCTGAATCCTATCTGCCATCCCACACACATTGCTGGCTTACCAGAGTGCTCATGAAGAGCACTTGACACCTATGTTTCAGCAACTGGAGCTTGCCCTCAGCATCCAGACTCAGCTGGATGGCTCAGGCTCCTTCCATGGCTGATGGAAGGAAATAGATTGCTGATGAGAATTTATCTCCCCCCCTCTCTGAGGCATTTTGACATCTGTTTGGAAACCCCACGTGATCTGGAAGTTCACTGAGTCTGTAGCTTCAAGGAGCATTTGCAGAGGGAACAGGGTGAGGTCACTCACAAAAAAAAAAAAATCAAACTCTCATCACCATGGTCACTTCTTGGGCCAGAGGACAGGGAAGGCAGAGACCAGTGTTCTGGGAGCAACAGGGAATGAACTTCAATGGATTATTTTCTTCATTAAGGAATATATCTAAGTATCAAGGTAGAGTTGATGCTCATTTTTAGACTTCTCTTTGATAAGCTAGAGATCCAACTCATCCAGTCTTTCACCCTAAGACATGATTTCCAACTTGCAATTTTTGCACAGGAATAAGCACTCTTCAAATGTTTAATCAAAACTCATTTTGTAAGAGGCTGTACTTAGAGGGATAATTTGCAGAAAATCCCTTCTTTTGTTGTTGTTGCTCTTCCCTTTCCTGCAGTTGTAATAATCTGATGCAGCTTTCCTGATCATCTTCCTACCTCCTCCTTTCCTTTCACTTCAGCTCCCAGAAGGGCACACGTGAGGTCCTAAACTTGCAAAGATTGAAGGTCTATAAAATATTCTGCATCATGAATAGCTCAGTGTAAGTCAGTGGGACTTCTCCTGCATAAAAACACTGTCATGCAAAAGTGTTTGACAGTTGGGAGTATAAGTGATTGACCTCTTTTAATTAAAAGCTTGCAAAAAAAATTCCAGCACAGCTCAGTGATAGAATAAAAACTGGGATCAAGTCAGGGAGAGAAAAGCCATTTCTGTGTAGTAGCCCCTTGCAACAAAGGCAACCTCCACCCCAAACACACAACATTTTAAGGGCCAAAAAGCAAAGAGTTTGTGTTCAAACTGACCTAAACTAAAGCTTGGACTTTATGCTCTAGTAACATAGCAACATTTGTTATGTATTATAACAGCATCCAAAATGACACAATAAAAAAAGAATTATCTGTGATTAGAACTAAACTATTGAAATGTCTCCAGCTGAAGCCAAAATTTGGAAGGGGACAAGGGAGGGGGAAAGAGGAGTTTATTATTTCAGTAGCTGCAATGAAAATCCCCTCTGGGTGCTCTGCAAACCACCCTCTGCTCTTTGAAACCATCCCCCTCATTGACATGGTAATGGTCTTTGTTGAATTCAAAGACGATTACATCAGAAATGTGTGGCCTCTTGTGGGTTTTCCAAGGCTTATAAAGCACACAAATTATATGAAAATATTGGGTTGAAAAATTAGTAAGCCATAGGAGTTTGTGTTGTTTTAGCCACGCTTTACTGCAGGCAAGGAAAACTGTGGCTCCTCCAGACCTTTGCCCAGTCTTTCAAAGCTACTTTCTTTATTATTTTTCTTTTCTGGTGGGCTCACTTCAGATATACAGCCTGGATTTTTAAAGAACTTTCATACTGGAGCAAACTTTTCAACATCTACTGCACAAAGAGCAGGGACCAATTCTCCTCTGTATTGCTCCTGTTCAGCCTTACTGGTTCTACAGTGTAACCAAGAAGAAAGTTCTGTCCCACAACGTTTGGTCAAGTGAACTCTCCAAAGAGATTGCTCTCTTCATGGATTCTTGCATGCAGATGACAACTGTGCATGTGAAATGGGAAACTGTGGTTGGTAATTATTTTTAAAACATCTTTAAGAAGTCTTAGGTTTGCAGACTTAGCAGCACCCTCTGAAAAGGGCAACATACCCAGGATAGAAAAATTATCGCTAGTGGGGGGAAAAAAAAATAAAATCAAAACTAAATCACCACTCAGCCCGTATCAGCCTTGTTTCTCAGGACTGTACCTTAGGAAGACTGAAACCCAGAGCTGTTTCAGTCCTGGTCTGTGCCTGTACCAGCTGAGTCCTCATAGTGCCCAAGACTCTGAGCTCTGGTTCATGGCTGGGGAGTGATCAGGGGACATCAAGGGGTGGCTCAGGCACACAAGCTCCGTGCAGCCCAACACTCACCTGGGGTGCTTGGCTCAGCTCAGTAACCCAGAGTTTAGTTTTGTTACAGCAGTGATTTCACAGCCATGGACTGGGGCATCACCAGGGCAGAGCTGGGGCTTCACAGGGGACTGAACAGAGAATAAAATCTGCTGTGAAGACAGCTGTGTGCCTCCTGGGGAGGGACTCATCCCTGCCTGGTATTGAGGGGATGGATTCAGGTCTCCTGGGTTCATTTTTCTTCCTGTTAAGGTACTTGGATACTCTCAGCAGTGCTGTTAATGAGTTCACTCACTGCTCTGAGCTGTTCTTTTTCATCTTTATGTGACTCATAGTGAGAGGAAAAAAGCTGCTCCTGCCATACCCATGTTGTTGTCAGACTTGGATCTGCTCAGAGTAAAGCTGGCTCTGCCATGTCCTGAGGTTTTTTCTTTTTGGTGCTTTTTTGTTTTGTTTTGTTTTTTTTCTCATTGTCCTCTGAGGAACAAATTTAAACACCACTCCCAAATGGAGTAAACAGAAGATTCAGGGGAAGGTTCCCAACACCAATTATAAAATATCTGAAGATCACACAGTGAAAGAACTGTTGGAACTGCTGGGACATGCCCTTTTCACTTGCAAGTGCTCCTTCCATTGGGCTTTCTCCAGTACAAGCTCTCCTTTCTGAGAACATTTGCTGCTAATGACATAATTCCCCCAAATGCCAGAATGCAGCTCTGAAGGTCAGCTGCCAGGGGGGTTGGTGTCCCAGTGTGTATCCAGGTTATTGACACAGCTTATCAGGAGTTAATGACTGAGTGCTCCTGCTCCCAGAGAGGTGACCGTGTACCCAGGCAGAATGTCCCCATCACAGGTGGTGACAAACAAGGCTCGTGGGAAGGAAGGGCTGTGGGTACCCTGTGTTTGGTCTTGTCTGTCTGGAGTTCTGGGAGAGTTTGTTTATGTGCTGGCTGGAGTGTGGCAGAAGGAAATTGTGGCAGGGATGCTTGTGGGTGTCTCCAGCAAGAGGCTGAGATTTGGGGGGGGGGTGTGACAAGGGGAGAGGGCAGGAGAGAAAACCCCTTCCCCTTCTGTAAGAGCAGGGGGATCATGGACATGATGTGTGGAAATAATAAGGACATTCGAGAGCTGGGGTGAGACCAAGCTAGAATCTTCCTGAAGAAGAAGAAAGGGATGGCCCAGAGGTGATATTGTTAGGATCTGGAGGATCCCAAATGGGTCAGTGGCTTTCTCTCCTTCAGGATCCCAGCACCTGGCCAGGACAGGACTGGTTTGCAGCTGGATCAGCCCCGGGCTGGCCAGGAGCTGGCAGGAGGCAGAAGGCAGGGCAGGATCTTTCCTTTCTGCAGCAGTAGCCTTAGATCAGCTGGAGCCCAACCATGAAATCATATCCTATGACTGGAGAGATGTATTTGTGACAAGGATATTTTCCCAAAAGGCAGAAGGAATGTTTCCAAAGTAGGCAAGGCAGCTTAGAAGCTCCAGCTTTATCATCTTCCAGGGTAGCTGGAGTCACCAAACACCAAAATCATTTGGAGCTTTGCACTCGAGGGGAAGAGATGAGCTGACACAGGACCTGTCCCCCAGGCAGCTGCAGCTGGAGGATTTCTTACCTTCCCCTCACTTCCCAGACTGGTGTGTTCAGGGGGATGCTGATTTTGTCTTGCAAGCCTTTCTGCTAAGTAGTGACCTGGAGGCAAAACAACATCATTTTGACTTTCTGGTTTTGAGAGAGGCTGAGCAGCACCAGACACTGCCAGGGCCTCTCAGGCTGTGCCTTCCCTGCTGATTTCCACCTCAGCTTCACCCATCCCTGCCACCTCCCTGCATCCCACGTCCTCCCATCCCTCCTCCCCTCTCCTGCCAGCTCCTTTCCATGGAGGCTGAACCACGAATTGGCTCAGGAAACAGATCCAGGGCTAGGAAGAAAGACTACTGAAACCAACCCAGAAGCTCTTTGGGGTTCTGAGGCAGCTCTGAGCTGCCCATCCCAGGCCAGGGGCAGCCCCATCCCAGCAGGAGCAGCGTGGGAGCTGAGCCTTGCTGCCCAGCACTTTGGATCCTAAAGCACAGCCCCTGTCTCCTCGGGGCTGCTCAGCTGCCAGGTTGCTGTTAAGGAAAGTGGTGGTGCCAGGAATGAGCTGTTCCTCCAGGGCTGATGGATAAACACTGCCACAGACCCAACGGGACCTTCAGCTCTGCCTCTGGGTAAGAGGGAGATAAATTTAGAAGTGAGATAGTCTGTTTTGACTACCAATTAGGTGGGTCTGAAGACAGGAGGAGACGTAGGGGAGATGATTTTTCCCTCGGTGCCTGCTTGGCACTGCCGGGGTAGCCTACGCACACATGATTAATTGCCCCATCATTCAAGTAGCTCTTTTTATGCTGGCCACTCACAATATTATTATTATGAGCTACTGTTTTTCCAAAGCCAATTATTGTAGGATTAAAACACAGCATCTACCCTTGTATGTGTAGATGCATAAATAAGGAACCAGTAATCAAATAAAAGAAATACGTTTCATTTTTTTCTCTCCTTTTTTTTTTTTTTAATTTTTTTTAAAATTTATTTTTCTTCTCTCTCTCTCTTTCTCTCTCTCTCCTTCCAGGCTTTCACATTCATATATAAAATCCCTTGAAGGGAAAGGCTGGGATTTGGAAAAGCAATGGGAGAAAAGTTTGTAAGGGGAAAAATCAGTGGGACCCCATAGAACAAACATGTGTAAAGGCTTTGTTTCAAAGTGGACGAATGCAAAAGCCTGTTGGGGATAATTTTTAGGCTTTGCCTATTTTTAAAGGGTTGAGGAGCAGGGGTAAAGTGAGAAAACAATTCTCCATAGGAAGCTGTAGCAGACTAAATGGAGGTTGTTGTTATTGGCAGAGACATTGATGCTGAGGGCAGCAGCATCGTTACTGAAGCTGGAGGCAGTGGAGGTTTAAATAAATAAGGAGAGATCCATGAACCAAGATAAAATGTGATCTAGCTGTGCAGGGTCCTCCTGTTCTCTAAAGCAAGGAGGCTTGGTGGGGTGTGAGTAAAGGGAGATGAATGAGGGTTATCAGATAAGAGACTCAGGAGAAAGGAGAGAATTATTTATCCTGGTCAGGGCACTCTTAAGCAGTCACAGTCTTCATGAGGAGCAAGGATTTTATCTGTCCATCTGTCTGGCACAGAGGCACATCCCCACCTTGCCCCCTGACTGAATGAGAGAAAACAAAATGAGGAAGCTGCTGGGCTCTGCTCTGCCCAAACCTGAAAGTGCCCTTGTTGAGGGAAGTCTTTCTGTTTGACTTTAGTTCCTTAGACTCGGGGAGAAAACTCAAAGCTTCCCACCCACTTTTCCACTTGCCCTACTTAGTGGGAAGCTCACATAAAATGGATGGGGATTATTACAGGCTGAGGCCAGCATTAACACAGGATTTAGCCCAGCATCTCACATGCAGCTCAGCAATATTAATGACAATAAAAAAACCACCATGAAATACTTGCAGAACCAGTTGTCTGCAAGTTTTGCCTGGCAATCTGTCCAGGAAGGATTTGAAAGAACTGATTCCCTGATTCTAACCCTCCCCGGAGCAGAGGTTGGGGATGTCAAGGTCAGGTGATAACAGCTCAAGCCACCTGCATCATGCAGCAAGATCATAACCAAACCTTCCAAAGAAACATTTTTACCAAGTGCTGTTTGCAGGGCTCTCCTCCTCCTCCCAGGCAAATCTTGCAGTGAGGCTGCTACAGAAAAAATTCCCAGCATAGAGGGTGAGAAAAGCAAGAAATCAAGGGCAGGAACAACCTGAGTGGAAAGGCTTTCTGGATTCTACTGACTTTCTCATCACTTTTCTATTTCACATTTTCTTAAGCATCATCTCACCTTGGTTCTAGAATCAGGAGATCTGGATGTTTTGCTGATGCTGGGATTCAGGGACAATCTAACCTTGAGCAGTGTTGTCAGAGGGGCCTCTGAGCAGCCCAACCTCACACCCCAGCAGCTCTGCTCCCTCTTCCCACACTGCCATGGAAAAGCTGCCACAGTTCAAGTGAAATCTGTCCAGGCAAATGTGTAGAAAATTTCCCTGCAATCCCTGTTTTCCCTCTTCTTAAGGAAATTACTGGTGCTTAATGAATTGTCTGGTTTGTAGAGGTGGAGCTGAAGCAGGAAGAAATGCTTTTAATGCATCTGTTGTAAATTTCATTTTGATGAGAGGCATTCATCTCAGGATTTAAAAGTTGAAAAAGATGCCTCTACATTTTCAGATCGGGCAACATTCCCTAGATTCTTTTTTTCTGGAGTAAAGTAGGGAGGGAAAAATAGAGTTAAGAAAATAATTCTTATCCTGGTTTCCTCCTCTAGTCTCTGACACTGAAAATACATTTTGAAACAATAAAAAGTAGAGATAAAATAGCAAAGAATGGCATTCCTCTCTTCTTTTTCTTTTCCTCTAGGAAAAGAAACCCCCACTTTGGTTGTTTTTCTTGTTTTGTTGTTTCACTTGGTTTTAAGTTTTCCAGTGGAAAAGAAAATGAAATTTCTAAGAGTTCTGTAGAAACATGAAAACCTCTTCTCGGCTCATCCCAAAGTACTTTTTTTTTTTTTTTTTTTTTCCTGGATCTCTTTCCCAAGGCTCCCTTTGTGCTGCTACCAGCTTGTGACCAGCCAGTCAGACCAGTCTGGAGCAGAAAGTGCCCAGTGCCACCAGTGCATTAGAGCCCATGAACCCTTTGCCTCTGCAGCACAGCAGAACCTCCCTGCCTTTTCCTGGCAGAGGGATTGCTGAGCTGCCAGTGAGCCATTGAATACTGCATTCAGTGCTCAGGGGAGGGCTTGTACCAAAGCCTGAGTTAAATAAACCAGTTAGTTACAGGTGAGAGGCATCCCAAAAAACTCCTTTTGCCTCCCAGATCAACCCAGAACTGGGCACAGGTCTGCGACTGAAGGGCCAACAGGAACATTTTTGGGTGCCAAACCCCCCTGAACAATGTTCAGTGTCCTTAGAGCACTGGGGGAGGAGAGAGACAGAGATCTTTTCTTATTCCCAAGGTTTTATGCCCAAATAGGTGCTGTGACTGTAAAAACTGGAGCTCTCTGCACCATAATAAGGGCAAAACCCACTACCAGGCACCTGATGTCTGTAGCCAGAATCAGCAGAAGCCTGGGGCTGTTTGAATACACAGGATCAAAGAATCAAGAGCCTGTTTGTAATTTCTCTATGTAAATAAGAGCAGCATTTGTGCACTGGGAGGCTGTATAAAGAAGCCTTGGTTTAGCAGTAAAGGAAAACTATTTTTACAGAAGCCAGTGAGAGAGGCTGGAGCCACCAATTTTAGGATGATTACAATGAACAAAAAAAAGTCAAGCCTGGAACTGTTTATTTTAATTTAGGGCTTTAGGGGGGTGGGGGGGCATGGTGAGCTGGTGGGGTCAGAAGATATTACTTTTATGGATTTAATCAGATGGACAGGATTTGTGGGCACTGCTAATTGAATGGAGAAAACTGAGGAAGCTGTCTGCTTTGCCTTAAGTTCTCAATTTCTGGTCTCATTGTGTTGGGAAGTCAGAAGAAAAGCAATTCTGTCACCTCACAGAGGCAAGGGAGGGCTAACAAGCCTTGAGAGATACCTACAAATAGATAAATATAAAAAAAAAAAGTGCTTTATTTTGGAGGGGAAGCTTCAATCTGTGCTGGATTGAGCTGCCCCTCTGACTCAGCTCTGTACCTGTTTGCCCTGCCAATCAATCAGGGTTGTGGTAAATCAGGACAAGGAGTGGTAGAAGCAGATCAGGACTTCCAGGAGATGCTCAGCTTATCCCAGTGCCTGGAACAGTCTGGAATGTGTGTGTCCTGAGGGGGGAAGAGAATCATTTAGTAATTCTCAGGGCTTGGCTTTTTAGTTGAAATGCCTCCTGGATGCCAGGTAATGAATCCTGGAATCCTGAACCCCAGAACCCAGGACACCTCATTTCTCCTGTTGCACTGACACACAGCTAAGGATTACATAAATGCTCCAAGATGTAGCAAAATGCAGCAGCAAAGTCACCAGAACCACATCCCCAAGGTGCCCACTCAGCAAGATGTAAATTTTAGTTAAATATGGCCCCTCCAGGTGGTCAGGAATGCTTGGTCCCTGGTGGTTTTCACCATTGACCTCACACTCCAGCAAACAGAAGCCCATGGGTGAGCTGAGGATTTTTTAGGGGTGTTTCTTTCCTTGGTGGTTTGTTTTATTTGTGGCAGAGGGAATTCCAAACAACCCAGGTGATGAAGAACAGCCCTGAAGCTGCAACTTCTTGAGCTGCTCAATGATGTCACTGAAAAAGCCATCAGGGTGTAAATATCCCCCTCCTGCACACCCCCAGGAGGGCAAATGTGTCGGGCTCACGTAGGAGGCAGGACTGAACAGCACATTAGTTATGGTCCAAAAACATGATCTACAAATATTTTCTATATCATAATTATACAAAATGAGTGGAAATTTCTCCCCCCTTCCCCAAGTCCCAAAAACATAGCCCATTATGAACACAGAACCGTGCTGCCAACTCTACAGGAACATAAATATAATTTAAGTCTTTTTGTACTGTGTAGTAGCTGGAAAGTGGAAAAATGATTGAGGGACAAGTGGTTTTTAAAATCCCCCCGAGGCTTGTAACTTACCTGTTTATTTCAAGAAGAGCTGCAACTGCCAAAAAGAAAGGAGTTACTTGAGTTGCTATCATGTTCTGTTTCCAGAGATTAATTCAAAATAAACAGGGGCTGAATCTCTGCTTTTCTGTTTCACTCAGCATCCCTGTACCTGGGGACTGCACGGGGACTGGGAGGGCCTGGGGCAATCCTGCACAGCTCCAGGCCACAGGCACATCCCTACCAGAGCTTGCAGCAGGGTGGATCTTCAGAACCAGGCCCATCCAAGGTGTTTGTTTCCTTTTGGCCTCAGGAGACACTCAGAAATGAGAGTATTTGGTGATAAGGAGAAGGCTGTGAAACCCAGGGGGCAGCAGCCACAGCATAAGTCAAGTTGTAGAAGGCTGGACCAGGCATTTAACCCCACACATTTACATTTTGGGCTTCAGGTCCCAGGTATAAATTAACATGAGCCTCTTTTTACTCCAGAAACCTCCTCTCTTGACAGGGAAGTCCTCAGGTTATAGATAAAATTTTAAAAATGGAAGAGAAAACATAAAGTCATCAGGGTAGATAACAACTTACCCCACGCAGATAAAAGTGCCACTGAAAAGTGTATTGTAATTGTTTGATAGTCTGTGGGCAAGAAAGAGAAATCCTTAATCTTCATCTGTCATGTTAATCTTCATAGGAGTGTGATTCAGTGTCAGATGGTGAGAAGTTTACACCAGGTTAAAAGAGGACAGGGCTAACAGTTCCTTACCAGCCAATTCCTTTTCCTTTACTGGTGGGAGAGACCCTGATGGAGTTGTGCAAGAGCACCCAGTGACTCTACCAGAAATAACTGCTAACAACCCAGAAGGTTGCAGACTGGGGATGGCAGGAAGCACCTCTGAGCCCTGATCCCAAAGCTGGCACCCAGCCAGCTGTTAATGCTCAACTCCAGAGGAAAGATAGGGATTTATCACTGACCCATCCCACCCACACCACTTCCATAGCTCCCAGAGGACTCCCTGGATGCTGACTCTGCAACTTCTTTGTGTCTTTTTGCATTTAGATGCCACTCAGTGCTCTGCTATCAAGCTGTATTTTTCTTGGTGTTGCCCAACATACAAAGGGCAGACATTTAACAGGGCAATGACCCTCCTCAGGACTTTGTCACTGTCTGGGACAGTTAGTGAAAGTCTGAACCAACTGATAAGCCCCATAACCCAGCTGTGATAAGAATTTTCTGTGGAACTTAGTGCAGTGAGGTGGATGTAAAAGAATGAGGAAAAAGAAAAGCTGAGTGGTTGCCTAGGACATGGTGCATGGTTGTACTGATGCTTCATCTCAAACCACAGATGGCCAAGGAGTTGCCAAATTGAACACCGTGTGCCTAAGTTGAGGAGAAAAGACTCAGCTGTGCTATGAATAACCTTGGGAATGGCTCCCTGAAAAATCCCTTTGCCCAGAGAACCCATGAGGACCTCTCAGACCTCCTGGTTTCAGATGCAGATGTTCTGCCCCCTCTGTGCAAACTCTTGTGCCCCCCCCGCTCTCCTGCCCTTCCCTCCCTGCTTCTGCCATGCATAAAACCCAACAGGTATTTTAGACCAGACTTGGCTGCAGGCACTCCATGGTATCCATCACAGAATACAGTTCTGTGAGGATCTGAGCAAATATAAAATGACATTTTTCAAATACAACCCAGGTGCCAGGCACAAATTACGAAATCTGTGTAATATGGGTAATGATGACTGACACACTAATTGCAGAAGATCCCCAGTTGTGAAAGAGATATTTGAGTTTTAACAAAGAAAGCATGATACCAGGAAAACAAAACAGAGAGACATTCAAATTTAGCCACTTTTTTTCTTCCTGGAATTCCAGAATAAGGTGTTCCAGATAAGCTGCCACGACATTAAGAAAGCAAAGACCTAGCTGGACGTTTGAAGTGTAATAATGTTTTCTTCTAGCCACACTTAACTCTATTGCCATTATAAACTATCACCTGCAAATCTCTAGCACGTCCAAGGAACTTTCATCTGGCATCAACGGAAGCTGTAAAACAAGTTCATGCATAATTTGCACAGCCCAGGTGTCTGCAATTTCCATTTACTGATCCACTCCAAACCCCCAGCCAGTTCCAACCGACTTGCTTCATACCTGCAGAGATGGTGGTAATGATATTCCCTTTAATAATCCCCACATCTTTGTGCCAATTGAGCTAAAGCCTCACCAGATTCTCGTCTAATGAACAAAACTAATGAATGATAAAAGATCATTAAGAAGAGAGAGGCACCGGGGAGGGGAATCCAGAGCTTGCTGAAGGCTCCTCAGCAGCTCTGAATTTTGCTGCCCCAGAAGGAAGCCCAGCTTGTCCCAGCCTTCAAAAGGAAAAAGATAGCTGGGAAAAAAGGATCATGACAATGGTCTGGAGGAAAGCTCTAAAAACTTGAGCTTTTTATTGCCAAAAAGAGGGAGAGAGATGGGGACAATCACAGTCCCTTTGCTCACTATGCTTTTCTTTGACCCATGTGTTCCTAGCAGCTCTCTGGGCTTTCCAGGACTATCAAAAGGGTAAAACAGAGACCTCAGCCATAGGGAATTTTCTTTCCAAGCAGTCTGCTGTCTCGGGCATTGTCCTGCCTTGTCTGTGCTGAGAGCTGGTGATGGGGAGTGCTGGAGGAGGCAGAACTCCTCCCAGCCCTGGCAAAGGGACAGGAAAACTGCCCTGACTTGTGGCAGTCCAGGAGCAGCACAGCCCTGGCCATCCCACCCCAGTCCTCTTTCCATGCTAGCCTCAATATTCTTCAGTTTTGATGGGCTGTCTGGAAAACAACTTTTTTCCATAGTTTATTTCATGACTGAAAACAGCCTGCAGAGTTAGGTAGCCTTGGGTAGAACCTTTTGCCAAGTGTAGGAAACTGGGCTAAGTAATTTACAGAGATGTTGCTGCCAGTTGTTTCCCTCCAATTCTGTTTGAATGATCCCCAGCCTCATCAGCAGAAGTCGTGACAGGGTGTTGGTGCTTTCACACAAGCTGTAGAAGCATTTTTCTCACACCACAGAGGCTGGAGTCAGCTACGTACTGAAGGGTCCAAGCAGTCACTGAAAATAAAACAGGACGTGTTTCAAAGTATTTTCAACCTCGAAAGGCTGAAAAGAAAGTATTGTCCCAGAGGCAGATGAGCCAGACACCATAGAAAATGAATTAAAATTTCTCATTATTTAACTCCAGTCGTATCATGGCTTTTGTAGCTGGTTTGCAACTCCACAGTGCTCAACATTGCTTAAAATTCTTCTAAAGATTGGGCAGTTGGGTTCAGTCTGGTTCCTTTTGGGACACAGGATATTCCTTTTCTTTATCAGCAATCCCCAGCAATCCCTTTTCTTTATCAATCTATCCTGCCAAGCTCTGCAAAGGCAGGTTGACAAACTAGCTCAGCCTCCAGCTTCTGGGTGAACCCAACTCTTAAATGCTGTGGGGAAAGCTTTCACTGTCATTTTCCTTTGCTTTGCCACAAAAAGGTTAAAGGTGCTGAACATGTCCATGGTGGCAACCTGGGACAGGGGTCATAGCCTGGTGAGCTCCATCCATCTCACCTGCATCCAAAAGACACTGGAAGCCTGAAGCTTCTTCGTGTTATTTATGGATAAAAATAAAACTTTGGCCTTTAGGCTTTTCTACGAGCACATCACTGTCCTGGGTTGTCCTGGATGTGCCACTGACTCGGAGCTTTGCATTCCTGCTCAGCGTGGCTCTGGGTTTTCAAAGGCAGTGGAAATTTTGTTTTGGAAACACTGCCGAGAGTGCAAACAGGAAGCAGGAAGGACTTTTTCAGCAATGTAAGAATCTGAAGGGAGCGCAGTTTCCATTTTTTTGGATCCAGCCCATGAATTAGTTTTGCAACAACAGCAAGATATGAGTGGTGAGGTCAAGAGAAAAGCAAACATGTAGCAGCCACAGAGAGTGACTTTCAAAATCGCCTGTTGGAACTCTGAGTCATTTAATGTGCTACACACAGCCAGGATGCCTAGAAAAATAAAGAAAGATGCTGAACAGTCCCTGCAGTGCAGCTGTGTTATTGACAGATGGGATTAAGTGGTAGGAGTGCTCGGAGCGGGATATTTTTTTTTTTATAAGCATATTGCCTTTGTTTATTGTAATTTTGATTTTTAGTTATTTCTGTTGAGGCATTTGGGAACCTCTTACCCTAGAGCATACAAATGAGTGTTTGTTATTGTTTCTGTCATTGCTGTTATTTTATTTGGGCATGTTTCTGTGATTCAGCAGTACCCTTATGAGATTGCAGTGTGACCTGCTACAACCCAGCTTGGTTGGTCAGCAGATCACAGGGCTAAGAAGCAGCAAAAGAGGATGATTTTTGTCCCTTTGCGAGACAACAGGTTTGCAGATGGAACAGCAAAATCAGGGCCCTCATCCTGGCACCAATGGTGATGAGGTCTGGATTCAAAGAGTCCACAGCCTGCAGGATGACATCCTCCACCCAATTTCTGAAGCACCTTCTCAGGTGATAGATAGCAGGAGTAACAGTGCCCTGCAAGGGCTTGTAGGGGTTCTGCCCTCTCACCCCTGAGTTCCCCCAGCCCACCTTTCAGTCTCCTCCCTGCCCATGCTGCTCTGGGCTTTGCTGGGGTGGGTATTTCCCAGGAAGAGCCATAACTTTCCCCCTGTCCCAGTGGCTCCAAGTGTAGCTGCTCGGTGGGGACCAACCAGGTGCACAACCAGAGAGAGAAAGATGCTCAGGGGTGTTGAAATTGCTGGTGTGTTGGTTGGAACTGTTGTTCCAGTGGTAGCCTGACTGTGCAGACTCTTTCTTCAGATGGCCTGGGAATTAAAGTGGTAAAACCTTGAGTAGTAAAAGGGATCAGAAGCCAACCAAGAAACTTCCCCATCTCCTTCAGTCTTGTTTATCTTCTTACTCAACAACTGCACCAAAACATTCCCTTGACCAGGTTTCTATAGCTGATAGATGAGGATTTTATCACACACAATTGAGTGAGATTGCTTAACCTGCTGAGCCTTGGCCTCTCTGGTTGGCTCAGGGCTCACCTTGCCATCGCCCGCCGCCCATCACTCAGCACCAGCCACCAGTATTTGCCTTTCAGGGATGCTGGAAGAATGGCAGGGAGATTAACAGAGGCACTCCTAGGTTTTTCAGAGTCAGTCAAATCCTTTCCCTTTCTGCCAGTCCTTTGTGACTGGCAAATTACAGTATGAGCTTATCAAACATTGATAAACAATGCGGGACTTCCGCGCTGGGGAAAAAAATCAAATAACAGGATTAGACAGGCCACTGCATTCCAGGGCTGGTTTTCTTCTTTACAGTGAAGATAGATCTGTGTACTTGAAGGGACTTCTCCAGAAGAATTAAGCAAGTGAACTCAGGAGCACAGCTGATGGAGCAGATCTGTACAGGAGTGAAGGGAATAGGAAGTGGCAGTGATCTGATGTCCAGAGGTCTCTTCATGCTGTGACATGATGCAGCAGTCTGTGTACTGCATCCCATCCAACAGCAGTGGAGGCAGGGAGGAAAAGGCTTTTTCATCCTTCTATTCCATGAACTGATTGAATTCCAAATCTTTTTCCAGCGCTGGCACTTTGCCAAGGCTCCTGAAAAGATGCAGAAATGTTTTTGTTTTGTCCTGTTCATAACGTACCTCGAGATGGGCTCAGTCTTTAAGCCTGACAAAGCTTCTCTGTAGAATTCCCAGGCACCATTTCCTCTGGGGTCAGTCAGCCCTGTCCTCTAGAGAAGATGAGGATGTGGGGTTGCTCCAGTGGCTTTAGAGCAGGACTTGTGGGTCTGCACCTTTAGAAAACTTGCACCGATAGTGAAGATTTTCATTTGCTTTGCTTTCCAGTGGGATATTCAGCATGAAGGGGTTTATCTACCTGCTTGATACTCCGTGACAAGCAGCAAGACATAAATCTTTTATAGTCCAGACTAGAAGTGGGTGCATGCTGCTTATACCCATCACTGTGCCCTGCACTCCTGGGGCTGCACATCATCTCTGTGCAGCAGTCGTGGTTCCCCTCTCAGTCCCCAACCCTTCTGCTCTCCTCCTTGGCCTGAGGCTCTGCTCTCAGACTGTGGCATGCCTTGCTCTTGTTGCTGCAGCAGGGAGAAATGTTTCTTGAACAGTTCTCAGTGTATTTCAAACTGTGAAGACTGTTCTTGGCTTCTGCCTCCTCTCCCAGCCCCAAACAAAATGTTTCTCAATGGCAAATGGTCAGTAGAGTTCAGAGCAGCAGAGAAAGCAGATCTGATTTCATATCTAATTTGCTGTAAAACGAGAGGCAGGGAAGAGAGGAGTCCTTTTTAATCAGAAAAAGGATTGCTGAGATACTTTAGCCAGCACACTGTTTCTCTCCAGTGCTGGAGCTTTCATGCGTATAACCCAGCCCTTGCTGTTCCAAAGAGTGAAAGATTATAAATATTGCTCTCTGCTCTGTCTTTATTCCTGTTTCTCTTCCGAGTCCTCTGGATCGGTGCCGTCCTCCTGACTGCCTGACAAGTGAAGGGAAGGAGGGACAGAGGGCCAAAGCCTCCCCTTCCATCAGGTCCCAGGTGCTGAAGGATGTAGATAGAGGACAGGGGGACTGTTAGTTCCCACTAACATCATTTTTTACAGCATATGTTCCCATGGCATGTACCAAACCCATTAAAGCTTGGGCTCCTTTTTCCCAGACCAGCTTGGGATCATACCTGCCTCTTGCAAATTTTGCTCAAAGCAAAGCAGCAGCCCACGGATGTTTCTAGGCATGGAAATGCAAAAATTAAAAAAAACAAGGAGGGTCCAATATAGCAGAGAATGTTCTGTAGGGACTGATGCAGGTTTGTGTGACTCTCCCATTGGGTCAGGGAACATCTTCAGAGCCAGGTCAGCTTTTGCTTGTGCCAGAGCAGGCAAACTGCTGGCACCTGGATCTGGTGATGGGATATCAGTGTATCTTTAACTAAACCTGCACTTAAGGGTCTGTCGACGAAAAAACAAACTACTAAAATGTAGATTTGCAAGAAATTATCACTATTAAACCAGGCTACTTTTTCTTCCCACAAAACTGGGTCTCCATTAATGGAAATATTTATTTGGGTGACTTGCAGATTGTGTCCCTGGCCAATTAGCTCCATCTCAATGTTCTATTTCTTGCCTTTGAATCAATAAACAGTTCAAGATTTCCTGGAGTCAGAAAATGAATGTCAGTGCCAAGAACTGTGGGTGTATTAAAACCATACCTACAACAATAGCCTCAACAAGGGAGCTCTGCTAATCACTCCCTTGTTTGGCTGGGTGTCTGACAGAGGAGCTAGAAAGCTGAAAGTGTATAACACCCCCAAAAGAGGAAACCACAGCTTACAGAACCCATGAAAAACATTTACTAACCTCCAGGTACCCTTTGTTCTCTATCCCTCCTGACAAGCACTTTTCTTCAGCACTACATACCTTAGATGCCTTTCCAATAAGATTTGATTATGGGGCTTATAAGGTGGATCAAGATGAGTGAGTCATTATCTGACATTTATCTTTTATTTAATGAAAGGCAAAAAAACCCCAAAACAGTCCGTCTGTCCGTCCGTCCCCCAAAAAAAAAAAAAAACCCAAAACCAAAATCTCAGGAAAACAGGACATGGTGTTCCTTTCTATAATTTGGCCAAGTTATTCCAGGTCACTTTCAAAACTGAAGAAATAAGCCCCAAGCCCATGTGTGCCAGCATCTGCAGGACTTTGTATGCCTTGTGCATGGGAAGAAGGCTGCAAAGCCACCCAACATCCAGCACTTTGTGGGTGCCTAAACTGGGAGGTCTCCTGCCCCAGCTCAAATTGGACTAAAAAATGAGGAACGGCAACATATAGGAAAAAAAAAGAAAAAAAAAAAAAAGAGGCTTACCTCTCTCCCTGCTGCCAGAGCCAGGCTCCTCAGCAGACCTGCCCAGGAAGCTGCTCCAATCTGGAAGCTTTATGGCCATGTTAACATGGTGCCTCTCCACAGGACTTATTAGTTTGGGCCAGGTGCCACCTTCATGCAGCTCAGAGGCAGCGAGGCTGAAGCTGGCTCCTGTCTGGCCAGCCTGGAGAGCATGTAGGCATACCCTGCACTTCTGAGATCCATTGCCACCCAGGCTGATAAAGTCTGAGCTTCCTGACACCAGGGAATGTCACACACCTTGTTCAGACAGCTCCATTAGGAGAGCAGTCACTGCAGGGCAGGAGGTGGCTGGGAACAAACACAGCAGGGTGATCCAAAAGCAGGGAGGGTCAGGAGCCTCTGTTCTCCTTTATCTTTACACACACTCCCCCAAAAACCCTAACCCTGACCTGCTTGGTCAAGGCATCTCCATTTTGGGGTCTGTTCCAGTGAAATCCAGCCCCAGGCAGTTGTGGGGCTGCTCAGAGGGTTGGTGCTAAGCCAGCCTTAGGGATATGATGCCTCCCCCAGCTCTCACCACACCAAACTGAGAGAACAAAACCACTGCAGATGAGGATGGACATGTAATAGCTGAGCTCTACAGATCATAGCCTTGCAAGAGTGGTCCTTCCATCCACAAGTGGCTGTCTCTTGGCCTCATCAGGGGTATTTCCCCACTCAGTAAGCTCAGTGGGTGGGATTTTCTACATAGCATCCCCTCTAGTAGTGGTCAGGATGGCCCTGGCTCTGATTTCAGCCATGCCAGCTGCCTTTTCCAAGGTGTAAATCATTGCTGTGTGCCTTGTAGGGTTTGCTGTCAGTCACGGGAGATTTTACAGTCCTCAAAATGACTGTATTTTAAGTCTTTGGGGAGTTTTGTTTTGTTTCATTTTTTCCCTGGGACTTGAGACTGAACTCAGTTGTGTAAACGAAGCTGGTTTTCATTTCTTCCCCTATGACAGCTCTCCAGCCTCAGGTCATGATCACATCAAATCATCTAAGCTAGGAGTGTGTGAGCTGGTCAGTGCTTGGGTGGGTGGCCTCCAGCTAGAATCCAGATGGTGGGAAGGATTAAATCATCCCAGTGAAACAGCACCCAATTAGTGTCCTCTTTTGGCAGGGTGGGACTGAGAGTTGCAGCCTTCAGACACGATGCTCCCAGCCCTGGGGAATCCCCTGACACTGATCACAAACCTGGGCTTCCTGGGGGGGTCCAGTTTGGGGCTGAAGCATTTTGGACCCATTGAACCCCAGCGTTGGGGATGAACCCAAGAGCAGAACAACAGAGGATGAGGCTGAGGGGTTTTCCTGAGGAGCTGATGGAGCAGGGGAGGTGGCTGAGTCTGGCAAAGGTGGTTTGGATTTTTTCTATAATGTTTTATTCCTTTTCCTCACGTAGCTGCTGTCTCCTGCACAGAGACACACATCCTAGACCTTGTTGTCCGTAACCTCCCAGCTTTTGTCCAAATCCCAAAAATCAGGAGGGCCCCTTCTTGTGGAATTGAGAGGAGGAGGAGGAGGAGGAGGGTGAGGGGAGAGCTCTCACATGGATCAAAACGCAGTTTTGTCTCTGCCCTGCTCACAGCAAATGGATGAAAACCGGGCAGGCTGGAGCAGCCCCGTCCAGGTTTTGGAGCATCAGCACGGCGAGGCGAGCCAAGAAAGAACACATGGTGGTTGTGTGTTGCACTGACACTTCAAGAAAAATCGCTTTGAGTCGTGAGCCTGATCACTTAACTGCAGCGGGCACCCTCCCAGATTTCCTGAGTCAAATGTAAATTGCCTGAGGAAACGTCCCCCTCCTGCCCCTCACCCTGGCCCCGTTCCCCCATCACACACACGCTCCCTCTGACTGCACACCCTCTGTCTCAAAGCTATTTTACTGTGTTTACAAATTATGAAAATTCTGGTCAGTTAATTATGAAAATATTGGTAAGTCTGCAAGGCTGGCTCCTGGATGGAGCCGGAGCAGAAAGCAGGCTGGAAAACCCTTGAAAAATGAGCCGCTTTCCCTCTGTTCTCCCTGCCAATGGATTTGGTTGTTCCAGGGAATGACTCTGCGAGGCTGCAGAAAGCTCCCTGCGAGCAGCAGCTCCGGGGAGCGGGGTTTATTCTGCGGAGTTGTCCTGTCCCGGAGGGAGGGAGAGGGATGAAGAGAAGGGTGGTGGGGGGAGGATGAAGTTGGGAATCTCCAGGAGCCAAAGCCCTGGGTGCAGGATGCAAAGGAAGAGCCTCAGCCTGCGCTCCTTTAATCCCTGCTCCCAAATTAACTTCAGGAGCATCCCGATCCGGTTGGTGTGAGGAGCAGAGCAAGGGCTCCGATGCTGCTGCCGGAGTTTTGCTTTGGTCCAGAGCCCTTTATTTCAGGAGGATGAAATCTGGGGGCAGTGAGGGGACGGAGTGGGGTCTGTCTGTGTCCTGACTGCGGAGTTTGCCCTGGTTTGGGAGGCAGAAGGGGAGGTCCTGCAGAACTGGCTGTGAAGCTACTCAAGTTGTTTTAAAACAATGACCCTTTCCTCTCTGCTACATCGCTGCCTTTACCTGGGATGATTGAGAGGAAAAGAGATTTTTGTGCTCAGGCTGTGTGTGATACAACATTTTTCCATCAGCCAAGAAGGCAGCTTTTGTTCCCAAAAGAATTGCATCAGAGGACAGAATTAGGGAAAGGATATTTCTGCCTTACCTCTTCCCTTATCTCCTCTACAGAAAGTGGGGTCTTTTTTTTTTTTTTCTCTATATTAGTAGCTGAGAGAGATTCCATGTAATTTTTTTATAGCATTTCTTCTCATGTACAAGTACATAAAAGAGGGTTATATATGTAAAGTGGAGCAGATTCCCAGTATGGCAAAACTGATCCATTTTCACTGCATTTGGATTATGTGTTATGATTATACATTCAAATCTCCTGTGCAGTGCCATGAACAGGATGAAAACCGATTGATTTTCTAATAAGTAACACATGGTTTAGACACCTGAATACATTAGAAATACACATGCTGTGATCTTTGCTAGGAAAAGAAAGAATCTGACAATAGATTTCGAATGTATATTACGTTTTGCTGGAACTGTAAGTCACTTTTTATCACTTTTTTCACCAAGATTATCTTCAATTATTAAAGACAAGTTCATTGCTATCATTTGCATTTAGCAGTGATAAACATGCATCCCTCCCAATCATTCATTCTCATCAGATAAGAACTTTTTCAAGTCAGTACATAGTGCAGCTGACTAAAACATTTCATTTAGATTGCTTAGAAACATTTTGGCTTAAGTTTCATTGTTCTCTAATTTTTTCGAGTTTGTAAATTTGTTTTGCTTTTAAATGGAAACATTTTTTTGACTTTTAAAGAAATGCCAGATGGAAATTTTCAATAATTTCTCTTTTTTCACAATGAGATGTGTACTTAGCTGGTGTTTCTCATTAACACTTTCAATCAATGTTAGATTAAAAAAAAAAAAAAAAGGCTTTTATTTCAATTTAAATAACCATGTCACCAGGAGCTACCTGTGGAGTGGACATTTCTGCCAAAGTCTTATGGATCCCATTATGATAACAACAAAGTTAAAGCTCTGGCAATCTTTCAGTCTGGCAGAGTCAGAAGCAGAGTTCTTGCCTTCTTCTGTTCTTGTCAACAGCTCTGGAAAGCTCTTCCCATCAGTATTCCATGGAAGGCATAAGTGGTGTCTTCCTGCAAGAATCCCTTCCTCATCGTTTCTGAGGCTCACTGGGCTGTGTGTATACTATTTTCTGGCAGAATTGCTTATTAGTGGTTGCTTTTTTCTCTTTTTTTTTTTTTTTTTTTAATGTATTTCTTTGCTGTGCTTTTGTAAAAGTGTCCAGATATTTTGTGGGTTGTTATTATTATTATTACTATAAATTATTACACTTGGGTGCATAATGTTCATTCCATTCCATGCAGAGTTATCAATTTTCAATTTGTGTGGGATTAAGGGGAATTCTGCCTGCAAAATCAGTTTAGCAGTGAATAAATCGAGCTGGTGCTGGAACTGATGGCCAAACACTACATGCTCCTGAAACTGAACTGCAGGGGAGAACACCTCTTGTGAAAGCACTGCTTGGATGCAGTGTCAGAAATACCAGCTTGGCCCCGTTATTCTAAAGTTAAATTGATCCATATGATTGGAGAATTGCCCAGATTTTATTTATTTTATTTTTTTCCAAACAATAATTTCGAAATTACCGTTATCAATACACTAATGCATGTTGAAGGCTTGTTGGGTCTGACATAGGAAGTGATGTAATAAGGGAACCCTTAATACTCACAGCCCTCAAACAGGAAACATTTTCCTCAAGGAATAGTATACTTGAAAACTGCAGATTACTATTTAATATTAACCAGATTTCTACATTAAACATGATTTCCGAGAACAATTTGATTTTTCTTTTCTTTTTTTATTTTTTTTTTTCCCTCCCTTCTTTTTTCCCCCTGCTTCTTCTCTAAATGATGAAAACTGCATCCAACCACAAGCAGCTCCTGGAAGGAGCCCAGGGCTGCTGCAATTTAAATGTCAGCCTCAGCAATTGCAGGGTGACACAGCAGCTCCCTCCCAACCCTTCCCACTCACTGCTGCTCTGTCAGTCTCCATCTGCCCAGGGTCCCCAGATTTGTCACCAAGTCTCCTTCCATCCACCCTCCCTGCCGAGGTCCCTTCTGCTCAGGGGTGCAGGAAGATGCTCTGGTGGCATCCCCAGTACCAGCTGCTGGAGTGATGGGTTTTCCAGTTGGATTTTCAGAGGCAAATTGCAGCGTTGAGGGACAGAATGAGGAGGGTGAAGAACTGCACAAATATTGCAGTTTCTGGACTGGCTGCCTGCTTGATCCTTCAGCTGACCACTACTATTTGGGTGTGTTTGCTCATGGTCTGTGTGCCCTGTTCAGGAGCAGGCTGGATGCCAGGCTGCTGGCAAACACAGCAAAGAAGGAAAAAAAAAAAAATGTCCCTATCTCAAAGAGCTTCCAACACGAGTGGCATCCTGCACAGCTGCCAGGACCAGCAGAAGTGACTCCCATGGCCTGGCCTGGGGTGGTTTTGGGTGTCTGTGTGCTCCCAGGGAGAGGTATCCTGGTTCTGCCAGGAATCCCTTCAGGCTGAGCCAGACACAACTCATTCCACCATCTCCTCCAGAAGCCAAGTCAGAGCACACCGCTGGTAGCAAGGGCTGTGGGATGTTTACCAGGTCTGCAAAAGCCAGAGCACAGAACCTGCTGAAAAGGGCAAGGGATGCCATGGCTGGGAGGAAAGGTAATGCAGAAGCCCCCTGGTGTAAAACCTTCTGACCTAAGGCAATTTTTCTCTGCAGTTGTCTAATTGCTTTCCAGAGGCCTGCTCCTACCAAATAAAATGCTTGAAAGAGCCAAAGATTTAAAACCTAGGGAAATCTCTGCTATGCAGCCAGTGCCTGCAGGTGATGGTTATTTCACCAGGGGAGAACCAGGTGAATAAAGGAAAGAACTAGGGGAGGATGGCTGCTGCAGGCTGGTGGTTTGATTGAGAATTCTGCTGGGGAGCTGCTCCCTAAACTCACCTCCTGAAAAAATACTTCTTTCCAAAAAGGTCTTCAAAGGTCAGGAACCACAAGGTGGCATTCTGCTCCCTGCCTCCTCCGGCTCCTGCTCTCCAGGCTGAGGAACACGGCGAGGGAGTGGGAAAGGAGAGGGACAGGAAAGGTCAGACTCAAAGGTGAGCTCCCACACTTTGCATGAGGTGTCCTTGGAAAGGGTTCCAAGAAAGTTATTCCCTGGGCTGCAGAGGATGGAGAGGGTCCCCGAGAAACAGTCTTTGAAATGCAAGTGCTTTGTTCCTGGCCTGGTTTGAAAGGGTCTTCTCTGTTCTCATGTGGAAGAATCAAGAATATTGTTTGCCAGCCAGGACTGAAATGTAAACCAGGATCCCCCAAGAGCAGTGTGACATTGAAACACTAATCCATCCCTCTCCTGCCGATGGGATGCACACGGAGAAGGACGTTAACCACGCTGGTGCCTCCTGCGGTGGGCAATCACTGTCATGTAAATTGTGACCTTCACACAATTACTGCTTGGAAACATTTACATGGATACCGAATCCCTCCCAGGTTGCCTGATAGCACGGGCTTTGTTTTCCTGGGCTGTTGTTCCATCTTGGCAGGCAATACAAAGCCAGCCAGGGGCTCTGAAATCCCTGAAGCAGAAGCTCGGGCTGCCCCTGTGCTGCCAGCAGAACTGACAGGCAGGCAAGAAAAAAGCAGCTTGGGCTGCCAAGTCGTGCAGCTTTTGAATGAAGTGGCCTCCCCAGGACAGATCCTCGCTTTCTTCAGCGATGGAATCCTGAGCTGCCATGAAATTCTCTCCCCTACCTTGGCCTTCAGAAAAGGAGCCCACCCTGAGGCTCTGGCCCGGGGCAACTGATGTTCTGTGCCAAATGAAACCCATTCTGGAGCCCTCCTGTAGCAGTGAGTGGTCCTGGAGGCACAGGCAGCTGGCAGAGGGCAGTGAGGAACCAGGGATGAGATGTTGGGAAAAGGAGCTCAGCTAAAGGGGGGTTTGGTAGCACAGAAAGGCAGTGGCCACTCTGTGCTGGCTGCTGGCCACAAAACATTGCCAAGGACCTTGGAGGCAAATGACTCCATCCCAAGCCACTGGTGGCAGTGCAGCTGTCAGTTCCACCAGAGATGTACAGGGATCTGGGAATAAACTGAAAAAGAAAGAACAGGGCCAGTTTCAGTGTTCTGGTTTAGATCCCAGCCCCAGTGATGCAGGAAGTGTCCTGGGTTTCATGGTCTGAGCATCAGCTGAGGTTTACCTGTGGGTCAGGGTTTCCCATGAAGAGGATAAATGTGCTTGAGCCAATCACAATTTAAGATTTATATTGAAATTCTGCTCAAAATCTCAATCCTAACTCCGAGTGACACACGGGAGTGTTCCCTGCCCTCCCCTCTCCAATTTAATCCCCAAATCTGAAGGCTGGGTGCATGTTTTGATCCAGCTCTCCACACACTTGATGCTGTCTGGCAGATGCAAGAATGAACCCTGCAATTCATAGAAAGAAAGGAGATTTTTTTTCATGGTTCCCAAAGAGCTCCTGAGAATACCTTTGGGATAGACAGCAGACTCCCAAGAGGGCTTGAAAAAGTGGCTGACACCCTCGGGGTTTTTTTTCTCTAAACTGAGAACTTTCATAATCCCAGTCTGTTCTGTTCTTGGTTTAGGTTTGTGGCTTTGGGTACCCACCTGTATGAGCCTATTTCCTTCATTAGGTGTCAGGTAACAAGATGTTCTGAAGCAGGGTGTACCATGGGCACAGTGGGCTCAGGAGCCAGTGCCAAAAAGTTAGGAGTAATTTCTTTATCCTTAGCCTTGCTCTAGTGACAACATATTTGTTAAAATCAGCTAATTAGAGAAGGATGATAGAACAAATCCCCAAGTGTTGCAGTCTGGCTCAGTTGATCCCCTGCAGATGTATTTCCTAGGTTCAAAAGAGCTTGGGGAGTTGCTGTGTGTGTGATGTGAGTCTCTCTTTATATAAAACATTTCTTGAACAAACATAAACCCCCTGGAGGAAGTGCTTTTTTTTTTTTTTTTTTCTCATTTTTCCTCTCCCCAGAACCTCAAGATAAAATTAAAAATGCCAGGAGAAAAAAAAAAAAAAAAAGTTTTACACACTTGGCTCTATTTTACCTTGTTACCAAAAAAATGAGGAGTATAAGCTCAGCTGGAAATAGGAAAGGAAATAGGAAATAAAAGAAATGAAAGGAAAGGAAGTAGGAAAGGACAGGAAAGAACAGGAAAGGAAAGGAAATAGGAAAGGAAAGGAGAAAGGAAAGGAAATAGGGAAAGAAAGGAAATAGGAAAGGAAAGAAAAAGAGATGAAATAGGAAAGGAAAGGAAATAGGAAAGACAAGGAAATAGGAAAGAAAGGAAAGAAAAAAGGAAAGGAAAGGAAAGGAAAGGAAAGGAAAGGAAAGGAAAGGAAAGGAAAGGAAAGGAAAGGAAAGGAAAGGAAAGGAAAGGAAAGGAAAGGAAAGGAAAACTGAAAGGAGAAGACTGATTAATATAAATTTAAAGTATGGAAATAATGAAAATGTCTCTCTAGTGAGATCTGCATTTTCCTGTGCTGCATCTTGTAACTTATTCTGTGGTTATTTAAATATGGATTTTAGAACACCTTTGTGAGCATATGGGTTTGCACTGGATATTATGATCATAAAAGCCTAAAGAATCAGGCTTATGGGTGGAATGATCAGCAACACATTTATGTAATGTGACAGAGAACCTTTAATCTCACTGACTGAAATCTCTCTGTGACTCTGAACTCATCCAGAAAACAAACTGCAAGAGAGGCAAGAGGCAAGATTTTCCCTCCTTCCTCTTTAAAACTCTGGGAGGAAAAATAAAGGAAATTTGTGAGGGAAGTCTCAGCCCAAACACATCTCCACGTGAAAAAAGAAAAAGAAAAAGGAAAAGAAAAAGAAGGAAAAAAAAAGGAAAAGGAAAAGGAAAAGAAGGGAAAAGAAGAGAAAAGAAGGGAAAAGAAAAGGAAAAGAAAATGGAAAAGAAAAAGAAGAAAATAAAAGAAAAGGAAAAGAAAAGAAAATATGGAAAAGGAAAAGAAAAAGGTAAAAAAAGGCAAAGTAAAAGGAGAAGGAAAAGAAAAAGAAAAAAGAAAAGGCAAAGTAAAAGGAGAAGGAAAAGAAAAAGGAAAAGAAGAAAAAAGGAAAAAGAAAAGAAAAAAAGAAAAAAGGAAAAGAAAATGGAAAAAGAAAAGAAAAAGAAAAAAATGGAAAAGGAAAAGAAAAAAATGGAAAAGGAAAAGAAAAAAAAAGAAAAGAAAAAATGGAAAAGAAAAAGAAAAGAAAAGAAAAAATGGAAAAGAAAAAGAAAAGAAAAGAAAAAAATGGAAAAGAAAAAGGAAAAGAAAGAGAAAAAGAAATAGAAGAAGAAAAAGAAAGAGAAAAAGAAAAAGAAAGAAAAAAAGACTTCCTAATTCTAGCAGCCCCCTGGTGTCAGTGCCCCCAGCCCAGGTGGTGCTGCTGGAGGTGATGGTGATGGGCAGCAGGTGTGTTACCCCGGGCTGGCTCCTCCTCCCAGGTGCTCTGAATTAAACTATTGCAGAAAATCAAGTGGCAAATGGTGCCCTGCTCATCAGCTCAGGTGTGAGGCTGGGTGGGAAAGGGACAAATTCCTCCCCAGACCCTCCCAGTTTGTGTTGGGGCCAGAAGGGAAGGGGCTCTCTGTGTTCCTTTGTCTCCTCATCCTGACTCCATCTCTGCCGAGGATCCCTTGGATTTGTCCTGCTGGGAGCTGCTGATCCAGGAAAGGTATTTTTGGTTTTGGGGGGTGTTGGTTTGGAGCCCTGGGGATAAAAGTCCCTTTGAGCCGTGTGGTGGGATTCTGGCTGTTCCATCCAGCTGGTTTTGGGCTCTTCTCTAAGCTTTTTGATCTGGAAAAAAAATAATACAGTTTTAGAGTAACCTTTTTGGGGTTTGTGTGTGCTCATGGGGCTTTTGAGGTGGCTTTGTCTCAGGAGCTGCTGGAAGGTCCCTGTGTGAGGGTCCCCACCCTGGACTGAACAGAAAACTTTGGGGCTGTGTGTGTGTGTTTGGGGTTCAGGGGGGCAAAGGTGAGTTTACTGATGCTTGGAATAAAGAAAATCTGAACCTGATTTCTTGGTTAAATGCTTTGAGAATATCAAAGGTAAAGTCAGTGCCTCAGTAGAAAAATTATTTTTTATTGAAGCCAACTGAAAATTAGAATTAATTGAGAAGCCTGGGGAGGTTACCTGGAACAGCAATGTCCTGTTGTGATGAAAAGATGTGTGCTCTGTGGCACCTTTGCTTTCCTGTTGGGGTCAGGTCCTATATTGCTGCTCCTTTGCTCCTATCTCCATTCATGCCTGTCTGGAAAAACTCTCTTTTTGTTGCAAACCACCTTGGATGGTGCAGGATAATTCTCTTGCTGCAGAAAGGGAGTGTTGCTCCTGAGGACCTCAGGGCTGTTGCCTTTAATTCTATGATTTGCACAGTGTGAATTTTAAGAGTTTTCTCTGAGATCTCCCCCACGGGCAGTGCTGCCAGAGCTGGGGCTGTGGAGCAGTGCAAAGGTTTCTGTGCCATCGTGCAGCAAGGACTAAGGTTTGGAGGGGTTTTTTTACACTTTTCTTGCAGTTTCTCCTTGTGCTGCCTGCAAAAGCAGGTGGGTGGCAGATCAGGCTGGGTGACCTCACCAAAAAGCAGCATTTATTATCCTAAAGTTCTGTATAGTTAGCAAAACCTGAAGCTGGCACTCTTGCACTCCTCCAGCTATTTCTCTGCTTCGTTCAGTAAATCCCAGCTACCATGTAGCCCAGCAAATACTCAATTTTTGAGGCCATTGAGTGATGGAAAACTGTAGTAGAATGAATTTCAGAGTGCAAATAACTGCTTGTTCTTGCTTCTTTTGTTTGCTTGGGGTATTTTTCCCCTCTTTTTCTACTGATACATGTTTCATCTGGTATTCTACAGCATATTTTATCACTTGCAACACTTCTGAGGGAAGAAATTTCTCCTTCTTATAGTAGGATAACTAAAATTATTCTTATTGTTTTACTGGCAAATAAAAATATAATTTATTGGCCAGTCAAGAGCAATAACCCTTAAGTGTACTACTGCAGAATAGCCCATTAAGTTGGGTTTTTTTAATATTAATTTTGTCTGGATTGAGGTTTGTTAACTTCAAAAAAAAAAAAAAAGCAGAGTGGACCTGGCTTTCCAAAAGCATTCAGGTGTCTGACCCCGAGTGATTTCAATAGAAATGAGGTAATTCAGGTCCTTTGAGGATCTGGGCCTGAACCCAATCCCTCTGCTGGAAGCACCTGCAGCTGGGGAGCTCCCAGGGAAGTCTGATCCCCCTCCTAGAGCAGGGCTGGAGCTGCTGAGTCCCTTTCTGGATGCTTGCTTGAAGGAAAAGGATGGTTTGGGGTTCTCATGTGCCTGGATTTGTGGAAGGCTGCAGAATTCCCTCTGTGAGGAAGTGTCTGAGTGGGTGATGGAGAGGGCAGAGGTTTCAGTGAATTTATTCATGTGTTCTGCTGGAAAAAAAGAGTTTTAATGAGGAATCCTCAGTGCATTTGATTCTCTTGTTAAAATGCCCTTTTTTTGTGTTTCACACGTGGGACAGTTCTTAGCTGGCCATGTGCAGCTGAGTGGAATTCTCCCTCTTCAGCTCTGCTGCAAATCAAGCTCAAGGTGGAAATCACCAGACTGCTCTCACCCTTTGTCCTCAGTCTGGATGGGATCTGAGGTCTCATCTGTCCAGCCACTGAAATCATTCCTGCTGCTCCCATTTCTCTTCCTCTGGAGCTGGTGCTGGCATTTGTTTGAATTTAACAGATTCTGGGAATGTTTGCTCTTTGTTTCAGCTGAGGGCCATATAACAATTGAACACAAGATTTTTTAATTTATTTTTTTCTCGTGTTCTCTCTTTTCTAGTTGTCCTAAAAGCAAAAAAGCAGAGAAAATAGTAAACCAAACAAGAGCAGATCTGCTGGGGTGGAGTTCTTCCTTTTTCCATCACAGAAATTTTTTAGCAAAACACCCTGAAAATGTTTGACGTCCATTTGTGGAGTCTCTATAATTAGAATTAATAAAAGGACATGTCAAGTACACCTACCCTGCAAACCCCAGATGCATTTTTTTCCCTGCTCCTCTCAGTAGCTTTAAGTTGTTCTTCTGATTGGCATCTGCAGAGAAATTATAATTAGCCCCTGATATGCATTTGGTGTGCAGAATGCCTGGGGGTTTCTATAGGTATGCATAAATTCCCACACAACTCCTTGGAGGGTTCCCTTACCTAAACAGCTCAAGGCATCCAGGACAGTGAAAATATTAAAATAAAAATACCTCTGCAAGTTGGGTTGGGGTGTGCAGTGAGCTTGCTGTGTTGCTCAAGCAGATTAAATCTCTTCCAGGGAGGATTTATCTCATCTCTGAGATGAGCAATCTGTCACACTGGAATATTTATGGTGTTCTAATTAAGCAGGCATTATGCACTTAATCTCAATCCCATTAAAATTAAAGAGCTTTTCTCAATGATATACAAATGTTTTGCAAGAGCTCCTCAGATTCAGAGGGTAAGGTGTGTGTTGGATTTCCCATCAAAATGTTATGTTTAAGTGGTTTATAAAAGCTTTAGAATCACAGGCAGCCTGAAAGAAACAAGAGGAAAAGCTTCTGTCAAAAGCAACTCAGAGCAGGCCTCCTGTGGCAAACAAGGGAGACAACTACAGGGAGATAAAAGAAAATGTAAATAAATAGGTGAAAAAATTATAGCAGCTCCCAATTTAAATATTTCTGTCTATAGGAACTTCACAGGATTCTGGAGTTGCCTTCTTCCAGCACCCTTTTTCCATTGTGTCAGCTCAGGAGGCTGCTTTACCAGATTTTTGTATAAAAACAAACCCCATTTTTATAACCTCAGCTTTGCCTCAAAATTGAGCTATTCTTTATTCAGTGATCTGGAGGCAGAGGCTGATGGAGCAGCAGAGGGATAAATCCATCCTTTTAGCTGGGGCAGGACACGTCCCTCTGGCTGCAGCTCTGCTCACTCCCTGCAGCAACCTGGAATTCTCACCACTTCCTAACCCAGGGATTCCTCCAGACTTTTTTTGAAACCTGACAAGCGACTGCCTTGGTACCCAGAGCACAGGTTTGCAACCCCAACGTGTGATAAATTAGACCTTTCACTCGAAGTTTTTCCTGGCAGGAGTACCAGAACAACCCTCTGAATAGCTACTACTGCTGAATTTTAAAATCTCTCTGGCTCTCTGCTCAGCCAAAACTTAAAGTTACAGTCAACTGGAGTTTGGCAAAATGTAATGTTCTGTAACCTTATCTTTTTATAACAATCATGTTTATTAGTATTATACAGTGTGTTATAGGGCCCCTCCATAGAGCCGAGGTGCTGCGTCTGTTGCAGCAGGATGTGTAGTTTTGGGAAGGATCCCAGAGTTTTCCAGCAGCTGTAAAGCCACCCCAGGCGTGTGGTCCAGGGGCTGGAGATCCTGCAGCTCTCCCTGCTCTGCTGCCAAGTGCCTGCAAGCTGTGGCTGCCTCTGTCCCCTCTCCTGGTCCCAAGCTGCAAAGATAATCACACTCTCCTTAAAGCACCTCAAAGAGCAGCCCAGAATTTCTTCAATAAAAAAAGAAAATGAGAGGAAATCACCACGACTTAGCATCTGCTGAACCCCTCAGATCATCCTGGGCCCGTGTTTCTTCCCACCCAGCCCAATTCAGTTTGGCTCAACTTGGCCTGATGCACAGAATAAAAACTTCAGTGTAAATGGGCTTTAAACTGAGCACTGCAAAGAGTTTCCACTTGTTCCAGCAGCAGATGTAGTGTTCAGCCTTCTGAGTTTCCACTAAAATGGCTCATAAATCCCAAACATCTAAAGGTGATTGCAGTGGTGTAAAAGTTAACAGCCCTGGTATCAGTTGCTGGGGGGGTACAGCAGGGCTCAGGTTTTGCATCCTGGCAGGAAAAGGTCCCAAAACCCTGGGTTTGGGTCTGGGTGAAGGGCTGAGAGAGCTGATACAAGACCTGCAAAGCAAACCCAGCAGGGAATATTTTTCCAGGCTCTTGGCACCTCCACTTTAGGCACCTGCAAGCATCTGCTCATCCAGGATCCCTGAGGGATGTGCTGCTGGTGACCAAGGGTCTGAGCTCCATCAGAGGCTGCAGGGGCTTTTGCATTTGGAGTTGGTTTTTGTTGGGATTTGTGGCTGCCAGGCTTAGGAAAGGCAGCCTGACACCTCTTTCTCTTGAAATGAAAATTATCCTTTTCAGTTCCGGGTCTGGACAGGACAAACCTTCCTTTTGCTGCTCTTTCCCTCTGTTTCTTTCAACTATTTTTGCATCCAGCCACCAGTTTTGACCAAAGTCTTCCCAAATCCAGGTGTCAGCTTAAATAATGAGAATCACTGTCTTCTTGGCTATTGCTGTCAAATATTCCTCACTCTGACACATCCTCATGGGAGGGACTCGTGGAGATTCTTGCCTTGGAAGTGCCCCAAGGTACCAGCAGTATCTTCTAAGCCACTGAAGGCAAGAAAAAGCTGATGCTTTGGCTGACCAAGTGAGTTACTTCAGTTTCTTCTTCAAAACTGATACGTCACCACTTCGATGATATTATTTATGAGGGTTTTTTCCTTATTTTTCAAGCGTAGAAAAAAAAAATATCCTGCCATGTTTTAGGAACAAAATGAGTATTTTACACACATAGCAATAGCTCTCTGGAAAGCACTTAAATTTACAAGCTGTTCGTAAATTTACTGACAGTTGGCAACACTGCATCCAACACACAGGAACCCTTTTGGAAAATAGATCTATTGTAAATAATATATATTGCAGCTTAATCTGAGTGTGCTTTAGCTCAAAGTAGTTTTAACAAATATGTTACCTAATATATTTTTTAAAAAGCTACTTGACCTGGAAAGATGATTTCAGTATCAGAAAAGCTATGTTTAAAAAAATTAAAATATTAGCCACTTCCTCTGAATGATCCTAAACAGAACAGTTTTGAGGATACCTTTTTCTGGTATGAGAGTAGTTTGAGCATTCCATCTATCTTCTGCTGCAGTGACATGGAACTAGTGATTTTTATCCCACATAGCTGGAGAATTTTAATCTTTTAATGTCAGTGGTAGTTATTTGCATTTCAATTAGGAGCTGGTTTATATATGGAGGGAAATAATTGGGGTGCATGTGAGTGCTTTGTGCACTATTACGTGCAGGTGGGATTTGAGGGCAATGCAGGTTTATGTACATGCTGAGGTGGCACTTTATCAAGATAGTAAAAATTTCTTTCTAGTGTATCTGTTAAGGGCTTATAGTACTAAAATTCCAGTGACTCTGTGACAGCAAATCCATTGCTGTTGTATCTCCTGTTTCTGTTTGCAGGGGTGTTAGAAGGTGAAAAACTTAAATAAGTACATCCTGGCTGGTAAGATTGGCAGGAGGCTGTGGGGAAGGGGACAGGGGCTGGTCCTGCACATTTCCTTTCCAGTTCCATCCTACCTGCTGGTTGCAGCAGCAGTTTGCATCCTCTGGGTGCTCATCCAAGCTCTGAGGTTGGCTCAGCCCCTGCTGCTGCCTTGCAGAAGCCACCTCTGCATCCCAGGGCCAGAGGGATGCTCTGAAAGCAAAATGCAGCCCCATGCAGGCCAGCACGTGGGAAGGAGGAGGAAACATTATATTGCTTTTGTCTGGCCATAATGAAAATAAATGAGGGCTTCAATTTAAAGTAGTTACTAAAAATTTGTTCTTTCCTCTGCCCTAATTCCAAGAGCGACTTGCAGCTAATTAGACTGGGGCAAGCATGTGCTTGCAGGGCTGTGCTAGTGTAAACAGCAGCCATCTGAGTTTCATTACAATAAGGAAATAAAATAAACACAGTGCCAGAAAACAGTAGTTTGGGCATGGCTCATTACAGCATAATGCAGTTAAATTTTTTTTTTTTCTGGAAGCAGTGGGATCGGACAGGGTATGAAGGGCACTCTTCGTGGTTCTGTCCTGAACTTTTCCTCTCTGGTGCATCAGAGGGAAAAGCAAATCTGCTTGTGGCTGAAAAACATCCCTGAATCCTGCAAATAGTGCTCTACTGCAAAGCTGCCTTTATCCCCCTGCCCTCAGGGTCTCTCTTGTCATCCTGACAGAAGCTCAGAGGAAAAATGACATTTACAATAGGAGGGGGAGACCTCGGGTCCAGGAGCACATCCCAGATCTGGACTCTGGGGTGCTCTGTGCTGCTCTCTGCATCAGCCATGTAGTTAGAGCCAGGAGCTCTCTATAGGGACAGCACACACCTTGGGTGCCTTCAGTTTAAATTTTCAGTAGCAGCAGCAGAAGAAAGGGATAAAAGCTGTTGAGGGCAGATGGGAGATGTCACCAGCAGCCCCAGCCTGAGGCCAGAGCATCTCCTTTGGACATTGGGCTTGAATTGCACAGGGATGCAGAGCCCTGGCTCCCCAGCCTTCCTGTGCTTTTCCTTTTTAACAAACTAGGAATTTCCCAGAGCTTCTTGTCCCAGCAGGATGGGATTCCCAGCTGATGTCTGGGAGACTGGTGCTGGCCTCTTCATCCAGTACCAAAATGTGCTTGCACATGTCCTCTGGGGTTGCTGCAGAAAACTGCCAACCCCCCCGGGGTTAAAACCCCCCTTCCCCCAGTGGGTGATGGGTGGGTGGGTGGCAGTGCCTTTGCTCCCCTGTGCCCCTGGCTGCACCCACTCACCCAGCACCCTGCACCCAGACCTGGCCCCAGCTCAGAGTGAGGTGTGGAGGGACCACTTGGCAGCAACCCTGGCCCAGGAAGGTGAGAGCCAAACCTCCCTCTGATTCTCCCCTTCCTAAATCCAGAGGTGGAGCCCTGCAGCTGGCAGGGGAGACACGGGTGGGAAGATGCTGCAGGAAAGTTTGGTCTTCCCAAAGTGAGGAGGAGATTGGGAGGGATTCTCCAGCAGGGAATGGGATGGAGAAGTCCTTCCTGGCAGGACAGAGCCAGGAAAGAGTTAATAGGTGTTGTGAGCTGCTGTTTTATTTTCCTGAGCATTACATTAATATGGAGCACCCTGAAACAACAGCTCCAATTTATCCTCGGCTCCTTCACCCCCTTTTCCAGAAGAGAAAAAAATTAGAGCCTTTTCACCACTGTTTGCTTTTCCAGTTTCTTTAATTTGGGTAATTGCTTAGTCAATTCTCAAAAATATATTTTCTGTCTTAAAAAAACAGCAGCAAATGACAGATCACCTTCCTTTCCATCCCAGCTTTGGCATGAGGGTCCCAGATTGTGCATTCTCACTCCGGCGCCACACCAGCCTCCCCTACTTAATTAATTTCCCTTCATTTGTGCAGCCCTGCACTTAAAGAGACAGTGTCCCAGTTCGATGGTTTGCCTTTGGCAAGATTTCAAAAGTGTCACTTCCTAAATCTTTTTTTTTTTTTTTTCCTTTAAACTTCCCAGTGTGCTGCATGGCAGAAGTTGGCATTTTTACATTCCCACCCCCTGCCCTGTCTCTCTGCTCCCTTTAGCACTCCTGAGCAGGCTCTTTGGGAAGGGCAGGATGCACAGGACCTTGTTTCTTTGTCGTGCTTGTGAAAGGGCAGCAGAGTGAGGTCTAATTGTGCTCTGAAGTGTTGGAATGCCCAGGAGCCAGGGCAGCCTTCAGGACCTGGCCCTTCCTGGGACAGTGCTGCTGGCCAAGGCTGCTTTTCCTTGCTGTCAGCAGAGTTATACCAGGCTCCTGTGTTCCTGAGCTCTGCCATCAGCAATGAGAGTGAAGTTTGGGATGCAAAAGCCCCAAAACACAAGTGTTTGACTCCTGGAGCAAGGCTCATGCCTGCTTTGGCCTGGAGGTTGAGACTGAAAGCTCATTACTGGGAAGGTCACGTTCCTCTAGCTCCTGTCTTCCAGTTCAGGTTCCTCCCCTATGCTCTGTTTCAATCCATGAAACTAAAAGGGAAGAACATTCCAGAAGCTTCTGCAAACCCTGGTCAAATGGATATGACAACATCTTCAAGCTACATTTTGCACCTCCTATGAAGCTCTGAGTGAAGACTCCCACCAACTCTGGCCTATAAATCCACCTGGAGTTTGTTGCAATCAGAAGCAAAAATGCCAAAGTGGATCAGATTTTGCTTTTCCTGTGTTTTTTCTTTCTCTGGAGGCACTGGGCAACCTGGTCTCACATGAGGTATATGGTTGAGCTTTTCACCATTTGGATAAGCATCAAACTTAATCTGAAGTGAACCAAAACTCTTTGTGGCTTAAGGACTCTTCTTTCAAGGGCTGAGGTTCCTCCAAGCTCTACAAAGAGAACCTACTGAGACCAAAAAATGCTTTCAACTCTTTGTATGGAACCTCAAGAATTCAGAGACCTTCCAGCACCATGTCCAGCTTCCTAGAAGCTCAGAGGTGAAGGTTGCCCTGGAGAAATGATCATTCCAGCTCCACTGATGGGCTCAGGGAGACCAGGGACACCTCTCCCCCCTCCCAGTTTCACCAGAATAAAAAAGCAGAAGTTGGCAGGGGTCAAGCCTGGTGCCCCAGGCACCCAACCTCACTAAATTCAATCAAGCAAAATAGTCTCTAGTCAGAACTTATCTCCTCCCAAAACAAAACATACAGTAGAAGAAGAAACAAATTGCTTGGCACTTCATTAGCAATTGTAAGCAGACTCCATTTTCACTCCAGGGTCTCATTGGAGTGATTTGGGAGGCAGCTTTTCCCTGCCTCTGCCCAGCCCCTTAATAGCCCACGTTTGGAAGGAGCTGGAGGCAACACAAGAACAACAGAGATTATTTGGGTTCTTCTGGGACCCCTCTCCTGCTCTCTGCTGCTGGAGGTTTGATGGGGACGAGCTCTGAAGCACCCATGGGTGGGTGCTGGGGGAATGTTGCTGCTTCAGGGCTTGGGGAATTGGCTGCCTCTGTTCTCATGCTACAGACAAGCACGGCCCCAAAAGATAAAGGAATAAAAATCCCTCCTAGAAGGGGCAATTTGTTCTCTTTTAATTAATATCCAGCCTCACCACAGTCTGATCCTACCACGCTTCCTCCAGAGCTTTGCCTTCTCATCTTGGCTTGAAAAGCAATTTAATTTCAATTTCAAGACCTTTTTGTTCTTGGTGTTTTAGGTTTTTTTTTTTTCTTTCAAATCCACCACCCACCCACCCCAGCAGGACATGTCTCAGGAAACTGCTTCCACGCTCAGTAATAATTTTTGAAATGTAAGCACATCAAAAAGGACTTTGCCAAACACAGGCAGGCTGTTGAAGGAACCATTTGTTGTTGTGTTGGGATTTTTATATTTTTTTTCATCTGCATGCCCATTTTTCAAGTCCCCCCACCCAAGAAGATAACTGAGGCAGGCAGCAGCAGCAATGAGCCCTCAGAAATGAGCCGAAAAGCAGGGATTTGGGAGCCCACCCCCCAGGGAACATTCCTGCTGGAAGGCAGCAGCCCAGGAGAAAGATGGGGATTGTTTCTTGGATTTGACATTTTTCTCAAGTGCCAGAGAGCTGTCCTGCCAGGGAAAAGAAATGTTACTGCCTACTTTTGTCTTAATTTGATCTAGAAGTAGAGTAGATTAAACCAGGACTAAAAAAAAGGAAAAAAATTAATCCCATTTGTGTTCAGGCTTCATGTCTTCTTTGATTGGAGTCTCCTTTTTAAATTTTTGCCCTCTTTCAAAAAAAAAAAAAAAAAAGTACATTCTGCATCACGAAATAAAAGTTTTCTTCTCAAAGTAGGTACTGCTGTTGTTTCAGTTAGACAACACTTTAGTCTGCAAACAAAAATGTAATGTTGAAACCAGAGCTGGTGTTTATGGTCATCATTCCAAAGGAGCTGTCAATTTGTGATGCTCAAACTGTGCTCCTATTGCTCCTCGGTGACTTCTGGAGATGTTTAGAGGTTTCTTTTTTAACAGTGTATCCCAAGCTTCTTCCCTGATAGCTTCATTTGAGTTTTTTCATGTAGTTGTACTGGATTTAACCCTTTCTCTCATCATAATATTCAAATGCTAGGCAGTTTAACCTTGCAAAGAGAAATGAATTTTCACTGTTAAAAAAAACAAACAACACCCTAGAAAAAAAATAGATAAATACTTATCTGTTTGAATTCCTTTTCCCTCATTTCTTTCATGTAGCAATATTTTATCTTGGCTGACTTCAGCCATTTAATGCAGACCCTCTCTGCAGAGCCCTTGCTCTCTCAGCTGTCTGTGGAGCAGCCAGAGATAAATATTTGAGACCAGATCCCTGACTTTTGCCAAATTCAAGCTAAGATGGAGCCTGTCTCACCTGTGCAAGGGAGCCTGAAATTTAAATGATATCTGATGCCATTCCATTGGAGATGGAAGGGGGGGGGGGGAGTGAAAAAATGTTGCTATCAATTTTCTCTAACATTTTTTTAATGGAACAGGAGACCAAAATTGCTCCTGATAAAGGGATATTGTATGGCTAACGGGCTCAGGGAGGGCAGGCTGGGGCTGGTACAGTAGCAATGCCATGAATATATTATCCAGGGATCTAAGGCAAATGGTGGTTGTATTGGATAGAGGCTGTTGAATGTAAATCTGTAGTGCTGAAATCCTGTATATTTATTATGCAAGGCAAAGCTGAAGACAGTTTCTGTTTGATGGACTCCTGGTGATGAATGGATTGTTTCATTCCAGTAAATGAACTGTCAGAAACAATGGCTACACAGTACAATTTCTCTCCCCGTCCCCAAAGGGCAGGAAAGCTCTGCAGCCAAAATAAAGTTGTAATTTTTTGTTAAGTCTAGTGAGATGGCAGGCTTGGGGAGAACATTCAGGGGAACGATCTGGATAGTTTGACCTGAGAAAAGCTCAACTCTCTGAGCTGGGAGCATCTGTGTTGGGGTTGAAAATTCAGTGAGACAAAAGTGAGCATCTGGCCAGGCAAGGTGCTGGAAGTCCCTGTTTGGGGCAGGGCCACGTCTTGGAGGAGAGCACTAATTTTCTTTCTAGTAATTTTACTTTTTAGTGAAGTCTCTTGGAAGTAACTGCACTTGCTGAAATGTGATGTGAGTTATTGGGAAGGGGGGGGTAGCAATGGTAGTTTTGTACATATTTATAAATATTTGTATATGTTTCATTAATTTCTTCTTCATCATTACTGACTGATTAATGCTGTGTGGCTGTAAGACTCTCTCCTTTCCCTATAGGGGAATGAAGGGGTTTAATAGAGAGCATCTGCAGTTTGTTTCATTACCAGCCTGGAATGAAACCGTGGTGCTTCTAGGAAGGAGAATTTCTATTTTTTGACACTTGGCAGCCCTGATTTGGAGTACTGCTGGGTCAGGGGGTTCTGCAGAGCTGGGCAGCTTGGTGATGTCTGTAGATCCAGAGGCTTGCTGTGCTGGAGGGCAGCCTGGTGTGCCCTGAAAATGTGGGCTGAAAGCAAGCAGCCAAAAACTCCTTTTGGAGGAAAAACATGACCTCAATATATTGCATGTATGTTTGGAAATTTCAGTGGCAAAAATCAGTTTGGGAGACTGAAAAAAAAAACAAAACAAACCACACCTCTTGGTTCTGTATGGTATAGAAGCAATTTAAAGTCTGAGTCATTATTAGGTGGCAATTAGCATTAACTTGGTGTTACTCCGAGTCCATCAATTGGCAATTTTGGCATCAAGTGACAGATTCATTCCCAAAATTGGTGTCATGCAAGGAGGCTCAGGGGTTGAGCATGATCCTTGCTCTGACATCCCTGCTCCTGGTGCTGCAGGGAACTCCCTCCCAGCCTTCTGCTCTTCCTGCTCTGTCACCCCTGGGGACAGGACCTGAGCCACCACCACTGCTTTCCCAGGGTAAGGACACACTGGAGCCTGGTGCTGTCATCAAGCCCGGGCAGGTAGAAACAGAGAGCTCTGGAGATGGGAAATGTGCTCATCACTGGGGCTGCTTTCTGCTGCCAGCAGCTGGAGTTTCCTGTGTGTGCCCTGCAAGCACCCAGGCTGAGGTGAGACTTTTCGAGCTGCTCCTTTAAATCAAACATTGGGAAAGAGGGATCAAGAAGACAAACGGAGAAAGCAAACAAAGGAGGGCAGTTTCTAAGAAATCCTGGAGATTTATGTCCTCTCCACCTGATCCCATGCCAAGTTTATTTGATCTTCATCCACTGGTGCTGAAGGGGAGTGTCCGGGCAGACCGTGCTCCCACCTGATGACTGCCCTGAGTGTTTCTTCCAAGCCTGGCTGAATCAGAGCAGCTCTTTAGGTCACACATGAGCTGCTGCTGCCTGTAAACAAGTGGCTTCACCAGTGATTTACTGGGCATTAAGGCTTTGCCCTGTCTGCTGTAGGAAAAGGCAGGCTGGAAATTGCAGCGGGACAGGAAGGCAGCCCTGCCAGTGCCTCTGGAATAAGTGTGGAGAGCTGAGATCCCTGCAGAAATGAAACACGCTGGTCAAGTGTCAAAAACATGACAGCAGGCATCCTCTCCCAAAAACCTGAGAGGTTTAAAAAAATGAACTGAGAAGGGTCTTGCTCTTAAGGCTGGAAGAGACCATTGCAGTTGTGTCTGATGGGGTTTTGTGTAACTGAAGTCATGACATGGGAAATTTTAGAGAAGAGAGGAAATAAGGAAGCCCCAGAAGACCTCCACCCAGAAACAGGCTGGCAACATTTACATGATGCAGCACCCACTTTCCTTTCCCTAGCCAGAAGCCAGCAGAGTCTTTTATATAATGATCCTTCAATTCAGAGCTGCTGTTTTCTGCCCGGGGCTTGGTTAAATATTGTATCCCAGTGTGAAAGAGCTGAGAGAATGCCCGTTTGTTTGCTCTGGTGTCTAAATATTTGCCTGTGATCTGCTCGACAATCCAGGGCAGGGAGGGGAGCTGCCAAGTCAGCATCCTCCAACCCTTTGCAAAAAGCCTCACAAGTGTCTGCCAGGGTGGGACAAGCACTGGAGGTGAAGCTGCTCCCTAACAGAGGTGGCAGCCCCAGGTGCTCCCACTTCCAGAGATGGTTCCTCCTCCCTTGACTGAACCCAAATCCCTTGTGCAAGCAGTGCTAAAGGGAAAGAAAACCATGGAGCACCCTGGGGACACAACAGTGGCTGCAGATTTTGACACAGCCCTTCCAGAGTGTGGTGAGAGAGCAGTGGGAAGGAAAGCACAGCAAGGCAGATCCTCTCCTGGCCCACACCACCCTTTGTGGGCTTTGCAGGACATGATGTCCCAACTCCAGAGTTCCTCTCTCATTCCTCTTATCCTCCTGGATAAGAAGGTTCCTCCTCTCTGCAGCTGTGTGGCTCTTGGGAGTGAGGAGGCAGCTCCAGCACTCAGCTGCCCCCTCTGTGGATGCTTCCTCGAGGTGCTTGGTTGGTTGTGCCCCCAGGGGAGGCTGAGCAGGGAGCTTTGCTTCCCAGAAAAGCAAAAGGAAAACTCCATTGAGTGAGGAGGAGGCAGGGAGCAAGGCTGCTGGGCTTTGGAGGTGTCCCTTTGAGGGCTGTTTTGGGTGACCTTGGTGCCAGCACCTTGGCTGCTGGTGGGAGAGGGTGGAGAAGCCAGTGGAAACTGAACCCCTTTTAAAACCAACCCTCCTGACACAGAGCTTGTGGAAATATCCCTTCATCTGACCCTGGAGGACCACCCAGGGTGGGATGCTTAATCCTACAGCCCATCTTCTGAAAAGCCACTGTAACAAGGTGTGTTCACCTCCGAGGTAGATTTGCAATTGTGGCCAGGGCTGGTGCCTGCAAACTCATCTCCCTTGTGACCTTCCTCCTCACACATGGAGGCTTTCATCAGGCTCCTAATATATATATATATATATATATATTGCAGTTAAATGTCACTGGCATAAAGAGGAGGGACACCACCTCTCTAAAACAAAATAAATAGATTGCATTGGCATCGTGTAGGTTTTTCCCCAGCCATTTTAAAATAAAATGGGTTTTTTGGAAAGCCTCCACCAGGATAATTCACGTCTTCACCAACAGAGCAAAGTTGTCTTTAAGAAAGAGAGCACAGTGAGCAAGAAAAATATTGCGGTCCAGCAAATGACAGAGGGGTTTGGAGGGTAATTACAGCACCTCTGGTCCTTTGGCTATTTGAGTGGAAAGGGGGATGCTTGTTGGAGTTCATCAGAACTTAAGGTAGTTCCACTGAAATGCTCTTCTCTTGCTTTTCCTTCTCTTGCTGGGACTGTGCTGAAACTTCCCTTTTCCCTTCCTTCTCTTGGAAGCAGCATCCTGAGCAAACAGCTCACCTGATCTTTTCAAACTGCAGGAAAGAACCCAGCCCAGTTCCTGGTGGGGCAGCAGAAGGTTTCTGCTGGATACTTCAGCCCTGCTTTAACCTGCACCTACTTCAGCTCAAATCTCTACTGAAATCATTGCTGTGAAATCAGCCAGCTCTTGACTGCTACCTGGACCAAAATTTCAGCACCTTGGGTGAATATTTAAGTCAGGGTCAATGTATGTCTGAACTGCTCCAGAACACTGCTCTTTAAAGAAATCTTCCACTCCTGATCACAGTGTGATGCCCCATGGGAAATAATGCTTCCCATCAACTTTTCAGACTTTTTTTTTTTTTCCAAGGCCTGTATTATTTTATCTTTACAATATCTAAAACGTGCTTGTCTCCAAACACATGCACAAAACACTGCTCCAAGGGCAGTCTGTTCAGCTGTGTTGGCTTATTTATGCTTTCCTTGAAGCCTAAGCTCAGTAACATTAACTGGAACTGGGAAGGAAGAAGAGCAACAATTTCAACAGACACCAGAAGGACCATATCAAATTGTATCTCTATTCCAGCTGGGTTTCAGAGCTCTTTTAATGCAGATCAAGCCAGCAAAATGCAGGTTTAATCTCATGTAGGAGTGTGTGTGCATCCACCCCATGGTCAATCCCACACGTTTAAAGCTGTAGCTGGAGTTCTGTGAATGCAACATTGTCTGCAGAACATGCCTGAGATTTCAGAAGCCAAACCATGTGGGGTTTTATAGATCTGCATAAACACCTGAACACCCACTGGAAACTTGTGTGGGGTTGGGATAATAGGAAGAAACTGTTCCCTTCTGTGGGCAGCATTAAACGAGTTGGGGGCTGTTGGCTGAGGGTCTCAGCAGCCTCTGTAGCAAAAGTGTTCCAGTAATTAAACCTTAGGAGGATGAAAACCTGGAAGGAGAAGTGTTCTGTCACATTTCTGGCCAAATTCCAGTGGCCAAGGAGGTGTCTCCACTGCCCACCTCCAGGTACAGCCCCAGGATGTCCATGTGATACAGGAGCAAACTACAAGCACCCCTTTCCTTGGTCCTACATGCAACAAACCCAAACAAGTGTCCCATCCCTGGGGTGATGCATTTCTTAGAGTTGATGGGAAAGGTTTGCCTTAAGTACTGTTGTTCCCCTCTTATAAAGAAGGAAAGTGGTGTAGAAAAGGCATTTTCCTCCTCCCTCAGCCAGTGGCTGGAGCTTGAGTCCTAAATGTTTATGACCCTAATTAGTTCACATAAACCTCCCGAGGAGGAGACCTTGCTGCTGCAGCATGCAGCCCTTTATTTTGGAGCTGAAATCCTCACCCATAATCTGCATCTCCTGCTGCAGCAGAGGCTGACCCCATGCCCCCCCTTCAGTGGATGGGGACACTGCCTGCTCACCCTTCCTTTGGTACCAGTTTGGGTGCTAGAAACTCCAGAAGCAGACCTGACCATTTCCAGGAGGGTCAGTGAGCTTTCTTACCCAGCCATTCTCACCTGGAAGTACTTTGCACAGCTACCTGTGACAGGTTTGGGAGCAGAGCTCTTGTATTTACCAGTAGCACAAGATTTTTAAGGACTGACCTGCTGCTAAATGTGGTGGCAGGAATGCTGTGGAGGTAAGTTAGCAGGAGCTGGAGAGTCATCTTCTACTTATGCACAGTATGTGTCCAAGTATGAAAGGCCTTTGAGCCTCCTGCCAGCAGTGGCCCTTTGCTAAATATCCAACCACATTTATGACACCTCTGGCCTGTGGGAATTGCCTGTCTGAGACCTTAAAGTCGATTTTCATCCAGCTATGATGCAAGTTTAATGCCTGCCAGAAGGAGAAATAATATTTGGAAAGAAGTATCGGGGGAGGGAATCTTCAGCTGATATAAACCTTATTGACTTCAAGAGAACCACACTGGTCTGCACCAGCTCTGCTGGTGGCCCAGGGTTTAAATAAACTGCCAGGGGTAGCTTAAATTCCTTTTTAAGGAGGAAAGGGCTGTTGGGAACGTTCTGCTCTTATTTACATCAATTTTACACCGCTTTGGGGATTCTCTCCCATCCTTTTGCTTCAAAAGCTGAGGAGCAGCAATGTTTTATTTTAGGGTTTAGCAACCTCCCCCCCCAAATGGTGATCCCTTTTGTCCTTCCACACCCTCAGCCAGATGGAGTCAGCCTGTTGTGGTTGCCCCCACTTTCCCTGAGCTTTGTTCCCACTCTCTTCTGTACCATGAGGTTGGACCACAAGGAGCTGTCGTGCTGGGAGACAGAATAATCAAGGCGAGGGGAACCTCTCTGTGTTCTGTGCCGTGGCCTCAGGGTTTGCAGCAGACCATCATGTGTGGTCAGCCCTGCTTAGTCAAGCCCTGCAGAGGTTTGTGAGTAACTTAAAGAAATATGTGTTGAGTTGGCTGAGGAATCTGTGGCAATGCTTGGGGCTGGTTTGGGTCTGACTTGCACTAAGGATGAGGCCCGGCAGATCCTATGGACTTCATGTCAGCAGTGGATCTGGAAAGGAGAATGGAAATACTGAGGTTTCACTTGCTTGCTTTATTCTGCTTATTCCTGAAACTTAGGTCAAACATTCCTGGAGCAGAATGGAAGAGCAGATTTTGCAAAGCAATTGCAAAGAGCTCCCCAGCAGTAGCTCCCTGCTCCCTTCCTCTGAAATAAAAATGTTTTATTCTGGAGTATGCTAAGGGCAAAACACAGATGTCAAACCTCCTTAGCTTCCACTGGCTCCAAAGAAGGGTTTAATCAGTGAAATAAAGTGAGGAGTTGTGAGTTCCTCGCAGTAAACAAGTTAAACATTATTAAACACACACACGTCTCTTTAAGGAGATGAATTGATTGTGGGTGCTTATTTTTGTAGCATTATATAACTGGGTAAGAAAAAAAAAAGACTGAGACTTGGTGCCAGGATGGTATAGCTGAAACAAAGCCCAAGAAAAGATTTTTTCCACTATGCTCATTTTTTTCCCTAATAACTGTCTCCCATATCTGCCAATCTTAGGTCAACAAACACAGGTTGATTGACAAGTTAAAATGTTTAGCTTAGCCTGCAACTCCTATAAACCAATTTAAAATTTCTAGTGCAGGAGGGAGATGGAAGAGAAACAAACAATATCCCTTCCTTCCTTGCTTTTCCCCTGAGTGTAATCCAGAAGTGGGTGGGAGCAGGGGACATCCCCTTGCTGGAGCTCCTCATCCCTCCTTGCTCCACACGTTAAAATGATGCAGGAGCTCAGGATGGAGCAGGATGGGTTGGATATGAGGTTCTTCCATCCTCCCTGGGAGCTGAGCTTCTGAGGAAAGTGTTGTGTGATCTAACATGGTCTGTTAGCAGCAGCTTTGGCATCTGACCCTAAATAAGGGAATTTATGTGTGCACCTGCAAGATTCTTGTGTCCCAACCAACTCCACCTCCCTCCCCAGAAGCAGTTGCATATTCTGTCCCTCTTTTCTTATCTTCTGTAAATATTTAGCAGCAAAGCTGTGGGATTCTCAAGATGTTTTTAAAGATAAATCCACATCATGGTAGCCCTGTCTCACAGCTACATTTGCTTAAATTATAGAGTAAACCAAACAACCCTTCTGACTTGGCTGGATGGAAAACAATTACTTGGCTTTGATGGTGTGAGTACAACTGCTCTGCAGTTGACACCTTTGGTGATTGATGTTTTCTGATGCTATAGGTTTGTTTTGCTCCCTCACTGTTTGTTTTCCCACTGGGCTGACTTGGATGGGGAATGCTGTTCCTCCCCATGGAAGTGCATATTTGGGCAGCCATGGACTTTGGGATCAAAGAAGTGAAAATGCAAACACAGCAGTTTGTCTGTGAGGTCAAATGCCCTAGAACTAGGCAGGGGAGGCAGATGGAGGTTTGTCCTTCTTGCAAATGTTGGTGAGGACATCTCAGAGTTGAAAGAGAAATGCATTTTGGATGGAAGAACTCCTCTGATAAGACTAATTCATGAAGGTGGTCCATTTTTGAAAAATGTTCATCTATTAGTAAACCTCAGGACTGCCTGATGACTGGCACAATGGGAGCTGGGAATGGCAAGTTCAGCCATGGATTATTCCCACTAAACTTCCATGCTGCTCTTGCCAACATGAAAGGTGCAAATTGTGGGATTCTGGGTCCTTTTCTGAGAAGCTCCTTCTGCAATAGCCCATTGCTCATTTCATGTTACCTGGCCTCCAGCTGGAGAAAAGTGGTTCTGTATCTTTGTGTCTGTGATTCTTTAGCTCCTCAGAACCTCTCATTATGGGTCTGGGTTAGATGTGGAAGTGCCTCTGGACAGATGCTTTGCCTTGCTCCATGCTGCCATCTAACTTCTGAGCTCCCCATGGTGGAAGCTGTTCTGACAGCCTGGATTTGGGATGCTTTGAAGCAAGGGAATAGGGAGCTGCAAAGCTGGGATTAACCACCCAAGGAAATGGTCACATCTCTGGTGTTTCCAGACCTGATGTAGATTTTTTTTATTTTTTTATTTTTTGATACAAGGGGATTGTTCATTTTCTCTGGAGGAATCTGCATGATCCTCTAAAAAAGATCCAAATGGGGAAGATCTGGGGGTGGAGGTTATGTGTGAAGAAGGATTTACTGAGGTTTTTTCACCTCTCCTGTAGGCATATTGGGTAAGGCAGGAATTGTGGGTTCTTCAGCCAAGGCAATGCAAGCAGGAGGATACCCTGGGCACCACCATGGGCTGCTCAGGATGTGCAAGTCCTAAAGATGTCACAGAAACCTGGTTTAAACTGAGGTGTAGCTGCAGCTGGGCTAGAGATGCCCTAAACAAAAGTGGACTGTCTCCTCCTGGGTGGATTTCCAGAGGAGAGCTTCCTTTTCATTTCCTCAGGATCTAAGTTTTAGAGCTAACTTGTCCTTAACGAAGACCAGCTTTAAAACAGATGTATTGCCATGCTATGGATGTTAAAATGAAAAGTTCCTGGCCGTTTTGACAGCTAGATTTGGATATTTTTATTAAGATCTGGCTCTGCAATTAAAATGGTTATTGTTGCTTGTAAAATGTCTTTCAAGAACCACCCCAAATAGATTCTTTTGTATGATTTTTGCGTGCCCATAAATCAAAGATATTTTACTAAAAGCTGCATAGAGCAGATAAGGCTGGTAAGGATTAAATATCTTTAAGGAGGGTGAAGGGAGGCTTGGGGATTGATCATCAAGGATGAAGATGTCTGCATACCAGCTTAAATTGTAGGACACCGAAGAGGAAATGAATCAGAAGTTGCAGAGCTACTGGTTGATGTCCAGTGTGGTTTTAATATCCTTAAGAGTGCTGTGAAGCTGTTTCCCTGTGCATGACACTGCTGCTGAGCTGGCAGCCTGGGCTCCCCTGCCCTTTCCATGCCTGGTTGCTCACCCTCAGCAGCCTGGCAGGGACATTGTCTTTCCTATTTCATTCATTTGGTTTGAGGTTTACGTTCTGCCCGAGGAACATCTTGTTTGTGGCCTGACAACAAGAGCTGTTTAAAGCCATTTTTCTTCTGCCAACTGCTCTGTGGTCAGCTGGAGGGAACCCAGCCAGGCAGCTACCCTGTAATCAGATCCCTTTCCAGGGAGGGCAGCACAGGAGATAGCAGCAAGCAGGTCCCTAGGCTGGAGTCTTTCAGAAAGCTCTTTGTCAAACTGTCCTCTGCCTTCATTCCAAAGGATCTCCGTGGCTGTTCATTTCCTCTCCCTGTTAAGTGCTTATCTGTGGCTTGTGTGACACAAGCAGCTGGATGGAGACTGAAAACTGGGAAAGCTGGAGGCAGAGCTCGTGGATGAGGAGCAGCAGCCAAGAGGCTTTTGCTGGGGCAGCTCCGGGCAGGTGCGTGTTCCCCTCCTGGCAGCTGGTGCTGAAGGGGATGCTCAGACACACACTGTTTATCCTCTGGCTCAGGAGGGTCTGACTAGCATGAAAATTAACACTCAGCCTACAGCTTTCAGTCAAAGCCCCCAACTGGGGGCTGCCAGCGGGCAACCTCGGGCTCCGAGTGAAAAATGGAAGAGGAAACGGTCTTGTTTTTCTAACATCCAGCATCAGCAAAAAAAAAAAATATAAAAAAAAATTAGGAGGATCATCAGCTACTGATGGTTTTGCTGTGTTTTGTTCCAAGTTCTCTCACTACCTACATGATAGAAATCCCCACTTTGCCCTAAAGAACAAACCCTCTAAATCAGCAGGAGATAAGGACCCCTCCAAGGGGATTTATGAGAGTGACACCGGAGATGAGTTTCCTCAGTTCACAATCTGGTTTTATCTTTACCTTCAGGGTCTTGTCTGTGAATGAGAGGCTGCCAAATGCAAACTCTCACACCATCAGGCTCCTCAGGATTCGCATTGATTTTCAATTTTTTAGGCACGTGGGGAACCTAAAAGTTGGGCAGGGAAAACGCAGCCGTTTCTTCAGCTCACCCAGGAGTTTCAAATTGGATTAATCCCTGCTCTGATCCACAGGCTTTTCCTTGGGCTGGTAATGGAGCCACAGGGGCTCTAGGCTTCAGAGCTGTCAATCTTTTTTATGAAATTAAAGTGTTATTTTCAATATTTTGTTACTTTCTAAGTGAGTTGAATGAGATTAAGCAAAATTAGCACCTTCCAGTTGTGAACTCCAATTTCACTGCAATGATTGCTATTCCCCTTCAGGATTCATTCCTTTCTCAGGTCAAGAGTGCACAGTAGCACTCTGGAAGCAATGGATTAAAGTGCTGATAGGAGATATTTCTCCTTTTATCTTCTGGGGAATCTTTCAGATTGCTCTTTTGTCTTCGGTTTTCTTAGCACAGAGATTGCCCTGAATTTTTACACCTTTATTCTGTTGAGTTTTATGGCATTAATTGCTTGAGAAATGTTAAATGCCTGCAAACATTTTTTAGCCATGTCTTGACTTCTCCTTAACTGCATTGAGGTGAATTTCTGAGTTCAGGATCACTTAGCAGCTCAGCAATGCAAGGGCTCAGGACTCCAGGCTCACACCAAACTTTTAGTCTCAAAGCCCCAGGATGAACAACCAGCTCTGATCCTTGCTGTGCAATCCTGAGAACACAGAGGGATTAAGCAGAGCTTGAAAATAACCAAATCTCTGCAAGATAAGTGCAGGGTGGTTGGAAATTCTGCTTTGAAATACCAAATGAAAACAGAGCTTGGGAAAGTATTGGGTGATTTCCTTGCCCTGCCACTGATGGAGACTAAAATGGGATGCTTAGTTCTCATTAGGAAAGAGAACAATATTCACCAGTAGGTTTGTTCAAAGAATGCCACTCTCAGCATTTTCAGAAATCAAATACAATCCATCAGCTTAAAGGGAGACAAGGACATTGGTTTGAATGTTTCATTCTCAATTTGCACTGAAGGAAGCAGCCCCATGCTGTTATCTGCCCCTGCTCTCTTTTGATTCCAGGGGCCTGTTTGTGGGTTATGTTGGGTTTGTATTTTTGCCTTGCCAGGTCACTACCACAGCTTCAGGAAGGTTTTCTTACAGAGCTGCCCAGCTTCTCTTATTCCTGCTTGGTGCAAGGCCAGAGCTTGGTAAACATCTGCCTGGGGACAAGGTCAGGAGGGCTTGGGGAAGCTCGAGGGTGCCCAAAGAGAGCTCTGGATCAGCTGGTGCTCTTTGCAGGGCTCAAGAAGCCTGCCCAGTTAGTTTAATTACCATTCCAACTGGGACAGCTGTTGAGGATAAATCATGGGAATTGTACTCCTTGCAAAAGCAGAGACAAAGCATGGACCAGGGGGAGCAAACCCAAGGTTATTTCACTTCCAGCCCTGGGATCTATCCCTTCCCTCCTTCCCTAGGACAGGCATGCCTGGAGAGCAGAGATCTCTGTTCTGAGGTTCTCCTGAACAAGGATTTGTTTCCCCCTGAACGTGGACATGATCAACCTCAGGCCCTTTGCTGAAGGAACAACACGGAGCTGGGGAGTTTTAGTTCCACTCCGTCCATCACTAGAGAAAAACAAGCCCCACACACTGAGGTTACTGTGCTGAGCATCAGGAAACTCCAACTTTTTCCAGCCACTGGAAAAGATTAAGCATACCTATGGTCCAGCATTTGTCACACAGCAGTCTAAATTGAGAATATGATAGAATATTAGCCTTGTTACTAGGGCTGCTCCACTGAACACGAGAAATAACCTGGAATAAACCAAACTAATGGCTGCTGGTCTTCAATTCCAGCTTTTGTTCAACCCACCAAGAGTTTTTAGCTGTGTGTTCACAGTCATGCCATGCTGAACCCCTGGGGTAACTCAGGATTAGTTCCCTTCCAGCTGAGACCACAACCTGAACAAACCCCAGTGCCCCCCCTCAGCCTTTGCTCTCTGCACCTCTCCTCCAAGCAGTTCCATCCACCCAGTGCAGATCTTTCCATTTTCTTCCAGTTTGCTTTACAATTTGTCTTGTGACTTAACTGTCGTTGATTTAGCCAGGAGGTTTCCCCACTGTCCCTCCTCTTTCTGCTGGGACAAAGAGCACAACATAAAATTATTTGGAGTCAATGAATCAGTTTTGGTGATGAATCCAGTGGGCACAGTCAGCATCAAGGGAGAGAACTTGGGCAAGGAATTTTGATCACCAGGTTAATATATTAAAAAAAAAAAAAAAAATGTAAGTAAGAGGAGTTGTTCTCTTGCTATCAGCAGTGTAATGTTCATGCCAGCTGCCTGATTCTCTTTCCATCCACCTGGCAAGGAGCATTAAAGTTTCCCTCCAGGGCTGGCAAGGGACTCTTTTTCCATAGCATCGTTTGACCATGGAACAGTTGGCAGGGGGAATCTGAGGAGTGATGTAGCTGTATCCTCTCTTTCAGACAGCTGAACACATCTTCCCCAGCTGGCAGTGAGTCCCTGGAGATGGGAACCTGCAGGACTGGCCTACCACAGTGCTACATCTTGGCTCCATCTTGGCCTTCTGCAAGAAAGCAGCAGATTCAGGGAATTCCTGTTTACAAATTCGTTCCTTTTTGGGATGTGTTTGAGTTTGCAAAGAGCAAAAATCTTGAACAAGATCACTGCAGGCTGGCATTGGCAGCTCAGCTGATGGAATCCTAAAGAGCAGAGTAGAGAAAGGTCCTGTGACCCATCTCCCCTGAGAGCCCCACTTGTGCTCTCTGTAATCACTTCTTGTGAATTCTTGTGCTTACCCCAAACTGCTCTTACCAGGAGCATCTATTTTGTAATTCCCAGCCCAGGCCTGATTCACTTTTTGACTCTTTCCTGTCTCCCCATCATCTCAGATGACAAATGATTTGGTGCAGGTATTATCCATCATTTAGCTGTAGGAGTTAATGCTGTCCTCTTGAGCTGTGTTTTCTGAAATGATGGAAAATCACTGCCTCAAATCTTTGTATCCTGACATAGGTTAAATAGAATTTCAGTGAGAGTTAAGTCTTGTACTCTGATGACAAACCAGGTGTGAGTTTAGTTGCTTCCAACATGATTTACAACAATCAAAGTAATGAAGGTAACAGTGAAAATGCTAACACCACAGTTACCTGCTGCAAGGAGTTGTTTTAATTATGAAAATATTCTGAACCCCCAAACTAGAGGATTATTCAGATGCAAGAGTCAGATTTCTGTTGTGCCCAGTAGTCAGCTGGGGTGAAAGCCACCTCCAGGACCTGCTGCTCACTGCAGGGAGGAGAAAGAAACAAGGGGATAACTGAAAACTGATTTATGGAAAAGGCTGAAGCTAAAAGGCAAATTAAATCAGACAAGGGGTGACATGGCAAAGCCAAGGTGAGATGATAACACTGGGTGACCACATTGTCTTCTTTTCCTTCTCCTTCTCTTCATGGCCATTGCTTCCTAGGAATTTTTGCTATTATTTGTCTTGGTGGTTTTATTTGTGAGGGGCCATCAGCACATTCCAAAGACATGAAAACAATAAGATTTTTTCTGAGAAGTATTTTCCATCCCAAACAAAACCAGAAATGGTGCCCACGGACCAGGTGATGACCCCCACCAAGACCAGGGAGCAGCAAAGGATCAGATGGCACAGATCCCATGCAGACTGGAGCTGTCTCTTCTAGTTCCTCAATCAGACATCCCTTAAAAAATTACTGTTGTGATAAAACCAGTCAGTTATGAACAGCTCAGAAACACTAAAATAAAAAGAGCCTGAATTGTGAACAAATATTATTGGCAACAAATAAATCAACAAGCACCTAATTATTTATATCTCCTCACTCTAACAGCACATCCATCTGCCATGAAATAGGGGTGAATCACAATGTTCAGCTTTCCAAGGGCATGTTGGATTCTTTAGAACTGGACCACAGATATGAAGAAAAGAAAAAAAAACCAAACTACTGGAAATGGTGAAATAAACAGTCTTGTGGTAGTTTGTTTAGGCAATTTTCAGTAGCTCTGATGGGGCAAGGGGAGGGATTTACTGGGTACTTGGGCAAACTACTGCATCTTTCTGTGTCTCCATCCCAGCAAGGAAAATGCAAATAATTACAGAGCTTTTATCCTGTCTCATCCTTGGTCACAATGAAAAACCAGGAGGAAAGGGTTGGATCCATAGGGGTTGGCACCTGGGATGCTATGGTCCCATCAGAAGCAGGAGGTACAAGTCCTGTTGGAGTTCAGGTGCAATGAGAGTTCAGATGTTCCTGTCCTAGAAAGCAGAAGGCAGGAAGGAACTGGAGATGAGGGGGAAATAAAATGGCAAAACTTTTCTAATATGATCCAGTACCTCTCCAAATCCCTAAAGATGTGGTCGAAGCTTTACCCAAATGTTGTGAGATGCTTTTATTTTCTTTGAGAAGGAGTTTGCCAGCCCTCTGCACGACCTACTTAGGATGGAGATGATGACACACGAGGTGAAACCCAAGTGTGAAAACCTCCCTTACCCTCAGGTCTGTGTTTTTCCTTTTTCCCTCCTGTTCTCCCCCAAGGGAAGATGAACATCTGAGTCCCAGGGGATGGCAGGAAGCACCCACATGAACCAGGGGTAACCTCCTTCTCCAGCTTGCCCTCAGAAAGCCCAGGAAACCCATCAGCCCTCCTTGCTTCCATAAGCTGAAAGGAGGTTGTGATTTCAAGTCTCACAGCATGACATGCCCTGGGTCAGCCCCAGCAATAATGTTTTTAAACAATATTAGGTTTTTCTTGGCAATCGATGGGGACGTTTTCTACCAATCGGGAGATGAGAAAAACTTCTAATAATAAGAAGTGATAGAATAACAGAACTGGAGACCAAAACCTTCTCAAACACTGAGGCTGGTCACCCCATGGGGGATAGGGAAGCTGAGACAAGTCCTGGTTATGAGTTGTCTGAAGGGTTGAACCCAAACATGCTGTTAATTCCACACTCGGGGAGTCCAAGTCCGATTACTTGAGGTCCTCCCAGTAGTGGGCAAGGGAAATGCTGTGCTCATCTCCTTCTCTGCTCCTGTGTGTGGTCAGACAATTGGGCCCTTAACACAAAAATGGAAATCATTTTCAAATCTGGTATGTGAGTAACTTACCAAATTCTGAGTCCAGGTTGCTGGTCTGTGTCTGTGCCTCCATGTGGACCAGGCTCACTTTTTCCTGGTGGGTGTAACATGATTTTTGGAGTGCATGCTAGCACAGAAGTTCTTTTTTTTTTTCCCCCTCCTTTGCTCACTGCTGGAGGTTCTGTGTGCAGTGCTTGCAGCAAGCCTGGTGATGATTTTTTGTTATTAATGGTAACACAGCCCTCAAAATGCACTCAGCAAAACTGAGCAGAGCTTGCAAGTGCTACCAGTGTGTGCCCTGCAGTGTGTCTGCGTGGTCAAAGCTGAGCATGTGTGTATTTGGGTAATGTGTGATTTAAATACCAGGAGAGAGTACCAAGAGCCTTTCTGATATTCAGTGACACTTGCTCCATTTCACACTCGAGTGCAGATTTTTGTTGGTCTCAAAAGCAAATGATATTCTGTGTTTTAAACTTTCTGGAACCACAAAGAACAGGGTTTATCCTTCTAAATGTTATCTGAAGCCTTTTCTCTTGAGAAGGATGAGTTTTGCATCTGTCTTCAGAACACCTCCAGGCTGTGTGTTAAGGTATCATCTAGTTCCAATGGTTCCCTGAGATATTTAGCACAATAACAACATAACTTAAAAAGACAAAATAATTTATTCCAGGAAGTCTAATTAAACCAATGCAGAGCTTTCCAGGGGAAAGATTAGCTATGAGAAGGCAGGGCCAGGTTAGAAAATCTCAGCAGCATTGCTGGGGATGTCAGGAGGGAGCTGGGAAGGCTCTTTCTCATGAGCATCCCTCTTCCTTGGGAGTATCCCTCTTTTTGGTTTTGTTTATCAGCTCATTTTAAGCCCCCCTTCCCTGTACATAAACCCTCAGCACGTGTGAGTTGGTTGTTGGGTCAGTCAGAAAGCTGACCATGGTGGTTGGTTGTGGTGATGCCTTCGACTGATGGAGCTCACATTTCTCTACCTCTCTGCATCTTTGCTGTAGACAAGGAGGGGGAAAAAAAGTTCTGACTTCCAGACAGCCATGAAAACTAAATAAACACACATGTAAATGAGAGGTTATTTGGACGAGGGATTGTGGATGTTGGCAAGAAGAACAGCACAACTTATGACTTCTCTTTTTTTTTCTTCTCCTCTCCTTCTTTCAACTTTTTTCCTCCTTTTCCCCCTCTCTCTCTTTTTAAGGCCAACGGAGATATTTTTTAAGGCAAGAGTTTATTTTTAGGCCCCATTGTTATGGCAAAATGGGGAAATGACCTTTTCATTCAGTCACAAAGCATCACGTGGCTGGCAAGCAAAAAGGCAGAGGTGGGACTGAACTACCTGGGGGACTTGAACTGTCTGTGTCTTGGGTCCAGCAGGGAGGTTTCTCATCCCCATTGTCTTTGGAAATCTTTGAGATGGAGAATTTACATCCTCCAAGACTTGAAAGCTTGATATAGAGACAGAATTAATTCTAGGCTTTCACCCTCCAGCAACTTTTGTAAAGTGAAACCACAAGCCAAAGGTTTTTATCAGGCAAAGGCTCAATCTGCAGTGAGTTACATTTGAGAGTGGGATTAGAGCCTTCATGACCAGGGTCAGGAGCCCTTGGAAAAGCTGGTTCCAGCTGAACTGCTTCATTTCACAGGTGAGATGGATGTTGTAGAACTTCCTCCTCAGGAGGACAGAGGTGGCAGCTCTCTGCTTGATAGCTAAAGCCAGGTGAGCCAGAGCCTGGCAGGAAATGCTGGGGTGTATAAATAAAGCCATGTATAGCAGCTCTGGCTTTACAGAGGCTTTTGGAAAGAAATAGTGGATGGCTGTGCTCCTGAGGGACCAGGGCTACTGGAAAGTCCTGCTGACTTCAAATACCTCCTGTGTATCTACTTGAATGAGAAGTTCTTAGTATTAGGCCACAGTTGGTAAGTGGTGAGGAGGTTTTTTGTGTGTGTGTTTCTGGTCTTTTACCCATAATAATCATTTCCCCTTAATCAGCCTCTTCCACACTTGGTCTCTGGAAGAGCATCTGCAAGGATTGGAAAATGGAATTATTCTCCCAGGAGGGCTGGAGCTGCTGCTTCCAAACTGTTTATTTTCTTTTAATTTTGTACTTTAACTAACTTTAACTGGCTTTTCTTTCTCACTTTAACATCTGTGTACTTTCTGAATGTAATCTCCAAAAGCTTTAATTCTAGCTTTTCTTATAAATATACATCTGGCTCCTGCCCTCTCCCAGCTTTCGCCCAATTTGAGCCCAGGGGGGGCAACTTTCCCCCCACCTCCAGAGCTGCTGGGGGAGATCCCTGGATCCCTTTGGCAGGTGACCCATCTAATTTCATATTAAGTGCCTCTCTTTTCCCTTATCTGGAACTCTTAGCTTGCATTTTTTTCCCCTGCTCTTGAGTGTGACTAGTATTTCATCCCTGGAAACCTCTCAGGATTGGAGCCAAATTCTTTTGAAAGTGTGTGTGTGCATCCCTGGGTGTGCACATCCATGTGCCCAGGGTATCCATCCATCATTTCCAAAGGCAGCAAAAAAAGACACTTGTCAGAGGACCTGATTTATTGCCACGTTTAATGAGCTTCTTGTCAGAACCTGGTTTAGTGGTGTAAATGCAAATGTCAGGTCACCATAAATCACAGGGCTACAGGACAGAGAAAGAAATCCTCCACTTTTCCTGAAGAGATAAACCAGCTCCCTGGTTAAAGTGGTCTCCTCCTTGATCTGCCAGTTGAGATAAGCTAAGATCCAGCACCATTAAGTGCCCTCTCCAGCATTAATTGCTGATGAAGTGGAGGGGCAGGACCCCAGCTGTGCAGATGGGAGAACTCCATCCCCCCAGGATGGGATGACTCCAATCCCGGGATCCTCACCCTGCTGTGACCCCCCCTGTCCTGATCCCTGCTGCTCTCCTTCCTCTGGCTAAACCCCACCTGCCTGGCAGCAGAGAAGCCCCCAACCCTGAGGAGCTGCTCCCTTCCTCCCTTCCCAAAAAAATGAGGATGTGCTTCCCAGCTCCAGGGCTGTTTCCCAGGAGGATCCTGCAGAACTGCAGCTGCTGGAAGGGAGTTTTACCCACGGGGTCTTGCCCCAGCCTGGCTTTCTCCGTGTGCTGCTTGCTGTCTGGAACGTGGATCCCTCCCAGACCTCTGGGCTGTGCTGCTCTGCCTCCCCTGCCAGGCTCCTGCTCCCTTTTCCTGCCTAGGAGAGCTGGGATAGGGTCAGGGAAGGCCAGATGCTCCTTCTCTGCTTTTGTGCCTCCAAGCATGCAGCTTTTGCTTCAAAACCAGTGGCACAGCAGCTGGTAAGATCTCTTAAAGATGCTGTTGGATGTAAAAGCTGGCTCTTTTTTTTTTCTTTTTTTTTTTTTTTTTTAAATCCAGAGCCATAAAAGCTCTTAAAGAGATCCAAACCGGAAAAGACAGGCACCTAATAGGGAAAACAAGGAAAAGGGGGGAATAAAACTGGCACAAGGGTCCTGAATTTTTCCATGAGTGATTTGAGCATTGGGAGCCAGTGGCACGGAAAAGCAGCACCCGCAGCCCCACAATAGCAAGAAATAAAACAAGAAGAGGAGAGGCTGTGGTCCAGCAGCCCCAGCATCACCCAGCCTGGCACTGCCTCTTTAGCAACCCGAGCAGGCAGGACAACAATCGAGCTGGGATTGGGAACCAGGAGCAGTAGTTAATTAAGCCTGAATCTTTTATTCTCTGGAAGCAATTCAGCCCCGTTTGAATGAGCTGGAGTGCCAAGCCCTGGTGGGAATGTCTCTCCCAGCCCAGGAGAAGCCAGTCTCATGGGCTGCTTTATTAGCATAACAATATTGCCCAGGATGCACTTGGCGTGATGTAATGCCAAGAGGGAGCAGGGGAGATGAAAGTTTCTTCCGTGCAGGAGCTGGGAGTGTTTGCCACTGACTGGGGTTGTGGCAGTGCATGAAATTTCTTTTCTTTCTCCCCCCTTCTCTCTCCCTCCTTATGGGATGTTTGCTAATTGAAGCAGCTCTGGAAAACAATCAGTTGCCAGAGCCCCTTCCCCCACCTTCTCTTTTAAGTTCACATTATTCTGACTTGCTGGCAGAGCCAGAGCCTCTGCTGCTCCTCAAAGAGGGGTCTCTGATTATTTGCATTCCCACGTGAGAGCATTGCAGAGGGGAGCAGAACTGGTTGGGGTGGGCAGGTGGGAGGAGAGGGGCTGGGACCTGCTGGCCCTGTCTCCTGTACCAGCCAGGGAAGTTGCATGGGGAACCCAAATACCTCACCTCCCAGTTTCCCTCTCTTTCCCAGGTGGATCCATTTGTCCTGGGACAGATCTGCCTTCAGTGCTGTTCTTTCCAACGTTGGACATCCAGTTTTTAGTGTCCAAGGCCTCCACCTGGGGAAATGTAAGTGCCTGGGGACTCCTACATGACCAAAGCAAGGATTTCATGTGTTTGTGGGTAACACCAAGGATGTGCTGGGGTTTTGCAGATCCTGCCCCAGTGCAGTTCTGGTTACAAGTGGGTTTTGGGCTCCATGGAGCTGCACAGATCTGCCATACAGCACCCAAGCAGAGCAGGTTCCTGCTGGCATCAATGTGTGATGTTGAACTATGTTGGTCTGGGTACTGAATTATTTCCTGTGTGTGTGTAAGCACTCAAGAAGCACCTATCCCCCAGGTTTTCTGGGTATGGCAGCAAAGCAGGAGTTTCAGTCAGGCTCCTGCCCCTCTCAGCACCCCCAGCCCATCCTGCGTGTCCTGGTCTGCTCAGTGGGGTTCTGGAACAGGAGTTTTTCTGCCTGGGTGGATGTTCTGGCCTGGTTCTTGTAGCTTCTGGACACTAGAGGCCTCTAGATGCTCTGCTATGCTGGATGCTGGCTGGGGCAGTCCTGTGGGACTGACATTTCCCTGGAGAGCAGAACTGGTGGCATTGAGCTCTCCCAGTGCTGCCCCTTGAGTCAGGGCCATAGCTAAGAAGGGACCTGGTGAGCAGGAAGGATCCAGGGGACCGTGGGCTGGGAGAAGCTGGCTCAGCAGGGATGAGGATTAATTTCTGTCCCTGGGTGTACAAGCACACACAGGCAGCAGGTTGAAGGGGGGGGGGTTGCTGTGTCTTTGGGCACGAATCAAAAATGTGCTTTAAGAAAAAGTTACAAAACACAAAACCGAGCATTCTGTATCTGTGTTACAGCAAAACAATTAAAACCTGGACTGCCCCATCCCCTGCTGCATTTCTGTCCTCTGCCTCCACGAGCTCACACATCTTGAAGGCAAAGGGCTTCAGGGCCAGGGGGGTAAAACTCATCACTGGCTTCATTTTCCACCCCATTTTTTCCCCTGCAGACCTCAGGCTGATTCCCTCATAGGCAGGAAAAGATTTTTCTCCTTTCAGCTCCCAGCTGGATTTTCTAGGAAGCCCTTCAGGCAGCTGCCTGGCTGGGCTGGAGGATCTGTCCCATGACAAGTTTGTTGCCCCAGCACTGTCCCTGGTTTCTTTCTACATTTTCTCTGTCCCTCCCCAGCATCCCAGGGGTCTGGTTTGGACATGCAGGTAGCTTGTGGAGTGTTTCTCCAAGGACTGAGGTGCTTAACCTTGATCAAGGCAGATCTCCTGGCAAGGTTTCCCACATTACTCAACTTGCAAGAGGCAACACGTTTTCCAGCAGCACTGTCCTACTGAGGTCCCAAACTTGCCTGGGACCTACCTGGCTCCTTCTTGTGCAGCAGCAGTTCTAGGCACAGCTGGGGAGTTGGTTTTTTTTTCTTTTAAGCTGCCATTTAATGTGCTGTCCCACAAACAACATGTTCTTTATTTGTTAAGAATCTTAGTGGTGTGACAAAGATCAGGGAACTGGGGGATCCTCAGGGAAGATCAGACTCAGTGTGCTGAGTTAGTGACCCCCCAGCAAACATAGAGGAAAAGAGCTGAACCAAAGGGGAATTAACCTGGTAAACTGAGGCACTACTTAAGAAGAATTTCCTGGTGTTTGGGTACCTAAAGATGCTCTTGAGGAGCATCCCTCAGCCCAGCTGGGGGGAGCACCCATGGAAGGGCTCCGTGCAAGGTGGGAGGTGAGGGGCAGCATCACCCCCCCTGACAGCCCTGATGGAAACCACATTGCTGCTGCCTGCAGCCCCTGCCCAGGGAGGCTGTGACTGCTCCTGCTGCAATTACTGTGCAGCCTGGGCCTTCTGCAGGGCTGTTTCCAGCTGCTTTGGCAGATATTGGGGGGTCACTTGGCTCCTGGCACCCCAAGGAGGAGGAGGTGGTAACACCAAGACTTTGAGCCATTCCTAAAAGTACTGATCTGCTCCTTTAAGCAGTAGCCAGAAGCTTTCTAAATATCAGCATCTTACCAAAAGAAGTGGGGGAGGGAAAGAAAAAAAAAAAAAAAAAAAAAAAGTGTTTTGGCATGAGAACAATTTCTCCATTACCTCAATTAGCTCAAATGATCTGGAAAGGTTCTCTCTGGAGAAATCAAGCTAAATCTCAGCCAGCAACAGGGCTGGTGGCTGGTTGGTTGCTGTAGGTGTTGATATGAGCATTAGTCAGCAATGTAGATTGCAGTGAAGTCAGTCAGTATTGCTGTCGCTGCTGTCTGGCTGCAGCCATAAATTAATTAATTATATCACTGCAGTAATTGAAGGCCTTATTCTCTCTAGGATTCTGACTCTGGCACCTCCCTGCCTGTTTCTGAGCCTGTCCATCAATTCAGTGAGGTCTGGGTTTTACTGAGATCATTATTTCCTGAAATACTGTAAAGTTTCTCCATAAAAAAGAAAGTTGTTGGTTTTTTTTTTACCCATCTTCATCCTTTTCCCTGTTGCCTGCAGAGGAGGGGAAGCAGCAAATTCAGGGTAGAAGATGCAGCAGAATAAAACTGGGATTTCCAGTTCCATCACTTCAGGGTCATCCCTTTGTATACAGGGAACAAAAGTATCCTTAGAGTCACTGGAATAGGGTCCTATAAAAAAAGGAGATTAATCTCTCTCAGTGCTCCAAAGCAGCCCTGTTCCTACAGTAGAACTGAAACAAACCCAAAGACAGTGATGGACCAAGGCTGAGATAACCAAACAAGCTGAGAAAAAATTCATGGGCTGTCTCCTGCCCCCGTGTAAATCCGTGTCCCTGCACTGGCTCTGGTGGAGCAGAGCCAAAATCCACCAGCTGAGGATCTGGACTGCATATTCTACCTATAAAAATGGTGTTTAGGATATCTTGGCAATAGCAGGTATTTTTGCAACCCACTTGTAACTGGGCAGTGCTGCATAGGGATGAAATCCAGTTATATTGGTGAAAAAAAAGAAACAAAACACTAACCAGGCAAAAAAAAAAAAAAAAAAAAAAAAATTACACCTCCAGCCTGGGGAGCAGAGGTTTTTTGGCTCTGGTTCTTGTAAGGCTACGTGGTTACAAGGAACCTGCTAAAAGCTGTTAGACACCCAGGGATTCACATGGAAGCAGGGTGAAAAAGAGGGAGGAGCACCCTAATTTCCAGCACTCCTTACTGACTCTGGGCTTCCCAGCATGGGGTGTTATGATTGGAAGTCCCTGCTCTGAAGGAAAGCAAAGATTTTTGGCTTTTCCCGTAAAAATAAGACTTATTTCTGGTCTTTGTGATTAGTCAGAATGGTGCCAAAATTCTGAATCCCAGGTCCAAGGCTCACAAAGGTGCAGATTAGTGAGGAGCATCAGGGGGGTGAGCACAGGGGACTCTCTGCTCTCTCATGAGAAGTAGCACTTCCACACTTTTTTCTCAGAAAAGTTGGAATTGTCCAACTTGCCTCCCACTGTGGAGCATTGCTCAAGGTTGGCATTACCAGTGAATACAGGTGGGGATTTTTGACCTTAAAAAGCCAGCCCATGGCACTGCTGGAAATCCCCAGCCCCATGTGGAATGTGGCACATCCATGGAGATGTCCAAGGAAGCCTCGTCTGGGAATATTTGGGACAATGGACATCAGGAGCTGGAAGTGAAGGGTTTCACCCTGTCTGGTAGACACAAAACCAGTCTGCTGGATTGTCTGGAGGCCAAACCCCACTTGGTTACTGGTGAGACAGGCTGGGAGAGGAGACCTGTGCCCTTCTGTGCTTCCACATCCCAGTCCTGCAAGGAGTCACAGCAGGATTCAGTCTCTGCAGAAAATAGACCTTCAAGGTGTGCAACACTATAGGAATCCCCAGGAGCTATGGAATCCTTTTTTTTTTTAGGTCTATAAACCTCGACAGTGCTGGAAATGAGGCAAATGCTCTTACTCTGGACATTAAACCCTGGGTAATTGAGTTGGGCTTCCTGGCCCTGGCCAGCTGGCTGGTTTCAGGCACAGCAAGCAGAGGGACAGGAGCATCCCACTGACACCAACCTTTTGAAGTCCCTCTTCCTTCCCTGGCTCTCTGCTCCTCTGCCTGCCCCTGGCCCCAGGCCTTTCCCTCAGCCAGGTTTTTCATCTCCTTTTAACTGCTGGGAGAAGCAGGAGGAGGCAGAGCCAGTGAGGATGACTCCAGGGCATCAGACACATTCCTCCAGGTTAGTTGGGGTTTCCAGGCCTCTCAGTGAAAAGCCTCAATTACCCAATAACCAACCAAGCATGGCAAACCCAGGAGCAAGAAGTGCTGCTTCTGGCTCCAGGGCCAGAGGCTAAAATCTGCTCAAGGAGCTAAATTAGTCCTCTAATTGGGATTTCTGTCCATCCTTATCCTGCTCTGGGTGCTCCCAAGGATGAGATCAGGGACACATTTCCCCCTCACAGCCTTTCCCCAGCCCAACTGGTGTTGTAAGGAAGAACAAGGACCCAAATCTGACCCTTCTCATCCCAACTGCTGCATTCCCATGAATCCAACCAGACTGGAGACTTACACCAAGGAAAAGCTGAGCTCTCCCCATCCCACTCCAGGCAGGACATCCTCAGGGTAGCCCAGCACAAAACCACCTCCTTATTTCCCCATTTTCAGCACGTGGAAAGGGAGAAAGCTGTGAAAACTTGCTGGGGAAGTTGTCTCTGGGCAGAGTGGGAATGAGGATAGGAAACCATATCCCTGGAGGAATCCTTCCCTGCAGAACAGACATCTGCTCAGCACATGCAGAAAGGATTTGGAAACCTCCATGGTCTTGGTTGTCCTCAGCCCACCTTTCACTTTGGGAGTGCTCACAGCAAAAAGAGAAATTGCTTTTCTGTGCTCTGCTTTAAAGGTAAAAGTGAAAACAGAGTGCTAGCACCTCTGCAAGAAAATAAATAACAAAATCACTCTGCAAAGGCTGGAGAACAGGTATCTTCACGTTGGATATTTCACTCCAGGTGCAAGGGGACTGTGTTACTGAGAGCTGTCACCAGCCAGGTGAGATGGAGTTTCCCTGAGCTGTCACCAGCCAGGTGAGATGGAGTTTCCCTGAGCTGTCACAAAGCAGGTGAGATGGAGTTTCCCTGCCCTGTGCAGCAGGTAGCCAGGAGGGGAGGATGCAGGCAAGAGCTGCAGGGGCCAGAGGTAAAACCCTGCAGCCCCTTGGAGGCATGAAAAATCCTGAACTGTGGGACCTCAGAGGTCACCCAGCCCATTTCCCTTGCCTCAAGGTGAAATCAGGGATAATGAAACCATCCCTGATGAATTCTTGTCCAAAATGACATGAATGTTCCTTGTGGGCCATGCTGAGGATGGGGCATCCTCCTGCTGCCAGCATGGCTGGGCTGGTCCTTGCTGGGAAAGGGACCTTTACTCCAGGCCATTCCTCTGTTTTTTTAAGGTTGAAACTGAATCAGAAGGGATTGAACTGAGGCAGAGTTTTTAAAATAGCCCTTGGCATCTTTATATTTTAGGAAAAGTGACTGCTGTATCTCTCTGTGAGTTGATCAGAGGTAACAGCATCTGTGCTGACTGGTCTTACTTTAAAAAAAAAAAAAAAAAAAAAAAAGTAAATTAACATTTCTTCTGGATTTTTATCAGGCAAAATGTCCAAAAGCTGAGAGGATTGAAGAAATTTGAATGAAAAAAACCCCCACATTTTCTACGAAAGGTAAGATGTAATATAAACATGAATGTGATCAAACCCCCAACTTTCCATTTAAAGATTAAATTAATGGGTCAGATTGGAAATAGCAATTCCCTACTTGCTATGCAAAAATACATAATGCACGCTTTCATTCTACAAGCATTTAAAATTCTAAGTTTAAACATCCAGAAGTAAAAGTAAACATCATTATAAGTAAAAAGCGGAATTGCAGGGAGCAGTGGCAGTGCCTTTTCTTTAAGGGGCTGTAGTAATTCTGGGAATAAAATAATAACCAAACACTAGAGATGGGGGATTTGTTCACACTTCATGCTATGGCTGCTAGAAACGTGTTACAGTTTCCCTGCTGGATGTGTGAGCTCAGCACGGAGGAGCAGCAGGATCGGGGCAGGGAGGGGATTGCATCCCAGCAGGATGGGGCTCTGGGCACTGACCCTGCCCCGGGGATTTTCCTCCCCCCGGGTGTTTGATTCAGTCACTAAAATTGTTTTTTGTGCCAGGCACTGGGTTTGGAGACTGTCCCCATTGGGCTGTGTAAAACTCAGCTTTGTAGCCACAGAAATTGGCTTTTAGTGCACTTCTGGGATGGATTTTAGATCCTCCTGATGGGGTAGTAGTCCTAACAAAGGAGTTGTCTTCCTCTGAAGGGCAGAGGGGATATTTGGTTGTACACTGATTAAAAATAATTTCTTCTAAATGAGACCTGACCACAAAATGGGACCATTAACGAGCAGGGACATTCTCACCAGAAAGGAAACAATGCTTGATCAATTCCTGCACCACCCACAAACCCTGGGTCTTTTTCTCTCTTCTGTCTCACTCACAGTCTTTTTTTAATTTATTTATTTTGTGGTTTTTTTAATTATTTTGTTTTATTCTTCCCCTTTTTCTTTTCTCCCTGTTCCTTGTTCTTAAGAGCAGAGTAAATAAGCAGCAAGTGATGCTGAAATGTTTTCGGCCAAAAAGCTGGGTCTGAGGTGCTTCTCAGAGAGGTGGCTCAGATGGTGCCATCTCCCCAGCTTTAAAAATCCCAAAGTTGTCCCTGCTGAGCCCCAGTGCCCTGAGCATCCCTCTGACCTCAGCAGGGCACCTCCCTCTCCCTTCGCAATGGGCTCCTTGCTCTCCCGAAGTGAGGTCGGGGCCGGTTCCGCCCGGTTCCATCCCGGTACCGCTGGTTCCCGACGCTGCGGTCCCGTCCCCGGGGCAGGCTCTGCGGTAGCCCGGCTTCTGAAGGGGGCTTTCTTGGTATTATTATTTTGTGGTCAAAAGGTTGCATACGCTATTTTTTTCTGATGCAGAGGCTTAGAAAGAGTGGAAAGCAAAATATTTTGATAATTATTCAGGCCAGCGGGTTACATAAAAGGTTCCATAGCCCTCTGCATCAAGCCTTAACAGTTCAAACCACAAATTCTGTTTTTGCAGCCATAAAACATTCAGGGGAAAAAAAAAATTAAAAAAAAAAAATTATTAAAAAAAAAAAAAAAAAGAAATAAAATAATAAAATCCATTTTCCATTCGCTTGAAACTTATAAAATTTTATGTGGTGAAAAATGACAGTTTACTCCCAGAAGGAAAGAGCCCAGAGAGGTTTGTTACAGTGGGATCAAGAAATAGGTCTGGACTTTTGTCCTTAGTCACATAAATGCTGAAGGATGTCCCAGAGCAGCTCGGGTCAGCCCAGCCTGGCTGGAAGGGCTGGTCCTGGGGCAGCCAGGGGGATGCTCTGTGCCCCTGGTGCTCTTGGGTTTGGTTTTGGTATGAGCCAGCAGATGGAAAAAAAGGATGGAATGGGTGTTGAGGACCTTCAGCCTCCTTTTGATCTGTCAGGCTGGGACAGGGCGTGTAGCAGGCTGGGGATGCTCAGTGAGACCATCTGTAGGACAGGGGCAGTGCCAGGAGCATCCCAGCCCACGTGCAGGCCCAAGGGTCCTGGGAAGAGCAGCCCTGGCTCCCGGGGCTGCCTCCAGCTCCTGTGCATCACCATGGTTCAGTTCTCTTCTCACAGCAGTGCCTGAAGCAGAAACCTCAGTGGAATTCTCAAGGTTTTGCTGGGTTAAGCAGAATCTGAGCCCATGGGCTCAGCTGAGGATGAGCTGCTGCAGTGTTGGGGGAAAGCAGCAGAACAAGAGCTCAAAAGCTCCAGGAATTCACTCGGAATTCCTGGCTGCACAAAGTCAAACCTGTGTGGGCTGGGAGTCAAATTCCCCAAGCAGGGAGCAGATCTCCCTCTCACCCCCAGCTCCAAAGCTCTGAGCAGTGCAGCTCCAGCCATCATCTGAGCTCTTCCCTTCAGTCCCAGCTCAAGGAGGCATCACCAAAGGGTCCAGTTGGACACCAAACACCCTGAGCTGAGCCAGATTTAGGCCAGATTTAGAGTCCCCACAGGGTGGTCTGTCCCTTGACATTACTGAAATATACTTTCCACACTATTTTACCAAAAAGAGGCTGCCTTGAGGATTTGCCATGAGATATTTTTTAGTGCACTGCTCGTTTTCCAGCCCCGTGTGATTCCAGCAGGGATTGATGTTTCCCTTGCTGGAGAGGTTCAGCTGGGTGACGTTTAAACCTCCTTGGTCTTCCTCAGTGACCCAGCTCTGCAAATTCTGGAGGAAAATCACAGCAAAGAGCAGGTGCAGGGTGGGGACACAACCCCTGAGCCAGGCTGCTGCTGCCTTGCACACCCCAAACCCCCCAGCATGGGCAACCTGAGCAAAGGATGCAAATAGCTGAATTTCCTGGGAAAAATAAGCCCTGTTTCATCAGCTTTCTGTTTTTTTAAATGAACATCAAGAAAGGAATGCAGGTAGTCCCAGTCATGTCATTACTTTTGCTTTCTAAGTAAAAGGTGTCCTCACATCTATTGGGAATCAGATGCAGGCACTTTCTGGGGTTTCCACCCCGGAATGTTACAAAGTCATCTCATCTCCTGCAAGTATGGGATGAAGAAATATGTTAAAAATTTCCCAATAGTCAGCCACAAAAACACAGACTATTACCAGCTAAAAAACAACATTATTCCCCCTGCGTGTTAGAATTTGACACTTCTGGGTATTGGCAACATTTTTCAAAAGAAAATTAAAAAATAGCTGCATATAAATGAAAAAAAAGGGCTCTTTGCTTTCCCTTTTCCATTTGCAGAGGGGAAAATAGCAAAAAACTCACTTTGTGTTCCTTTTACATGGGAAACATTAAAAAGTCATCTAATCTCCTGAAGTTAGCACTAATTAATGAACAAACATGAGAGTTGGGAAGAGAAATAAAACACTACCCTGGCCTTTCTGCAGCACAACTCGAAGTTGTGACACATTTAAAGCCATGAATGTATTTTTCTTGATGCTCTGATTCTGTAGGAGTCATAATTAGCAACTTGAGAGGAAATCTGGGCAGCAGTGGAACACGGACCTTCTTTTTTTTTTTTTTTTTAATTTTTTTAAATATTTCAGCATTAGTGGTTTTTCCTGGTGATGGGGATGCATCTGGAAGCTGGAGCCCCCCATGTAGAGCCATCCCACAATCTGCCTCTGTGGTCATTGCTGAAATCTCCAGTCCCTCCTCAACCAAAGTTCCTCAACCATCATTTTTTATATTTTTTTTTTTTTGTGGGGAGGAGGGTCTGGGGGGAGATTTTGCAACTCGGTGAGCCTCCAGCACTTGTGAATACCAACTTTGTATCTGGGGGATTAACTCTTGGCGTGGCTCTACTCATACTCATACTTTCTGAGACAAGCAAGCTTTAGTAAAGCCCCTCCAGCAGAGAAGTGGCCAAGGAGCCAGGGCAGTCTGGGCTATTCTTATTGCCACCTCAGAAACCAAGACACACCAAGAGCTGCCCAGAGCTTTACATTTAGTCACCTATGGAGCCTGGAGGTCTTCTGGGTGTCTTCTGAGCTTTGTGACAAACACCAACCTTGTTGCTGGTTCTCTTGTCCCCAGCTGGAGGTCTCTGTGTGCTGAGGGCATCATCCCCAGGCATATTTATTGCTGGGACCAGGCCTACAACGTGGGAAACTGCATCCAGATTGCTGCCTGCCAGGAGGGGATGGAGTTTCCTAGCTGAGCAAAGACAGGAAAAGTTGTTCTCAGAAACCATGCAGTGAAAGTTTGAAGTCAGAAGGGAGTCCAGGAGAACCTCTCCACAGTGGGCTGAATTGGGCGATTGTGGTTGTGCAGCCTCAGCTGAAGGAGTTATTATTTTCCTGCCTGGTAATAAATAGAATAATGGACAAAAAGCCCAACTCCCTGCATCAGGCTGGGTACATGAGCCTGGTACCGTGGTTCACTGCAGGATTTGTGGTTTGGGAACCTTCTTCCAAGCTGTGAATCAACACCCCAGCAGATCCAGGGCCGCTCGGGTGGCTGCAAGGCTCCATCCCTGGTGCCCCTGCTTTCCCTCTTCTGCCTCCATAAAACTTCCTTCCTCATTCCCAGGGATCCATAGGGTGCTCATTACCATAGGGTGCTCATTACTACAGGGTGTCATTACCACGGGGTGCTCATCCCCTCCTCCTCTGTGTTCTCCATAGGGGAGAACATGCATGGCACGGGAGACCTGGACTCAGCCAATTTTATTCTCATCTGATAAAGCCTCTCTGGTTGTTTTAAATCCTTGTTGGAAAACCTCTTTCCTAGTAACTCAGCCCCTGACAACAAGCACTTAGAAGAGCTGTCCTCCCAGCTGAGAGCTGTCAGCCATAAATCAGGGGTGGTACCATTAACATAATCCAGGTGTCTTCACTCTCCTTGCCAGACACAATCTGCTGGGCAGACACTGCAGTAACTGCTTCAAGCAGCATAATGGCACTATTAAAAATAAATAAATCTTCCTTTGCAACATATTAAAAAAAAAATTAAAAGTAGGAGTTCTCTAGCTGTGGTATTCCCAATCAGAATCTCTGTCAGTCTTAGGTGTTCTTCTAGATGTGCTATGAGATATCTGAGAGGATGTGATACAGCATGATACAACAGGGTCCTGGTGCTTGCCTCATCTGACATTTTTTCTTTTTTGCCCCTTAGGAAAACCTGTGGTTTTTCCTCAGAAAGGATCTGAGCCTGGGCACTGCCTTCCCCAGCTCTCCAGTCCCATCTCTAGCTGCTCCCAGTTGCCACAAAGCAGGGAGGGGTCCAAGGTTTGATGAGTAAGTTTGAGTGGAAAACTTTGATTTGTCTCACTTGTTTAATCTTTCCCTCTAGAGGTGGTTGGGTTCTGTAGGAAGGGGAGTAAGCTGCTTGCTGCCAGTGATCAGTTCTAATATATTTAGTTATTACATTTATCTCTAAATTCCCCATAAATGTCCATACTGGGTGAGACTGCCAGCTTAATGAGCTTCTGAGGTTTAATTGCATGCTGCAGACATTGCTAAATTTCTCTGCAGAAATCAAACCAAACTAAGGCTGAGGCAGAATTCATGAGATCACTCAGAAAATCTCTCCCTTCTCATTACCCAGTGGGGGCTTTTCCCATTAGAGGTTACATGGGCTTTGAAATAATCTGCTTCATTATTTATGAGAAAATTGAATTATTTTAATCTGTGTATTATTTTAAGGCTTTGACAAACACTCAAGCCACTCTCCTAATCTTTAATCCCTGGATAAGCATCACCCAGCAATTTTAAAATGTGGTTTAGAAAATTGCAGGAGGAGCCAAGATGAAAGCAGCCAGAGTTTGTACATCAGAGCACTTGCATTATTATTACTGTTATTATCAGTATATTATTAGTAGTACATTATTATTGGTATTGATATTGTTATTATTTAAAGGCCACCTCTGGCAGGTTTCACAACAAAAAACTCTTTCCCATCTGCTCTGCACGGAAAGTTCCATGGAAGAGGCAAAGTCAATCAGGCAAAGCAGAACACTGTTGAGGGCAAGTTTCATAAAATAAAAAATAATTCTTCCTTTTAAAAATTGCCATCATTTGCCACACATTTGAGAGCCCAGAAAGTATTGTGTAACTCCTAACCACCGAGCAAGCTGGAATACTGGATCCCTTTATTCTCTGCCTTCAATAGCTATAATTAGAACCTTTCCTATATGGTTTCTATATCTCCATGTAACCCTAAAAAAATCCCTCTTGTCTTTCCCAATAAACTGCAGCATTGTTACCCAGCCTGAAGTGAAACAATCCGAGAGAGATGCTGGGGTTTGAGGAGGGGTTGGCTGGTTGGTCTTTGTTTTTTGGGTTTGGCTTTTTGTTTTTTTTTAGGCAGAAACTTCCAATTTGAAATGTTCTCTTTTAGCATCAATTTTGTCTCTGCAGCTTTGCTGTCTGCACTTGGGCATCCTCTGGAGGGTGAGTCCAAAGGCTGTGAGATGGAGGTGGTTACAGTGAGCAGAGAGCACGAGGAGCAGTGAAAAAAAAAAAAAAAAAAAAAAAAAAGAACAGAAATAGCAAGGTAAGAGCTGAATTTTGGGGGAAAAGAGATGCTCTGTGGCCCAAGGGGGAACTCAGTCTCATGAGAACCAGGCTGCTGGAAAAGAGCAGGAGAATGAGAGGCCCATGGCCTCATGTCAGCTGATTTAGAGCAGTCCTACCCTCCACCCAAAAGAAAGCAGGGAGCCTGTGATGGAGGGAAAGTGGCACCTGGAGGAGGAGATGTTTGGCTTTTAAAAGTTCATGACTTGCAGCCTATTTGTTTATATTTGTGTAAAAATGATGCAAAGCAGTTTTTCTTCTTTAGTGTCTGTGTTAAACAAAAGGCACTGGTTAGCAGGAAGGAAAAGAATTCCATTCTGGACAAATTTAGGAGTCTAGTCCACTAAAAGCCCTCAGTGGGGCAGGTGTGGGGGTTCCTTCCCCAGATATTCACAGAGAAGATGTTTGGGTCAGTCCCAGAGTTAATGGAGCAGAACCAACAGGGCTGGCTGGCTGGGAATAACACCTGGAGGAATTTTTCATCCCAGCTCATCTTCAGGCAGTGCCCATGAGGTGTCCCTGATGTGCACAGAGCCCTGAGCCTCTCTCTGCTCCCAGCAAGGAGTTCTGCCCCCAAATCTCTGCCTTCCAGCAGTGTTCAAGGTGAGATTTGTCTCTGCAGAGGAGCAGGTGAATGGGGCTCATTATGCAACATTCCCCTTCAGCAGCAGCAGCTGGGGAGGAAGAAGAAGAGGAGGAGGAGGAGGAGGACACATCTCCAACAGCAGCATCTGTGCAGCTTCACCTTTCTCAGCTATAAAGCTTTCAATAGGTGGAAGTAAATCCTTCAGCTTTCTGCTGGAACTCACCTTCTGCAGCTGCAAATTTATTCAGCAGAGACTCAGGCCAAAAGGAGTCAACGTGAGTGATGGGACTGATAGTGCTGGAACATTGCACAACCTCCCAGGTGGCTGTGGAGGGTGATGCTGATTCCCTGCTGGAGATTTCCAACCAGGAGCTGGGATGCAGCCCCTTGCTGGGATGCTGGGCAAGGGATGGGGGGGGTAGAAGGTTCTTTTGGAGGGCTGCATGCAGGGACAGTGCCATTCTCAGGGTGTTTATTGTGCCACATCCCCCCTTCTCTCCCAGGTAGAAGCCCTGTAAGGCTACCTGGGACTCCAGGAGCTGGGCTGGAGGTTCAGCTTTTTTTTTTTTTTTAGTGGGGATTAAGGCCAAGGCAGCACATGGCTGTCAGAATAGCTGCCCAGGTGAAAAATCAATATATTCTGCTAGCCCAGAGATGTGTGTGCCAAGCTGGGGGGCAGATGGATGCCTGTATTTCTACTGGTGTTACTGGTGGTGGTGGTTCTGTTATTACTGGTTCTATTGGATCAGCACCCAGGTTCCCTCTCATAGAGCAAGAGCCCTCTGTGCCAGCACTTCCAGAGGTGAATTAAAATTGTGAGGTCTGGCTCAGAGCATCTCCAGGCTGGCTAATGGTTTTCCTTCCCTTTACTAATGGTGCTTAATACTTACAGTACATCAGCCACATAAGGCTTTTTTATATATATACATATATTTTATATTGCTGTATTTCTTTAGAGAGATCTTGTGGGCTTGGGAGGTTTTGTTTTGGCTTGGTTTTGCTTTTATAATTTAAAGTGCTTTCTTGCCACCATACTGCAAAGTGTTCCCATTGCCTTGGAAGCCCACTGAGCACAAACAAACTCTGCTTTTCTTGTTGGAGAAGGTCACTTCATTTGGCTGGGGGTCTTTGCTGCCCATTTGCCAGGCAGCAAAGCTGGTTTGGGTTCCAACACCAGCTCCAACATCCAGTTGTGTTTTCAGGAAAAAAAAAAAAAAAAAAAAAAAAAAGAGGATGGAATCTATTCTGAGTGCTGGGGACCAGGATAGTGCTGAGCTTCCAGACAACCCTGTATGGGGCTGCCTGGCTGAGCAGGACCCGTGTGGAGCATCTGGAGCTGGGCTTGAGGCACCCACAGCATCAGCAGCACCCCAGGAGGTGACCCCCCTGCTGTGGGAGGGGGGGAACAGGGGGATCCCTGGGCACTGCAGGGCTCTCCCCAGCAGCCTCCTCAGCCCAATAATTTGGGGTTTTTGCAGTGGGATGCTGGGTGATGGCACAGCCATTCCTTAGGGCTGCATCCTGGAGCCCAGACGAGAACATTCATTTCACACTGCTAACTTAGATTTTTTTTTTTTTTCCAGATTTTTCCCCCCCCCCCCCCCCCCACCTCCAACGCTTTCTTTTATCGAGTTTCAGTATAATAAACAAAGAGGAGGATATTATTTCACTGGCAAAGACTCCAGCTAATGCACAAACAGTTTTCAATACTGGCACAGGGAGGGACTTTTTCACCACGGAGTGGGCAGGCAGAGCCCTATCAGTCCTAATGGGAATGGAAATTCACATCTTTCACCTTGAAGAATAGCTGCAATTCATACACTGCTCAGGCTCCCCCCACCCCACCACCACCTTTTTTTTTTTTTTTCTTTTCTTTTATTGCTAGCACAGCAAAACAAACCATCACAGTGGTATCAAAGGAAACTTTTCCAAGCTGTTGCCATACAGCAAAGGGACAGAACTCAGCATAAGTCATCCCAAACCATGGCAAGAGCAGGGGCTGGCTGGCTTTGGGTGCACGCTTTGCTTCTCAGAATGACTTTGGGCAAGTATCTTCCCTCCTCTGGGCTTCTGCTGCCCTCTCAGAGGGTCCATTCAGATATAAATAATTCTGGCTCAGAGTCATGAATCTGAGCCATTCCCAACAGACTGAAGCTAAACTGGTACCCAATTCAGTGGGACAAAGGGTCAAGGCCAGCCCCATCACTCTTCCTGTCCTCTTGGCTTTTGGTACAGGTGCCCTGGGCTCCAGCAGACCTTTGGCTAGTTCTGAATCCAACCCATATTTTATATCTTTGATAAGCTTATTCTATGCATTTTGCTAGTGCTGATTTAAAACTAGAGCCTCAGCAGTGCCTAAAACAGCCAAGCATTTTTTTTTTAATCCCCCAGAGTCAGGTTTTGAGCATTCCTGGGGCTGAACAGATCCTGAAGTTGTTGCTGAGGGCCTCTGGCTGAGTTGTTTGGTGAAAGCAGGGATCTGCCCAAACCCCACAGTGTGAGAGCAGGAGTGCCTGCTAACACTCCAGGTCATGACAAACTGGAGTCCCCATTCCTCCAGTCCAGCCCTGGGTTACCCCTCAGGGAGGGAAGCACACAACGTGGTGTCCCTAATAATCACCAAGAAAATCTCAGGGGGGGGAAAAAAAACCCCTAAACCTAGCACAAACCATCTGGGTAACTCTACCAGGCAAATCTCTCTACCCAGAACAAGCCAAGATTCATTTCTGGCCAAAATTCCTGCAGTAAGGCTAACCACCACTTGATTAAGTGATTTTTTTTTATTATTTTGTTTTATTTTTCTGCAATTGATACAAGGTATTGTCAGAGCAGGGGCTGCTGGAGCCCTGAGTCCCTGCTGAGCACTTGAGCCATGCAATGATCCAGCTCCCACACAACCCATCAGGGCTGTCACCTGCAGTCAGCTCCCCCATTGGAAAAACATCCAATTTTCCAAAGGTAAGGGAGTCTTGGGTTACTAGGAACACAAATCATTATGAGTAAAACTGCATTCCCAATTTATTGTATTTGTTTTATTTATAATTTTATTACTTATTCCATATTTTCCATGAGGTTCACATCATTCTTGTCCATTTAGGCTTCTACATGGAAACTTTGGCTCTTCCCCCCCCCACTGCCTGATGTGGTGAAAGCTTCATAAACAGCTCCTTGGTTGCTCCTCATGGGTCTGTCCCAAGAGGATGAAACCAAAAAGGTCCAAGTCTGGCTGTTCCCTCACTGGGGCAAGAAGAAACCCAACTCTTCTCATGCTCAGCTGGGGCAAATAAAGACATCCCCTTGTTCAGCTGGAGCTCTCCCAAAGAACAGCTTCAGACTCCTCTGATTAGGGCTGTGAGGGCTTTGTTTGGTGGTTTTTTTCCCTTTAGGGTTTTAAGTTGTAAGAGATGAAGCCTTTTTCCATGCATAGCAGGCAAGGCTGAGGTTTATTTAACTCGTGGCACACCCAAACTTCCCACCAACACAAAAAGCCCCTGCATGAGGAGGAAGCTCCTCCTGATGCTGCTGGGAGGTGATCTCATGGCTCTGTGTGCACATTTAATTCAGTATTTTCCCCTCTCCTGGCTGCACAGGTATTTTTTCTGTTATTTTCCCACCTGGGAGCAGCTCAGGAGCAGTCAGCAGCACTGATTTGAGCTGCATTTTCAGGCTTTGTGTTCATCAGGGCCACTGAGACACTTTGCAGACAGCCCTGGGAAACGTGGTGCAGCATCTCTAATGCTCTCAGCAGGACCTGCTCACCCCCAGCCCCACAGGCTGACAGTTGTCACTCAGCTCTGAGGCACATTTACACCATCTCAGTTATTTCTCATCAGTCTTGCACCCGTCCTGACACCCTCAGCAATCCCTGAGTGTGAATCCCACCCCTACTGAGTCACACATGAACCTGATTAATCCCTCAGACAGCAAAAAGGATGCTCAGTTCCTGAAAAAAAAAAAAAAAAAAAAAAAAAATAGAAAACACAAACCAAACCCAACAAACTTATTCTACATTTTAATGCTAAGGTGACTTTTTCATGTCAGGAACTCAAAAAATAAAAAAACCACACCACAAAACCCCAAACCCCAACAAACCAGTGTAGTATTTGGTGGCAGAGGAGGGGCAAGGAGATTGGATTAAAACATCTGGTGAGGTAATTAGATGCACTAAAGAGTTTACACTCCAAATTCCCCCCCCCCCCCAACATAATTGATGGGACTTTGGGGCTGTGTCACTTCCACTTACTGGTGCTCAGCACCAACCCCCGTGCCTGACCCGCTGCTGTCCCCCTATTAAAGCTGCAATTATGGGGTGACTCTTAATAGCAAGGTCTTGCTGGGGAGTGGGGAAAAATGTTTCTGTAGCTCACAGGCGACAATTAAAGATAATTTAAAATGTAAGTAATTGCGTTGGGTTTCTGGAAACTACTGTAGAGGTCTTGTCCCAGGCATCTGACAGGCCTGGTGCTGTATTTTGACAAGTTTTGCACAGATTTCCATTAAATACCAACTAGCAGCTCTATTTTCTTTGGAGTCATTGGTCAGGAAATGGAGATTGTGAAAGGTCAGGCCTGGAAGATTTGGAAGGGGATGGAGGTGTTATTGGTGTTCTGATCCACGGGGATCCAGTTCCAACATAAATCCTTCACTCACTTGGTTCTTGCTTTCTGTGCAGGCTTTTGGGGGGGGGAAGGAAGGACACAGCCACAAAGAAGAGCTTCTGTTCAGTTACTCTCACCCCTGCAGAGATGCCAGGCATGGTGGGACCTGCAAAATGTCCATCTGCTTCTGGAAACCTGCAGGGACCTACAGGAACCTACAGAAACCTACAGGAACCTACAGGAGAGACCTGGCAGACACCAAAAGGTTTGGTTGGATCTCCACCCCACCACTAAACCTTTTAGTTTGCACAACTACTTTTGAAACTCACTGCTCCAAGGCCTTGGCAAGGTCAGCAAAGTGTGAACATCATGCAGAAGGCACCCAGATACTTTCAGAGGTCCCTGGAAGAGTTTTTCTCTCGAGCAAACAGACTGTCAGAGGAGTTTGGATTCTGCCACACAGCCCTGGTGCTAATCAGCCATCTGTGTGCATCCTGCTGCACACAAATCTTTCCCCTCTCCAGTTTGTCTCCATCACTTTTCTTCTTCTCTGAGCTGACCCACATTGAAATAACCCAAAAAATGCCAGCAGTGCAACAGCAGAGTTAAAAATGCTACCAGCTCCCACCATGCTGACAAAGAGCATGGGCATCAGAGTGAAAAATAAGCATGCAAAAGTAGGGTGAGCCATAAAATGGCAAAGGACCCACCTTTTGACCCATTTTTGGCTCCTGTCTCAGTTAGTGGGACTTCTGCTCCTAAATTGTATGGGGTAGGGTTTGAAAAGATGTTTGGTATCACAAGGAAACTTGTACAACATTGGGAAATTGCACTTGTTTCCCTTTCTGTAGCTGGATTTATAAATCATGTGCTAAATAGAGCTTATAGCTCTGTGTTACAGAGGCATCAGCTTGTGCTGCTGGATAATAGAATTACATGTGTTTATAAGCAGGATCAGGATGTCTGAAAGCTTTATCCTTTGAATATTTTATATAGGACAAGACCCATGTAGGAAATAAAAGAGAGGACCCTCATTAGTGCTTTCAAGTGGCTCTCTCTGCCTGTAATAGTTCAGATGCATTGCTAACACCATGGCAGCTCACCACAAAAAAAAAACCAAACCAACAAATATTGTGGGACTTCATGAAAAAACCAGAAAATTAAATTAATTACAAGAAAAGAAAGAAATTAAACATCTCTGAGGCAAATGCAGATCTAAATTTCACTACAACAACAAAAAAAAAAATTCCATGACCCTTTAAAATAAATTTTCTTCCTGTCTAAAATGAAATGACCTCAAAGAAGATGATGCCTGAGCCTTTGTCTTTATGTTTATTCCAGTGAGGTGCTTTAAATGGGGGACCTGAGGAGAACTTACCCTGGCAATGAGGAGAGAGCTGCAGCTCCTGTTATCCTGACTCGAGCATCACTTACACGATGGCCGAATCCTCATGGATGAGCCCAAGCAGCAGGACCTGCTTTGGGGGTTGCTTTTGTAACCAAGAATTTTTTTTTTTTTTTTTTTTTTTTTTTTTTTTTTAAAAAAAAAAAGAAAAAGTCACACCACCCATTACAGACAGAGGGAGAAGGTCCCTGAGTGCTCCTGACAAATGCCACCGCGTGGCCCCGCTGCCGAAATCCTTCCCGGGGCCCTTCCTGGGGCCTGGCCAAGCTGACAGAGGAGGTTTATATTAACATCACATGGCTGTCTTCAGCTGCACTCCTTAGCCCAGCCCATTTGGAGACCTTGCCATGTTGGGCAGCACAGGGAACATAATGGGGGGAAAAAAAAAAAAAAAAAAAAAAAGGAAGAAAAAATAAAAATAAAAAAAAAAAAGGCGTAGCGAAAGGTTTCAAGTTTTTACCAGCAGCATCTTCCCTGATAGCACTGCCAAACATCAGCTCCTGTGCCCTTGTTCCTCCAAAAGCTTTGTGTGCAAGGCAGTTTTTGAAAATGTTTTTGAACACATAGGAAAATAACACTGTAGAAACTTGGCAATGAGTTTGCCTCAAGTAGCCAAGTTGGGCATGGAAAAAAAAATTAGACAATAAAAGGTCATTTGTAGCCAAGTTTTAAGTGAGTATACAATACATACCTTTTTTTTTTTTTTTTCCCTACTCTTGGCCTTAGTTATTGGCCAACTTGGCGAGGAGCTTATGGAAAACACTGAAATGGAATTATTATAATTGGAGCTTTTTTTTTTTTTTTTTTTTCACTTGTCAACCAAGCAGAAGTTCTTACAAGCAATAATTTCATTACTGCACAAGAGACACAGCTTTAAGGATGCACCATCAAAAAAAAAAAAAAAAAAGGAAACCAACCCTCTTTTCTACACCACACTTTATGAAGGCTACTTCATGAGCACCAGTGATCTCATACCACTGCTATTTATGATTTTTTTTAATTATTTATTATGAAGTATGTTATAAAGCAAAAAAAAAACAAAAAAAAAACACCCTGGTGCCAATCACGTTTCCAAGCAGGCTCATTTAGACCCCAGCCCTGACTCTAAGGCAATTAGGAGAACAAACTTGCTTGGAATGAACCTTTTCATCCTGGTCCTGGGGTGCTGTTCCAGGGGGCTCAGGAGCTGCTCAGCCAGGGGTGGGCAGTGGGGTGGCAGCTCTGCTGGAACAGGTTCCCACAGGCTCCTTCCTTGCCCCCAGGTAGTTCAGGTGGATGGCTGATTAAGCACAAGCTCCTGCTGACGTAGGTTGTGTATTTAACATCCTGCTCTGTTTCATAGCTGGGTGTTTGTTGGGTATTTCAGGGTTTTGTTTGTTTGTTTTGGAAGGGCACAATTAAAAGGAAAAAGAAAAAAAAAAATCAATTAAAAGGAAATACGGGTATTTTTCACACCCTTAAGTGTTTACCTGGAGGCATCCTCCTCTCCTTTTGGAGGTTTTGGGGTTTTTTGGAGGATCAGAGTACTGCTGAGCTGGTTGATTCCCTGGGTGATCCCAGGTCCCATCTGTGTGGAGAAGAAAAGAAAGAGAAGATGTTGGGAGAGTTGGGTGGAAGGAGCTTGGCAGGTAAGAGCAGTTCTGAAAAGCTGACCTCTGATATGAGAGAAAAGAAGTAGTCAGGCATGAGTATAAAAGTGGACAACAAAAAAAAAAAAAAGATTTTAAGATGAAAAGCAAAAAGAAACAGGGCCCACAAGCCTGAGATCAACAGAAGGTTTATAAGCTGCAGATTTGGGCTGTGCTGAAGCCAGAACAATTCCCTTTTGCCAACTGAAGATAGCAATTCCCCTTCAAATACAGCTGATCCCACATTTTCTCCTGGAAACATCCTTCCAAGTTGGATGATTTTATTGTTGTTTTTTAAATAAGTGAAGGCTTTGCCAGATGCATCTACCGCTTCATTTTTTTTTTCTTTTTTCTTTTAACAAATAAGAATCTAAACTTAAAACAAAAATTCCATTTCTGTTCATGCTACTGGAAACCAGGAGGAAGCTGCAGCAATGGAAAAGCAAAAAAAAAAATCTCTTCAGTTTGGTGAAGCTGATTTTTTTTTTTTTTTTAAACAGAAAATACCCATGGCCAAAGGGCATTTCCCCCCTTCAGGAATATTTCAGAGCCAAGCCCACGTTGGTCACAGTGACAAAGGGGAAGGGGCTGAGTGGAGAGCAACAGGGCCAGAGATGTCCCAGGATGCAGCCCCATCTCCAGCCCCTGAGCCTGGCCCTGGCTGCTGCTCCTGGGGGTTTGCAGCCCTACAAGCCTTGTCAAGCCCCATGCTGGGTGGGGTGATCACTAATTACACCACTTAAGGGACTTACATGACCCAACATATCTCTCCAGCACATGAGAAGTCCATCCCAGCCCGTTCAGATGGCACCTGGGAGCTGGCACAACTGGTTCCAGTGAGCTGGATGGAAAGAGTCAACAGGGTGAGTAATGGCCAAGTCATGTAAAAACCTGATTTGTGACAAAGCAGTGGCTGCTGCCACCACTTGCCTCAAGGAACTGTCCTAGGTTATGATGCTTCTCATTCACAAGTTCACCTGGAGAATCATCTTTGGGTGGGAGTGTTTTCCAGAGGGGTTCACGGGCACCGGATGGGAGAGAGGGAAGGTTGGGGTCTGTCCCTGTGGCTTCTCCTCCCTGCCCTGTCCCTGTGACTCTGTGCTGTGCCCTCCCTTGCACTTTTCTCTCCTCTTGTGCTCCAGCCACCCACCAGAACTTCTGCCATGGCTGAGATCTGCCCAGTGCTGGCCTGGGAGAAACCCAGGGACAGGATAGCCCTGTCACCCTCTTGTCACCCTCCCCTCAGTGCCAGGACCCTGCTGCCTCTAGAAGTGCCATAAAATGAAAGATGAAATGTAAAAGGCCATGCAGAAATTATGGGCTATGCCTTTTGCTCACCAAATCGTCCCAGTGCTCTGCCATCAGTTCTGCTCTTGGTTTCTGCTCTTCCCTGCAGCCTCCCCAGGCACCACCAACCCATTCAGCTTCTGGGTGACACAAAATGTCACCCAAGTGTGAGACCCTCAGACCATCAGCAGCACATCCCACCCAGTCAGAAAAAATCTCTCCCGTGAGCTCTTCTGCATCTGCTGATGTTGGGAGGAGAAGGGAAAAAGAAACTCAGAAAATAAAACTTCTTTGGCTCTGCTGATTAAAACCAGTTTGGGTTTCACTGTAAAAGGCTGTGTTTGCTCAAGGTTTACTCAGTCCTGGTCTCTTCCATCCACATAAGGTTTGTTTTAATGACTGTGGGGTTATATGAATCTATTAATTATTATTTTTTTTTCCTGAAGGTTTCAGAGTAACAATGCCTGTTTTTTTCATATAGCACTTTACAGCCACGTGTCTGGCAATGCATTGCAAATGGGCAATTAGTGTCAGCCTCGTTCTGAAGATGGAGAAACTCAAGCAGAGTCCAAGCAAGACAATTCCTGGATAGCAATGCCAAAACCAGGGCCTCTAGCTTGATATTAAAAAAAAAAAAACCACAGAGCTAGAGTGTGAAAAACCTCCCAAAACCAGTCCAGCAAGGACAAACACAAAGCATTTCATCCAGAGAAGGGGAAGGACAGACATGGGACAGGACACACAGCTCTGAATCCAGCCACCCCCAGCAGGGGACACAACAGCTCAGTCAGCAGGGCCCCAGCACCCATGGGGTGGTCCCCAGCAGTGGGAATGGGGGAGGGGGCTGAGCCCTCCCTCCCTCCTGCAGGGATGGGGCCACTGCAAGCTTCTCTTCCCATCTTTTCTCCTCCAGAAGGAAGGAAACCTGGGCACCAGCAGAGATGCTGACCCCAAGCCTCAGGGCACTCACCTGGATGGGCTTCTGGGAAGGAGGGGTTGTGCCCAGAGCTCTGCTTTGCTGCCAGAATTATCCTGGAAATATTCACAGCTCCAGGATCAACCTCTGCAAAAGCTAAAAATAGTTTTACCCCCACGGTAACCTGTGCAGACTCCTGACCTCTCTGTGGGTCCAACCTTACCCCAGGCTGCAGCATCCAGGGATCCATCCCCCAGGAGCCACACGTGGATCCTGTTCTCTAATGCCAGCCCCTCTCTGCCCTGATCCCCACCAGTCCCAGAGCCCTGACCTCAGCCTTCCCTTCAGCCCAGCAGGCACAGCTCCTCTTCCCTCCCAGCCCTTCTCCTCCCTAACGAGCCCCTCTCTCTCCATTTCATATCTCAGCTGATAACATGTGGGGCTTATTTCCCCCCCACATCTGTATGAGATGGCAGATAAAGCCTGCCTGCCATCTGAGGCATGTTTGGAACTGCTCCTGGTTAAAAAAAAATAGAAAAGAAGAGAAAAGAAAAAGAAAAAGAAGAAGAAGGAAAAGAAAAAGAAGGAAAAGAGAAAAGAAAAAGAAGAAAAAGGAAAAGGAAAAGGAAAAGAGAAAAGGAAAAGGAAAAGGAAAAGGAAAAGAGGGAAAAGGAAAAGGAAAAGGAAAAGGAAAAGAGGAAAAGGAAAAGGAAAAGGAAAAGGAAAAGGAAAAGGAAAAAGGAAAAGGAAAAAAAGGAAAAGAAAAAGAGAAAGAGAAAGAGAAAGAAGAGAAAGAGAAAGAGAAAGAGAAAGAGAAAGAAAAAGAAAAAGAAAAAGAAAAAGAAAAAGAAAAAGAAAAAGAAAAAGAAAAAGAAAAAGAAAAAGAAAAAGAAAAAAGAAAAAGAAAAAGAAAAAGAAAAAGAAAAAGAAAAAGAAAAAGAAAGAAAAGAGAAAAGAGGAAAAGGAAAAGGAAAAGGAAAAAGGAAAAGGAAAAGGAAAAGGAAAAGGAAAAGGAAAAGGAAAAGGAAAAGGAAAAGGAAAAAGGAAAAGGAAAAGGAAAAGGAAAAGGAAAAGGAAAAGGAAAAGGAAAAGGAAAAGGAAAAGGAAAAGGAAAAGGAAAAGGAAAAAAGAAAAAAAAAAAGAAAAAAAAAAGGAAAAGGAAAAGGGGAAAAGGAGAAAAGAAAAAGAAAAGGAAAAGGAAAAGGAGAAGAGGAAAAGGAAAAGGAAAAGGAAAAGACAAAAAGCCCAACCCCAAGCCCCTGGCTGCACTGCAGGGCTGGGAGGGCCCTGGGTGCCCTCCTGGGGCCCATTCCTGGAGGGGCTGCTCTGCTGCCCTGCAGCCTGGGTGTCAGGTTCTCACCTGGGGTTCCCAGCATAAAAACCTGGCTTTTTCTTTACTCTCCCAGCTTACTTTATCTGCTTAACCAAATGTTAAAGGCATTGAGTATTTTCAGTGGCATTAGGAATAAATCCATGCACTTTGGGGCTGGAGATTGAGGGAGGATGAGCGTTTCATCCAGAATATGTGTCTGAATTTAAAAAGCCAGGGTGCCCTTTTTTGGTTGTTGTTTAAAATAATACAAAATAAAGCCAGAAAAATATGCATTTTTTGAAACAAAAAGGGAGGGATTCATGAAGGATAAAAAACTGCCCTCTTTTCTTTTGGGGGCTGGAACTAATAGAAGTTTCTTGAGCATGGGGGTGGGATGCAGTGGGAAGAAAACCTGCCTGATCAATAACAGAGAAAATCTCAATCAAAGTGGGGACCCTTTTCACCATCAGACATTTCTGCCAGATATTTGTAACATGAAAATGCAAAAAGTCTGCAATGGACCCTTGAGAAGATTTCCATTTCTTCAGAATTTCCATCCTACCTCCCCTGTAGCTTTGCTGCCAGAAGTGTCCTCTGGGTTCACAACAAAGGAAAAGGTTGAAATCTCATCACTTGAAATCAGCTGGAAATCTGGGGGAGCAGTTCTGCTCTTCAGTGCTTGGGAGACCTGAGGAGTGAAGGGAAAATTGAGAAAAAGAAGAAAAAAAAAAAAGATACTGAGAGGGAAAGAGATGGTGAATGGCAAGAAGGGAGTTAATGAGAGCCAGAAATGCAAGTTGGAGAAATGTTGATTTTATTTAGCATTAATTGCAGGAAAGAGCCTATAAAGTGTGGTAAAAGATTATTAAGTCCGAGTATGCAATGCCAGCCTTGTGCCAGCCATCACCACAAAACAGGTGTATTATTCCTAGTTCCCTAGGTATAAATAAATAATTGCTTTTCCACATCTTTTTTTTTTTTTTTTATGATGGTATTTCATTATTTTTTACTGCCATATTGTTATGGCTCCAATTCCTCCAGAGCAGATTTGGAGCTGGGTGGGTGAGGGAAGGGGTCTGTGTGTGTGTGTCCATGGTTGGCACCCGTGAGCCAGAGGATTTGGGTGAGCAGGGAGATGTCTCAGATCCCTGCATCCCAAGGGCATCCCAAGCCTCTGCCCACAGCTCAAACCAAAGGCTCTGCTGTGGTCTGAGCTCCGACAGGGATGGCCAGGCAGGAAAATCATGGACACAGCTACAAGATGATGTGAAACACACCAAGGAACCACTCAGCAAATCCAGAGGGAAGATTTGTACCAAACAAGTCCTGCACGCTGATTTTCCTGAGGGAGGGGTTGTCCTGGGACAGACTGGTTTGGGGGGTTCAAGCACTGGTGTCAGGGGGGCAGAACTGGGTTTCCCTGAGATCTCATCCATGGCTCCTGTCTGCACAGACTGAGATCCAAAAAGAAAAATAATCCAAGCTGCATTTCCCTCCACTGTGAATTTTCTGCTCCTGCTCTGCCCCTGTGCCCTTCCCAGCATCATTCCCCAGGGATTGTGCCTGTCCTACAGACACCCAGGGCCAGATCCCATTTTTCCTCAGCTCTGGTTACCTCAGCATTTTGGGGCTTGTTTGGTCCAGTCTCTCACTTCTTCAGGAGAAGCCTCAGGAGGGAGATGAGCACTGGATGCTTTTTCCTAGCGATGTCTCCTGCTCCCGAGGAGGCCACCAAAGAAGCTGGGGAAGCAAAGATTCCCTGGTAACGCCTCAGTCCAAGCTCTGACCTGGAACCGTGGGCTCTGCAAATACACATAAATCTTCAGCTCACGTCCAAATCACTGCAAGGTTCAGTGAAAATAGCAAAACTGCCAGTGGATCTAACCTAAGCTTTAATCCAACTCCAGCATGATTTATGAGCTCAGGTGGAAACCATGAAACACGAAAGCTTCAGCCCCCAAGCAGGGGCTGGTTGGCTGCCCCAGCCCTGGGGTGGCTGTTCAGGGCTGAAGAATTGGGACAGCCAGAACCACAGTTACAATTAAACAGCAGAAAAATGTGGAAATAAACAGCACAAATGTGTGGGATTAAACAGGACAAATATGTGGGATTAAACAGCAAAAATGTGTGGAATTAAACAGCACAAATGTGTGGGATAAAGCAGCACAAACCCCTCCCCACAAAGTCTTCAAACCCTGCTCATCTTGTGCTGAGCAAATGGAGCTGGGACACAAATCAAACCAGAGTCCTGCTCAAGACAGGGACAGGAAATTAAATAAATCAAAGAACAATAAGGGCAAGCAAGCAATCAAGTTCTTTTTTGTGACTGAAAAGCAGCGATGCAGTCATGTCACCACTTGTGAACACTGCTTCCTAAAATCCAGAATTTTGCAATAGTGCTGTGGTATTTCAGACCATCTGTAATTCCTTTAAAATATTTATTCCCCTATCAAACCATTATCACAGACAATAGGAGACACGAGTAGCTTTTCCTACCTAATAAAAGAGGGAAGAGGAAGCTTCAGTCTCAATAACCAAATTTTCTCAGAAGAATGGGTGTCAGAGCAGGGGGGAAAGATGCTCCTCTTGGTCTCTGCTGGCAAAGTTCCCCCTGCCAGAAGAAGACAGAATTCTCTCTATCAAGCATTAACAAGGCCATTTCCTCTCCTTTCTCTGATCCTCATTATCTCTTTACATATTAGCTTGGAAAAGCAGCCAGGACAACAAGGAGCCTAAGATCCCAGGTGATGTGACCAAGGAGCCTTCTGACCCATCCCCTTGTCTCACTGCATATCCCCACTCACCTCCAAATAACCACTCCCCATCAACTCAGCCTTGAGTTCTGAGTCTCTTACATGGTTTAGCTGAGAAATTGGCGGGTGGGGAGGGGAAGGATGGGTGAGGGAGGGGATTTCTGCATCATTACCCTACTGAAAAGTGGCCACTGCAGTTTACAGCCCGGGGTGATGGGGGCTCCCAGCTGGAACATCTGCATCCCATCCTGCTGCCAAGTTGGTCTTTCTTCCAATCCCTCTCCCCCCTCCCCATCCACGTGGAAATCTCCAAAGGGAAACTGCACCAAAAGGGTAACCCCAGGCAGGAAGTCAGAGCAACACCTGCAACCCCACCCCCCCCCAGCTTTTCCAGCCCAGCCCCTCATGTGTGTGGCACAGGGACCCCCAGAACCACCAGGCAGATGGTTTGTAACACCCCTTGTGCTCTTTTGGGTCAGAGGGGGATGAGGAATGGGTCACCAGGCCAGCAGGGGATGCCACATGTGCATCATCAGCCCCTGGCAGCACCCAGAATCACCAACTTCACTGCTGGAGATGCTCAGGACACATCTCTGATGCTGAACAAGTTCCATTTGCTGCAGGAGCAAGAAATCAATCACTTTGTTCATTCCACATCAAGTTCTTCCATCAGACACAACCTGATTTGCCATAGCTACTTCTCACCCGAGATAACAAGTGTGGCATGGACATAGGTGTCACAAAAAGCCACCCATCCCCAGACCTCTTTTAAAGCCTCTCACATCTGTCCTGATACAAGCAAGTTTTTTCTTGAGCAAGAACTAATCCCAAAGGCTCATTCACTCCCTCCCTTTCACTGCAAAACCAAGAGATTCCCAGCTCTTCCCATAGGAAAAAGCAAGCTTGCACTCAAAAGGGTTTCTGCAGGACCTGCCCTGTAAATGCACTGAGATTAGTGACAAAGTTTTTGCCTTAATTTTTTTTTTTTTTTAAGTGAAAGAAAAAGTGCGACAAGGAACCAGGAGTCTGTCTGCCATGGAATATTCCTGCAGTACTCGGGGCTGTGGTTTATTTTACTAGTGGTGACTAGTTCAAGCCACATTTAGTCAATAAATATGAGATATGAGGTCACTTCAGCATTGAGCTGTTCCCCTGTCTACAGATTTCACAGCTGGGCAGTAACCTTTTAACTGGCGTCTGCCTCAGTGGGGAGTCTCCATAAAAAAAGAGCCAGGATCCATTGGTCGTGGTGGGGGATCAAGGCACCACGGAGATTTCTGAGCAGTGGGAGAAGGGAAAGCTCAGGGCTTTGCTGTTCACTTTCTCTCCCCAGTTTGCAGAGATGCAGAGCTCAGGAGGTGCAGGAACCTCCAGTCTGGCCCTGCATCCCCAGGCAGGTGATGGGGGACGAGGCAGCACATCCCATGTGCTGAGTCTGAGAACAAGTTTCTCTGTCTTTTGTACAGAAATGGATCCAGAGACAAATATCCTCCAGTTTCCAGCTTTACAGAACAGTCCTGTGTGAGTCAAACGTATACAAGGGGTTCGTTTCTCCTTTTATCCACATCTTAAAGTATTTAACAAAAATTCTCCTCTAAATGGACTTTTATGGACTTTTTCTGAGTCCATAGCTTCTCCCTGCTGCCTTTGCTTTGGGATGGGGAGGACATTTCCCTGGTTTCTGAGCTGGGAACTCAGAGCTAACTTGGGTTAAGATGGAGCATCCCCAAAGCCATCATTAAACCTTTCACCAGCCCAGTGTTAGAGTGAGAGCAAACTTCCTGTGATGGTCCCAGGAATGAAGGGAAGAGAAGATTCACCCCCAGCCTCAATTTGAAACCTCCTGAGCTTCAAGCAAGTGGCTCTTCTGCTGCCATTCCTGTAATCCTACTTTGTGCCCATCCTGCTCCATCACTGGCACAGCCCCACGGAGGGCTCAGCCCCAGAGATGGTGGCAGCAAGGCACAAGAAAGCAGTGAGGATGAGAGGGAACCAGGGCCAAGGCACCTGGCCCAGCTCCAGGGAGGTGTTTGGGGTTCTAACAGAAACAAATCCAGCTCCTTCCAGCATTTAGGATCAGGACCTCCTCTCTCAGCTGCCTTTAACAGGGCTATAAAACCCCCACTTCATGTCTGAGCTTGTCAGACATGGGCTGGCATCAGCCTCTGTCACCTTCACCATCACCTCCCTGGATCCCAAAAATGTGGTCCCTGCTCTTTCCATCTCCAACCCCCCCCTGAGGACTGGAAGCCCCCAGATGGACAAACAGAACGTGGAAAGTTGGCCTGGCAGCAATGCCAGCTCGGATGGAGATGCCCCAGGGAAACAGGAGCAAAGCAAAGAAATGACATTTTTTTTGGAGCCTCCCCATCCTAACAACCCTCAGTGGCACCAACACCCCCAGCGTGGGGCTGCAGCTGGACACCCCCCCCAGCACAGCCCCTGGTGTCAGGCTGGGCCCAGGCACTCGTGTCACACACACCATTATCAGTCACCACTAATAACGTGGGCACTTGTAATGCTGGGCCCAGGGACAAGAATAACATGAAATAACACTGCACCCACCCACTGAGAACACCAAGTGTGTCACACTCCTCTGTGTCATGTGTTTAAAAATATCTCTCCTGACGGCCTTTTTTTTTCCCCTTTTTTTCTTTTTTTTGCTTTTCCTACTTATTCCTATTTTTTGAACGCCTCACTTGGCCAGGTGGAAAAAGTTTGCATCAGAGCTGGAGCAGAGGATGGTGATGGGTGTCTACTTGTTTTATGCTAATTGGGAGGGGAGGAAAAAAAAAAAAAACCCCAAAAAAAAAAAAAAAAGGTTTGCAATTACATGTTCTTTGTGGTGAGGTGTGGCCATTGGCAGGAGGGAGGTTCCAGCCTCAAGCACAGATGCTCCAGGAGGTGGCTTTGTGGCCAGTGGAAATGCACAAGCAGGAGCAGCCAGCAGCTGAGATTTTATGGGAGCAAAGGGATTAGAAGCTAATTGAAAAACTGTGGAAGGATTTGGTCCTCCTGAGGGCTTCTGCTCTCTGTAAGTCACTTGGCCCAAAGCTGCAGAAGTGGCAGCCCTGGGTGACAGAGCTCCTGGTCCCCTCTGGGGCTGAGCCATCCCCAGCTGAGGCTAAAGCTGCACACCAAGCTCCTGCCTAAACACTTTCCCTACCCTTTTACTGGCTGTAATATTTTTTTTTTTTAGGGAAAGGAAAAAAAATTGAGATTCTCTTTAGATTCCCAATACCCACATTTAGCTTCCAGTCCCAAACCTCCCCATCTGGGAGTGAGGCATGTTTGGAGAACAGCCCAAAGCAAACAGGTCAAATAATGGGTCAAATCACAGGTGTAAGGGGAATTTTGGCAGCTGAGAATCAGGCCAGGCTGAAGGACTTGGTGGCAAGCTGGCAAACAATGGAAGAGAGGGGGGGGGAAAAAAAAAACACCACAACTTTTTTGTAAAATAGAGGTTGAATCCCTCTCTGTCACCCTTGTCCAGTCTGACAGCCCTCCCAAAATGACTTTAAAGGAAACTGAGGACAAAAGCACCCAGGTCCATCTTTACCCTCAGGACAAGACAAGCCAGAGCAGTGTGAGCAAAGCAGGGAAGGCTCCATCTTTTTTCCCTTGGAATTCCTGCTGTTCCTTTCCAAATCCATCCCACCAATTCCAAATCCAACAGTTCCTTTCCAAACCATCACAGAGCTGACTGTGTTTCTTAGATGTTGTATTTAACTGCCTTTTATAAACTCCCCCAGAATTAATAACCCGTTTTTTCTCTTTTTCTTTTGCACAGGCTTCCAGATTCCCAGAAATTTGGGCCTTTCCCCCTTCCCAACCACCTGGGCTTCACTCCTTCCCCCCCCAATCATTCCTGCCAGCACTGATCCCAGGTACAAGGATGTCCTCTCCTGCTGATGCCCACCACAAGAAAACTTGAGATTAACGGCTGAAACGGTCCTTTTAAAATTAAAATTCCTAGTTTTAAAAGCATTACATTATGCTGCCTGAGGCTTTGAGGCTGGCTTGGTTATTTTTTTAATCAGACAAAAGCACAACCACACACCAGACATCCAAATGTGATGCTGAAGAGCTCCCATCCCACAGGGGATGAGCCAAGCCAGGGGAGGTACCACATGGCCAGGGCTGCACTCCCTGGGGAAACCTGCTGGCAGAAACCTCTTCTCTGAACATTCTGGACACTTAAAAAGCCACCAGGACACAGAAATTCACAAAGTCCACACAACTCTGTCTTGCCTAACGAGGCATAAAAGCACCAAGAGCCAGACAGTGCTGATTCTGTCATCATTTCGTGGAGAAAAAAATGGGGTTTGAGCTATTTTTTTTTTTTTTTCCAACCCAGGAAAAGCATAAAAACAATGCAATAGGAGGCTTAAAAACTCTCTCTCCCCTTAACTTTTTTTTCCCTTCTTGCTTTCTTCCACAACAGAAGGCTGAGACACCAAATCAAATCGCTGGCCCAAGGCACGGCTGCTGCAGGGTAGGAAAAAAAGCACTTGAGTGGTGCCTCCAATTGCCATGTTGTGGCTTTCAGGAGGCTCGCTCAGCTGCCGAGCTAATTTGGGGCAGTTTCCTGTTTTTCTCCTGCAGATAGAAGGAGGGAAGAGAGATGCAGCTTAAGCTGAGCTGCTGGAGCTTGCAGCTCGGATGCTGCTGGGGTGGTGAAAGGCTCCGAGTGGTGCTCCCAGAGCTCCTGCCCGTGGTTATTCCCAAACTTGTCTGCTGGGAAGACACACAGACTTCCAGCTGGCTCCAACTGAAGCCAGGAGATGGGGTTGGATTCAATGGCTTGGCAGCAATTTGGGTTTGCAGCAAAGACTGGGGCTGACCAGGCAGCTGGGAGCTGGCAGGACCTCTGAGGGGTCATCACTGACCTCCCCCAGGCTCAGAAACCCCTGAGCCTACCACGAGTAAACCTGAGCATTATTTCAGCAAAAGTTCAGCATAATTTTCCTGGTACCACCACACCAGACCTATCTGAACTCCTCCAAGTCTCTGCAAAACACACCCAGCCCCCAGAGCATCTCCATACAAAGAGGTGTGCACGCTGCCCAGGGAGAAGAAGAATTCCAGGTCATGCCCAGATGTTGAATGCTTTGTAGGGGCAGCAATTGCCAGGGCACTGCTGTATTTTCAGGACCCAACAAGCTGGCAGAACAGTGGCACTGAGCTCCTCAGACCAGCACCACAGGCTCAACAACAGCAATCATTAAGCTGGGGCTTAACAATGAAACAAATCCAGCTGGTAGGAAGCCAGGGTTGCTCAGAGCTGAGCCAAGGGAACCTCTGCATCAAGGAAATGCCCTTCTAAACAAGCTGCTTCTGGGGACTTTGCCTAAAGGGCAAATATCTGCTCCAGCTCCCTTCCCCCCCCCCCAGAGCATCTGTGCAAATAAACCCGAGAGCTCCAAGCAGCAGCCTGGGCGTGGGGCAGGGGCTGGGGGCTGAGCAGAGCCACTGCCCCCTGGTTAAACATCTGCTGTCCCCCCAGGAGCAGCACAGCACACGCCAGATGCCAAGGGGGATGGAGATGGATGGGGCTGAAAGCTGCATTTCACTCTGTGTCCCAGGGAAGTCATTTCCCCACGGGCACTGGGTCCCATCCATCGCCCGGGATGCTGTGGGTCTGTAGCCAGGGGACTTCAAACAGGACAGGATTACGGTTTAATTGGATTTCTGGTCTCAATTAGGGCAGAAGGGAAAGCAACTGCAGAGCTGACATGGAAAGCTTCAGACATCTGTAACAACAAGTGGCTAATTTCCAAGCCAGGAGCAGGCAGGATGCAAACCTTCCCCTGGGGTGGATCAGGGATTCTCCTGCTCCTACAGGAGCCCACGGACACTTTGGCTCTCCAAGGACCAGACACAACCAAATGTCACCTCTGTTCCCTGCAGCATCGTGGTGGGGCTGGCTCTGGGTTCAGCAGGTGACCTGGGGCTCCTTCTCCTTCCATCCCCGGGCTGGGCTGCAGGATCCAAGCAGGATCCGAGGGGGCAGCACCCCTGCAGCTCCTCTGAGAAACCTCAGGAAACTCAAATCGGTTTCACCTTGAAATCAAACAGAGATTAGGGCCTAACAAGCAGCTAAAGCAGAGTAATGGCCTGGGCCACATGGTGCAGCTCAGATGCCATGTGAGGCTGATTACTGCAGCCCAAAGGTTACAGGGGCTGCTCAACCATTTCCACATGGCCCTTGGGAAGCCTGAAAAAAGAACTGAGTGGGTCAGGGCAGAGGTACCACCAGCTGATGGGCACCTGGGCACTGCTCCAGGGAGAGGCAAAGCCCAGGGAGGGTGAGCTGAGGCACCAGTGCAACCAGTGCAGCTACTGGTGTGGCCATGCCACCTCGCATCTGCCACCACCACCCACCAAAGGACCCCAGAGCCCTTTAAGGCCAAAGCTGGGCTCATCCTGCTCCTTGGTACCAAAGCAATGCTGGCAGCATCCCCCTGGCTGTGCCCATGAGGATGTGTCCCCAGCCCTCCTCCCTCCTTCCCAGCACAGGAGGTGGGAAGGGATGAGACTGGGACATGTCCCACATCACCCAGTTAACTGGAACTGGGTTCTACTGACCAAAACCCTGGCATCACCATCTCCCTCCTGAGGAGGGGCAAAGAGCTTCCTTACAGCTGCTAAAAATCCAACCTGTAGCTGCCAAAGCCATGCTCCAGGGAAATGAACCCTGGGAATGGTCCTTCCCATGGGAAGAGGCTCCAGGAGCCCACCCTGCTGGCACTGCTTTCCCTCCAGGGAGAGCAGGAGGTCTGCACAGTGTCCCCCCAGGGCTCCAGGTGACATTTGGGTGACAATCTGGGTCTGCATCCATTTGCAGGGCACGTTCACACCCCCAGGGGACTGAATTTTGCACTGTGAACACACCAGAGATTCACCAACCCCAGTGCCCCAACCTCACCCCACCCCAACCTCAGCATCACAAGTTCCACATCACCTGGACAGAGGGGGCCAAACTCCTCCCTGGCTCTGCATTCTGTGCTGATGTGATGGAGAAATGCAAGATGCTGCTTTTTTTTTCCCCAAAAAAATAAAAAAATTCCCCAGTGTGTTTCCCTCTGAGCCATTCAGGAGCCTCCCCTGGAGCTGCTGGGCTGTGGGGCACCAGCTCTGGGCCAGCACCAGCCAGGGGTTAGAATGCTGCAGCCTCTGAGGAACTCCCAGCAATTTCCACCCTGGGTAGACACAGGTTGTCAGCACTGCCTATTTTTGCTGCCCACAACTATTTTCATTCAGCTGGTTCAAAATCAGGGCTGTAAATGTCACAGGGAAGAGGCTGAGTGGGAGCAAGCAGCTCCTGCTTCACCTAAATCCATGGGAGATGCTGCTGTACCCACCCAAGGTTATTTCTTGGAGCCTCTCCAGAGGGGTTTCCAAGCTGGTTTTCCCTTTCTGCTGAGCAATCTGGAATCTGACCTTCCTTCAGTGTGTGTTCTGCTGGGCTGCAGACGTGGGGGACTGAGGGCTCAGCACATTTTTGATGTTGGAAGCAAGCCTTGGGGCTGGGTGTGCACCAGCAGCAGGCCTGAGACCCGGACCCAGGAGTCCTCCTATAGCAAGACAAAAAAATTAAAGTGAAAAATTAAGTGCACAAATAGCAAACAGAGTGGAAAGAACACTTAGGGGAAAAAAAAAAAAAAAAAAAAGGGCTGTGAGCAAAGTGGGTACAGCAAAGGGATGGAACTGAAGTGTGTGATTCAGAGTCCTGCCCGAGTGTCAGTGGTTCAATACTATTGCCTCCAATTTAAATCATTTTTCAAAGAAGTGTAAAAGAAAGGTGATGAAAGGGCCCTAACGTTGTTCCCTGGTCGGAAAAACACAGCCCACTTGTGCACTGTGGTAAAGTTTTGCATTTTGGCCAGACAGAGCATGCAGGGCTGTGCTGGAGCCTTTGCTTATTTTAAAAAATCGAAGTCACCGGTGATCCATGGAGGCAGAAAAAATGCTTTTTCCTTTGAGGAAGATGCCATGGGAGCAGCATCTTCCGCAGGAAAGGAGAGCAGCTGCTCCCTGGGGGGTCTGGAGGGGCCATCACATCCATGGGTGCCTCCTGGTCCAACAATTCATGGATGGGAGCCACCTCCTCCTGCTCACTGGCCCAGCCCTGCCAGAGACCACAGGGCTGGGCTGGAAGGGACCTTCAGGGACCTTCAAAGATCACCCAGGGCCATCTGCCACCAGACCAGGCTGCTCAAAGCCCTGTCCAACCTGTCCCAGGGATGGGGCATCCGCAAGTCAACCTTCTCCAGTATCTCAGCACCCTCCTTGGAAAAAAAAAAATCACTGGGAGATGGCAGGGTTCCTCCTGCAGGAGCTGCAGTCCCACCCCCAGCCCTCTGTGGAGCCCATTCTGCCAGCAGAGCAGTGCCACAGGGATGGAGAAACCTCCAAAGAGGATGGGAAAGGTGGGACCAGGGATGGAGAAACCTCCAAAGAGGATGGAAAAGGTGGGACCAGGGATGGAGAAACCTCCAAAGAGGATGGGAAAGGTGGGACCAGGGATGGAGAAACCTCCAAAGAAGATGGGAAAGGTGGGACCAGGCACCCACAGGGCTGGGAACAGCCACTTCACTGCCGGGAACTGCTTGGCACTCACACTAAAAGGGAAACAAAAACTGGGGAAAGGGAAGAAAATTGTTTTCATCTGCATTATTCATGCACCCAAACATCTCCTGCCCCAAGCTGGGCTTGATAACCTCACCTGAGCACACATCACTCCTGATCCTGGATTTTAAGCCCAGCAAGGGCTATGATTATCATCCCTCTCCCTTGTAACCCAGGCCAGGGACTTTTGCTGCTGTATCAACACAATAACTTCTGGTCCAGCTGCCAAAAAACTTCTCCCTGGACATTCCTGCTGGATTTAAAGAAGGAGAGAAATGCACACTGAGCAGTAAGGCCTTCCTACAACAACCTGGTGAATTTGGGGTGTCAGTGTGTGTATCCACTTGTACTGAAAGATAAGTTTGACAATTGTGTGATTTCTTCTTCTTTTTTTCTTTTTTTTTTTTCCTGCCCTCCTGCTTATGCAGTGAGTTACTAATATCCTGATTGGAACCAGATTTGCATGAATTAGAAGTCGAAATTGGAGCAGCAACTGCTGTGCAGAGGATGTAAAGGGAATAAAATGAATGGGGTATTAACCTTCAACCACTGAATATTAATCAGTGTTTCACAAAAAAGAAAATACAGAGGCTGCCACACTAAATATTTTTAGCATTTATTGACGGGCTTGATTTCCTCTCTCTTTTAGACCTTTTGCTTCCAATCATGGACCATAAAAAATCAGGGAGAAGATGGGGAGGGCTAAAGAGGGGGAAGGGGGTGAAGAAAAAAAATAAAGCTCATCCATTTTCTTAAATGCTGGGTGGTATTTAGGAGTTGTGCAAGGCAGACACCCACCTAACAAACAGAGTTCCTCATCCCCCAGCTGATGGGTTCAAAGGCTCATTTCTCCAAGGCCCAAACCAAACAGAAACCAACCCTGGATACAGCGAAGCCTTCGGAAATGAATCCCTGATAAAGAAATAAACTTCTTAAAAGCTAAACTTCCCCTGTGCTGAAAGGTAAAATGCAGCTGAAAATCAGCCTAATAAAAGAAGCAGCTCATGAAACTAAGACTTTTTTCTATTTTTTCCCTTTTTTTTTTTTTCCTTTTTTTTCTTTTTTTTTTTTTTTTTTTTTGGTTTGGTTCCCTGTGCTCCAGTGCAGCTCAGAAAATAACAGAAAACATGGAAGAGCCCAGGGTGGGCAGGGGATGGGGGTCAAGCCTGGTCCTAGGGTGCCAACAGGGGCAAGTGAGGCTCCTGTCACCCCTCTGGCCTTTCCAGCTGGCACTGGAACTCCATCCAATAGTCCTGCCCAACCTGTGTCATCCCAGCACTCACTCACAAACATCTAAAATAAAAAACAAACAAACAAAAAAAACCACCTACAAAAGTGGAAAACTATAGAGCCTCTTCTTTGGCCATTTCTCCCCTGAAAAATTTGGCACGAGGAGGTTTTGAAGCCAGATGCCCCTTGAAATCTCTTTTCAGCAAAGACAATTCCCTCCCTCCCAGACACTGCTGCCCTTCTCAGTACACCTTTACAAACCAGAATTCATTTGTTTTCATTAACTTCTTATCAAGTTACCTGGATTTGTTTCAATGCTCAGAATGTATTAGGGAGAGGGGGGGAGAGAGAGAGAAAACAGTGGTCGGTTTTCAGGAAATAGCAAGTTCTTTTTTCACTGAGATAGAAATCATTTGGCAAGCCAGGGTGAAATACTTCTAGGTTCCAGAAAGAAAGTTAAGGGGGGGGAAAAGCAAGCAAGGAAAGGGAAGATGCTAATGAGCTTCAGAGGAGAGAAAAATAAAGCTTAAGAGAAAATGAAAACAAAAGGGGGAAAAAATGAAACCCAAGGTTGGTCAAACATCCGCATCCAGCTGATGCTCAGAGGGTCCCCCAGGCACCAGACAGGGCCCTGCCCTCCCTTCTGGGGAATGGTTAAGGGTAGGTGGCGTTAAAGCCCCAGAAATAAATGGCATTGAGACCCTTTTTGCCAAGAAAAAAAGAAAAAGACAACCCTAGGCACCAGGTCAGCAAAAAAAATTAAGAGTCTGCCTTCCAGAGCTCCTACAGGTACCACATCCCTGCAAAGAGCCAGAAACTTCCCAAACTTTAGCTTGCACTGAAGTGCTTTCTTCTTAAACTTTCTTAAACTTGAAGTCCTGCTGGACCCCTTCATCTGGGGCTCTAAAATCTCCCCCCAGCCCCCAAGCCAGGGATTTGCTTTAATACAGCTTTGCTTTAACTCCTGTCCTCTTGCAGCCAAGCCTGAGACCAACACAACAAGGAACTGAGGCCAAGCTCAGTGGGGATCTGAGGCCACCAGTCCTGTGGGTAAATCCTGGAGGGGTTTTCCCAGGAAAGGACCAGGACAGCCCAGTACCTCCCCAGTACCTCCCCAGTACCTCCCCAGTACCCCCAGGCAGGTGCTAGGGAGCAGCCATGCACCTTGTCACCCACCTTGGCTGATGGGGATTTTCCGGCTCAAAGCACATCCAAGTAGCCAAGCTGAGTTATTCTGTATCCTTCAGTGTCCACCCTGCTCCTTTCCTGGGAAGGAAAATGGGATTATTTTTTTTTTTATCATTTTTTTTCCCTTTCCTTGCGTTTTCTCAGTAAGAAGGCTGCATGCTGATTAGTTTGCATTTGCCAGCTGTAATGCAAAGGCCATCCCTCCCCTAACCTTTATCATCTGTTTCTTATCTTCAGAGCTCCACAGTCCCCTTAACTCTTCACGCACAGGGAGACATTTAATTTAAAAATAAATAAAATAAAAAAAAGCCCTTTGCTCTCCCAGGGAAACAGGAGGCAGAGGCAGCAGCCCCAGCCCACACATGGATCATGGTGGGGAACAAGGACAGGGATTTTTCCTCCCCATCATTTCTGCTGGCACACCAGCTCCAGGAGGTGCTCAGGGTGATGGGTGGCTGTCCCACCAGAGGTGCTTGGCCTCTCCTGGCATCTCCCTCTCTCAGGACAGGGGGATGTCCCCAGGGGATGCTTCTGGATGGTGGCCACAAGGCAGCTGCTGCCAGCATCCCTCAGACCACTTCAGATTATTCTGTGCTCTACCCAGCCCTCTGCTCCAGGGGCTCCAGCAGCAAGAAAACACAGGGGGAAGAAGATTTCAAAGGCACAGGGTCCATTCCCTTCCCATTTGCCATCACTGGTCCAGCCAAAGCCCTCCTGAAGTGAGGAGCACTTCTCTGCAGAGCTGAGAGTCCTGTTCAGCTCTGACCTCAGCCCTGTGCCTGCAGATCCCAAGTGGCTCTGCTTGGATGTTTGTCCCTCCAGCCCCTTGGAGCTGCACGTTAATTGTAGCTTGCTATATAAAAGGTTGTTTTTTTTTTCCTCCTTGGACGTTTTAAATCTGTCAGAGTTGATTTCCATCCCCTGCTACTAATGCCAAACATCCCAGGGATTCTCCCGGCAGGAGCAGGGAGCTCATCCCGAGCTCTTCCTCCTGAGCTGGGAGGGGAGGAACCTCCCCTGAAGTCCTCCCGCTGATCCATGTCCCTCTCCTTCCTCTCCCCTCCCCAGGAGAGGTTTCCCTGGCCTGACCCGACCTCCTCTCAAGTCACCTCCCCAAATCTGGGCAAAAAAAACCTTCCTGCCCCCTGGAGCCTTCAAGGGGGACCCAGTTCTTCCAGTTTTACACCCGAGCTGCTTTGGATTTAAGCACAGAAGAGGACAACCTGCTTCAGCCTTACAAATACAATTATTATTTTTTTAAAAAAATTTTTTTTTAACCAGAAGGGCTCTCTCAGGATCTTTTTCAGCACTCAGTTCAGGGACTTTCATCAGTGCCTAGTGGTGAGACAAACAAAAGCCTTATTTGTTGGCATCCACAAATCCCCACGCTGCATCTTGCTTTGATAACAGAAGAGTGCCAGCTGCATTTATTTTTTTTTCTTTTCTTTTTCTTATTTTTTTCACTGTTTCTTTTTTTTTTTTTTTTTTTTTTAAACAGCCTGCATTGCTTTTTACCCATTATCCTCTGCACATGGTTCAGCCTTTCACAAAAACAAAAAATAAAACAAAACAAAACAAAAAAAAATCCCTAGGTGTGAGAAGATTAAAGATTCTGAGATCTGGACATTTTCAAATCAGAAACACATGTTCCAAACAAACCAGCCTGGCAGACAGCCACCACTTTAAAGAGTCAAAGAGCCTCTGCATTACAGAGATCTCCTCAAAGCCTGGAGAGAACAAGAGCATCAGAGGCCAGGACAAGACTCTGGGGTTTTAGGGTACATCTCTATGGGCTGGGCTGTCCCCTACTCACACCAAGGTCACAACCATTTGCTGACCAGCCCTAGTGACTTCTTGTAAACACATTCCTTCTATTCCTTCCTTCCTTCTATTCCTTCCTTCCTTCCTTCTATTCCTTCCTTCCTTCCTTCTATTCCTTCCTTCCTTCCTTCCTTCTATTCCTTCCTTCCTTCCTTCCATTCCTTCCTTCCTTCCATTCCTTCCTTCCATTCCTTCCTTCCTTCCATTCCTTCCTTCCATTCCTTCCTTCCTTCTATTCCTTCCTTCCTTCTATTCCTTCCTTCCTTCTATTCCTTCCTTCCTTCCTTCTATTCCTTCCTTCCTTCCTTCTATTCCTTCCTTCCTTCCTTCTATTCCTTCCTTCCTTCCTTCTATTCCTTCCTTCCTTCCTTCTATTCCTTCCTTCCTTCCTTCTATTCCTTCCTTCCTTCCTTCTATTCCTTCCTTCCTTCCTTCCATTCCTTCCTTCCTTCCTTCCATTCCTTCCTTCCTTCCTTCCTTCTATTCCTTCCTTCCTTCCTTCTATTCCTTCCTTCCCCACAACTTCAGCATCCTCTGTCACCTCAGAGGAGACCTCAAACCCCAATCTCTTCCACAAATCAGCTCTCACTGAGGTCTCCCGGTGAAACTGCAAACAAAAAGGAAAAAAAAAAAAGCAGCAGCAGCACCAGGGACCCTGAGCTATCTTCAATTTTGGTGGCACAAGCACTGAGCAGAACCTGGCATGGCTGGAATGCCTGCCCAGGAGGTTCCACCACCTCTGGGACAGAGCATCCCAAATAACCAAGTTCCTTCCTACATGACAAGACAGATGCAATTCTGACCAACAGGAGAAGACCCCAAGAAGAGAATTATGGAATCACAGAACCATCACTCTGGGAAAGGATCTTCAAGGTCAAGTCCAACCATCAGAGGTACTACCAGGCCCTTTACTCACCATCACTCCATTTTCTTACTCCTGGAATTCTCCTGGTTTTTAACAAGAGAACCATCCAGAGCAGGACTTTGGGTGTTGGAGACCTAATTGGTGAGAAGAGAAAAAAAGAATGAATGCAATTACCTTGTCATGATGCTCAGGACTTGCTTTGGATGGAATAATATTCTTCATCCCACACTTGTTTATAGCGTCTTTAACTCTTCCATTTTTATAGGGGGGTCTCTGAAATCTATTTTATTAGGGGAAAAAGATTTGAGTGTGTTAGGCAAAGTGCCAGTAGCCATGGCAACCTTGGATTTTTCCATCTTCATTACAAGTTCAAGTAAAACCTTCATATAAAATCTAAATGAAAGGCTACATTATAAGTCCATTTTGAAATGTTTGCCTGGAAGTAAAACTTTGGACTGCATCCTTTTTTTCTCCGCTGAACATTCTGGTTCTATGCAGAACACATTTTTCAAGTCAGATTTTTGTTTTCTTTCAAATTTTATTCCGTTTGCTCATACAGGGTGGGTCGTCTAGTGGTTAGAGCAAGGCATCAAGGCAACTGGTTTCCAGCCTCAATCTGTTCCTGATCGGGCAGGGAGTGTTCCCAGTTTTATCCAGGTGACTTGGGAAAATTCTGTCAGCTCTAGAAACCTTTTTCCCCCCCTTCCTTACCAAGATAAAGTGATGACCATTACTGTCCTGAGGTTGCCCCAGATGAGCACTGACAGGGAAGTCACTCCCAGGAGAGCTGCTCAGCTCTCCCACTGCATCTTCTGCTGGGTCTGGAAGCCAGACTGAAAGGTTAAGGAGAGGTAGAGGTTAGAGGATGGCATGAATTGTCTGTTTGCTTTTCAAACCTTGATTAGGAAATAGGGAATCAGCCTGCCAGTCTTGTTCCAGGAGATCCTCAGCATACCTGGACAACCCTTTGGTGCCAGCTGAGCAGATTAATTCTTGCACGTTGTCGACTCAGAGTGCTCAGGTTTCATCCAGCCTTGGGAGGATGCAAATTCTGCAGCTGCTTTTCATTTCTGGGCACCATCTCACCTGGGGTGAGGAAGGCAGGATGATGGTGAGGACTTCCTTCTCCACCAGTTCCCTCCAGCTGAGCAGCTTCCCCAAGGCTGAACCAGAAGGAGAAATCTCCCTGCAGGAGAACCCAACCTGGAGACCCTGGGGAGCAGCTGGTCCCTTGGTTTGCCCTGGAAAGCAGCTTGGGACCTTGCCTCAGGGCTACAGGAACACACGGGGCAGGGAAGGAGAATTTGTAGGGAAGCTCTGTGCCCATCCCCTTGGATTTCAGCCCAGGGATGGGCACCAGGGATGGGCAGAGGTGGTGTGGGCAGTGGCTGCAGGGGCTGAGGGGGGGTCAGGCAGGGATCTCAGTGCTTTGGGCTGGATGCAAAGGTTGGGGACACAATTCCCAGCCACTCCTGCACACACCAACCTTCCCCTTCTCCCTCCCTTTGATGGGAGCAACCCCCTGGTCCCTGCATCACAGAGGGGGCAGCAACCCCTCACCCAGGCACCTTCAACCCTACAGGACCCCCAGGAGTGGCTCAGAGGGACAGGGCCAGGCTGGCAGGGATGCCAGCAGCCACGGCAAGGCTTTCAGGAGCCCTTGATGGGGCAGGGCAGGACCCAGCCATCGGGACCAGCCCATCCCTTCTGAGCACATTTCCCACATCTGCCCCGAGAATGGAAGGAAACCCCACTCCTGGTGGCTCTGATTTCCCTTCTGCTCCCTTCCAGATCAAACTCCAACCTGCCCGGCCCTGCTCCGGGGACAGGAGGGGCACGAACACCGCGGGGCTTTTTTTTTTTTTTTTTTTTTTTTTTTTCGAGACATCCTTCCTTCCGCCCCTCGCAATCAATTAGTGGGCAAAGACTTCCGAAAAGCTCTTTCCTCCCTAACCTTTCACAGCCTGGTGAGATAATGACTCCGGAGAGCTCGACCCCAGCCTTTGCGTGGGGTTGGTTCCCTTGGCGGGGCCACGGGACGTGACCTTCATCACCCCCTTCCTCTTCCTTCCCTGCCCCGGCAGCTCGGATGCTCCCAGGGAGGAGGAGGAAGAGGAGGAGGAGGAGGAGGGGCTGAAGCTGCCTGACTCCCAGCAGATCGACTTTCTCTCCAGTGTCATTTTCTGCAATCAGAAAGCAGAGGGTGGTTCTAGAGATAACAGAAACCCTGGGAGGTGGAGGAAGGGGAGGTGGGGAGGGGGCTGCCTTTAAAAATAATTATTATAATCATGCATACCTTGAATCAAGACACCGAGAGATTGGGGGGGGAGGGGGGGGGAAAGGGGCTCTCTGGTTTTAATTTGTAATTTCTTTCTCCCTGTCTCACGGGCCAAGCTGCTTTCCAGCAACCAAGCTGCAAGCTGCTGCAGCTTCCCCCCCCAAAAAAACACCCTTTACAGCTGAAGCAGCTCCTTTTGCCAGCAGCAGTGGGGTTTTTGGTCCCTCCGTGATGCAGACACACAGGTAGGATGTACTGGCAGAAGTTTTTCTTGGCCCCTGCAGGCACTTTCACAGCCCAGCTGCCTGGGGAGCAGTGTATCATGGGCTTCTCAAGCAACACCTTGTCCAAAAGCATCTCTGCTCCACAGGGCAGCTCTGTGCTGGCTCCCACACAGCTGGGAAGGATGGGAAAGACCCATGGATATGTTCTGGGAGAAGCACATTCCATTCATCCCATATTCCCCAAACCTGGCGAGTGCCTCTCCCAGTGCTCCTCCATCACAACCTCCTTCCTCCTCCACCACTTGGAACATCCCCTTCCCTGGAGCTGTGTCCCATGCCACAGGTGACACTCCAGTGGTTTCCTGACTCCCGTGGCTGTCCCCAAAAGAGGAAACTCCTTTTCCCTCCTGTCACCAGCAGGATAAATGAAGGAGCCACCTCCTCCCCACACTGCTGCCCACAGAGCACAACAAGTGGACAAAAGAGCTGCTCAACCCCATCCCTGGGACCCTGCAACCCACTGGGGGCAACACCTCAAACATCTGCACAGCTCCTGCTCCCAATGCAAAGAGAAAAAAAAAAAAAATCAAAAAGTCATTATTTAGCTTAGCTGCCAAACTCAGGTGATGCAAGGAGGGTTTTTTCTCCTCAACCATCACCCATGCCAGGAAGATGCTCACAACCACCCCTGCTTCACCTCTTCCAGGGTTGGGCATCACCCTGCTTGCTCCCACAGCACCCAGCACCCATTTGCTGCCCACTGCAAAGGCCCAGCACAGAATTTCCACCATCTCCAGCCCTCTGTGTAATCAAAACCATCCCATCCCAACCCAGGGACTGGAACCACTTGGAGGTGAGCAGCCCGTTAGTGAGTTACAAACCTTGGCCATCTCTGCAGGGCCAGCCAGAAAATTGTAACTCAGAGCCCCACAGCCAGAGGGAGGGAATCTGGTGTCTCCAGGTAACAAACATTGGCTTCTTTTGCTATTGCTCCAGCTGTAAAATGGATTTATTTAAAAAATCCAGAATTGGAATTCATTTGGAGCAAACGTGAATGTGCCCCCTTGCTCCCCACTGGGGAGCTTAAGATTTTTTTATTTTTAATCTATGAAATCCCAGCTGAGCGTGTCTGACACAGGCAGCTCTCAGTGGTTCAAATAGCCCAGCTTCAGAAAATACCTGAAATCTGCAAAATTCCACGTTTTCCTTCCCCACTTACTCTGCTTGCACCAGCTCTGCCCCAGCAGCACCCTTTGGAGGGATGGGATTCCCTTTCACCTCATCAAGTGGATTAAAAATCTAAATTTTTAGCCACTTCTAGTCACTGGTAAGCCCACGGTGGGTCCACAGAGGGCCGTGGATGTGCCCAAGCCTGAAACAGCAGCTGCTGAGGGCAAAAATTCCATCACTCCCTGGCCTCTCAGGATGGTTGCTTTGCTATGGCTGCTCCCATGAAATCTCATCTCTGGCCACTAGATGTAGAAGAGAAAGTCAAGAGACAAGCAGAGGACAAGGTTCCCACTGCTTTGCCCCCTCCTTGGCCCAAAATCTAATAAAGATGATTAAATTACATGTCTTTTCCTCCCATTGAAATCCCTGCACACCGCTGGAATATCAGAGCTCAGGAAATCAGGCACGACAACTTCCCTCGTGAAACTTAAGAAGGCAGAGCAGGGGTCTGGAGCTCCAGGCCTGCAAGACTGGGCTGCTCTAATTAAGAAATCACCCTGCTGAGCAGAACCTAATCTAAATAAAATAGGAAAGAAAAAAAAGGGGGAGAAAAAAAAAAAAAAAAAAAAAAAAAGGCACTTAGTTCCAAACGCTGCCTGGTGCTCCCCCCCCTACCCCCCAGCCCACCTCCCCCAGAAGGATCCCATCCAACTCACAGGGAGTTTTTCTCCTGCTCTGGGTTGGAGGGTGAGGGAGGCTCACACAGAGCCCTGTGTGTGCTTGGGGTGGCCAACTTCCAAAGGAAAAATACACCAGCCATGGATGGCAAAAGGCTGCTAGGTTGGTTGCTTTTTTTAATGGTGATTTTTCTAATTTTTTTTTTTTTTTAATGATACTTGACCTACTGTTTGCTAAGGAGAGGGGAAAAAAAAAAAACCAAAAACCTCTCTGATGATTACATTGTTGGTATGGCTGGTCAAAACTGGATTGGGACAGAAAGCTGGAGGTTAGGTTACACTTCCCTCTCCCCTGAAAACCTTTCTGCCTTTCATGGAAAAAGGTTGAAAAAATGAATATTAAAACTAAACCAACAATTTATTATTATTATAGAATTTTAAAACAAAATATTTAAGCCAAAAATCTCAGATGATCTGATCACTCACCATCTCTCCTCAGATAATTTCCTTATGTTGGAATCTGATGGATCAGATTGATTCCCAGGAATAAATCTCCCTTGAAGTGATCTCCTCCTGTGGGGATCACCAGCCCTCTAGACCTGACCACCACCTCCTGCTGGGCCAGGTCTCCTCCAGCCCCATTCTCCTTCCCATCACCCCAAATCCATGGTTTTTCCCCCAGTTTGGAGCTGGTGTCCCACCATGTGCTAGAGCCACTGGCTCCATCAGCTCCTCCCATCCATGAAGTTACCACCTGAATTTCCATTTAAAAAACTCAGGCACAGAAAGGTTCAGAGCAATGAAGAGAGGAGGGCAGACATTCCCATGCACGTTTTCAAGAAGCACTCACCTGCCTGACAGGGAAAGTGCTGCTGCTCGAGGGCTTCCTGCCCAGACCTGAAAAGCACATCAAACAAACACTATTTGAATTTTTCTGTCATTCCCAGCAGGTTGTTGTTGTTCTGGGAGCTTTTGGCTCCAGTGGAGTTCATCTGAGTGGTGCCAGCAGGGGACTGGAGGTGTCTCCTGAGGCCATCAGGGATGCAACAAGAGCAGAACACCAAAACCAAACCCCCCAAGTCTCTACTGGGCACCAGAATGATCACATAGACTGGAACCTGAACCAGCAGACATCTCCTGTCTCCTCCACGATGGGGTGGGATGTAAGGACACACGAGGGCTGCTGTGTCATTTAACTCTAAAAGAACCAGGGCTATAAAAGGGTGCAGCCCAGCCAAGGGGGGGTCCCCACCTGCAAGACCCCATCTGCAGTTCTGCCTCCAGTCTGGTGCAGGACATACTGGCTTCAAACCAGTAGAAGACACCAAGATAGTGGAGAGCTGGTTGATCAGCCTCAGGAAGGAAAAGCATGAATCTTATTGCTGTCTTCAACTGCTCAGTTTGAGGGTAAAGAGAAGGCAGAGCCAGGATGCTCCTGGAGGGGGACAGAGAAGAGACATTGGTCACAAGCAGGGACAGGAACCCTGAGAGGCTGTGGGATCTCCATCCTTGGAGATATTCAGCTCCCAGGTGTTCATCACACAACCCAACGTGGTTCACCCTTCTCTGGGTGGGGTTGGACTGGAAAGGTCCTTCCAAAATCCTTCCAAGCTGAGTTCTCAGCAGTTCTCCATCTCCTGGCACACACAATCCCCCAGTGCCCCCAAGCCAAGCAGGAGCTCTGTGTGCTCCCAGACAAGTTTGCCTCAAAATTTCTTTTCCAGCAGTAAAACCATTTCTCCATAACCTGGCTGCAGCATTAACACTCCTGTTTCAGTTTCTTTTATGATAGCCCCGGGCTCCTGCCAGCCAGGTTCCCCTCGCCACCCAGCCCACTCTGCACCAGCTCCCTCAGCTCTCACAATGCTGCCTGTTCTTCAGTGGAAAAAAAAAAAAAAAAAAAAAAAAAAAAGAAAAGAAAAAGTAAATAAATACACTCCAGAAGAAGAACACATGGACATGCACATACCTACACATCCTAGGGTTCACCTGATGCCATTCCAAAGTCATGCTCCTCACCACCAACACATATTCCACCTCCAAGGACAAGTTGCCCCAAAGCCCCTGCTCAGGACCATCCTTCCCCCTGCCACCACCAGCAAGGAAATGAGCTGGGAGCCTCCTCCAATCTCCTCTTTTCTCCTGCTCTGTTTAGAAGCTGCTGGCTCCTCTGGGGAGGCAGGAACAACGAGTGGGCACAGGCAGGGAATGGAGAAGATGATGGGGTTTAGCAAGAGCCCAAGGACACCTTTGCTGAAGCTGCTTTCATAGCAGCAGGCAGGGCACAACAGCCCAGCAATTGTTCTCCCAAATGGCACCTTCTCATGGTGACCCTGCTGACAACAACCCAACAGCCCAACAGCCCAACAGCCCAACAACCCAACCACCCAACCACCTCCCCTCATGGGCACAGCTGGGAGGGAGGACTCTGTAATTTTTCTGAGCATTATTTATTATTATTATTATTATTGTTATTATTATTATTATTATTATTATTATTATTATTATTTTTAGCCAACTCTCCTGCAAATATCTCCAGAGAAACTCCACCAGGTGAAGACAAGGATTTTTTTTTTTTTTTTTTTTAAATTTCCCTCCCCTGCCAAGCTCTTCCTCCTCTCCCCCTGACACTTTTCCTTTCTCTCCTTCTCCCTCTTCCCTGCTCCTGGTGGCTGGAACAATTTGGCTCTGTTTGCCCACATTCCTGTGCCCAGGGGAGGCACAAGGTTTGCATTCAGGCAGGGGAGGGCAGGGAAACCAATCCCAATGTGCCAGGGGATTGTTGTGCCACCAGCTGGAATACCTGCAGAGGGCAAACAAAGGCCCTTTAGAGAAGCAACTTTGGGTCCCTGACCCTTCCCCCAGCCCCGAGGAACCTGAGAGATAACAAGGGTTGAAAGAAAAGGCACAAACAGAATTAAAGCTCTCCAAGTGATTTCTGGAGGTATTAGGGATGATGATAGCCCAGAAGATAATTGTATTCCTGGTATTATTGACATCCACTGGCACAGGGGGACAAGTGGCTTGTTTGGGTTTTTTTTTTAAGCTCTTCAGTGTAATTATTTTGGAAGGGGAGGAAAAAAAGTTGTGTTTTGGAAGGGAGAGCTGGGTGCAGGCAGAGGCAGGGGTGGTAATGAACTGAGAGAGCCAAATTCCATCCTATTCCCCTTGCATAGCACAATTTCTGGTAACACAAGCTCTGTCGTTGTGCAAGGGAACTGGGGGCACTTTCTGGTCCAGTTTCACCTCACCTTAATGGCTCCTTTTTGCCTGGGAGTTCACACTGGTTCCCCTCTCTGCACTCACTGTAACCTCATTAAGCAGAAGCATACAGTCTGAGTTATTTATTTGTTCCACATGATAAAACCAGGATATTACTCACTCTGATAACAGGGTTAATTTTCAGTGAAGCCTCTTGGCAAACTTTTAATACACTGAATCACACCCCTATCAGACCCGAGATAAAAGGCTCTCATATCATAACCTCACTTCAATCTTTGGCCCAGCAAGGCCACACTTCAAGGTGCTGTAATTACCTTCCCTTGATTTGTTTCTTAATTGTTGCCCATAGGAACCAAAGCATAAAATTAAACGAGTTCCATGTTATTTAACACCAGCTTTGTCCAAAGCCAGAGCTCAGCTTGGGCTGGGAATGGTTGTGGGAAAGTCCACTTCCAACACATCCCTCTGCTGGACCTCCAGCTTGGAATCAGGAGGATGGTATTTGGGAAGTGGGATAAATATTAATCCCTATTCCCCTGTAAATTTTGTCACCTTCCCCTGACTGTGCAGGAGGGTGCAAGAAGAGCTGGGGGCATCCCAGAGCAGGTTCCTGCATCCTTCTTGGGATGGGGGAAACATGGGGCAACAAACCTGAGAGCTGCTCACTGAGCAAGCTCTACTAAAAGCAAAAAATATATATATATAAAAAATATATGTATAATAATAATAAAATAATAATTAATAATAATAATAAATAAAAATAGGACGAAGCCATTACAATTTGTAGAAAAACCAGAAGATGCTCACTAATGCCCATTACCATTTTGTCCCACTCCACTTGAGGTCTCCTTGCAATGCCAGGCCCCCCAACCCAAGCCTTTCCTCCCACAGGAGGATGCCTGAGTCCCAGCAAAGCCCAGGGCAGCTCCTGGAGCTCCCAGGAGCAGGACAGGCAAAGCTGGGGATGGTTTCTGGGTTTCTGGAGGCTGCCCTGGCCTCCTGACCTCAGATCACTCCTCCTGGCTTTGTCTCCTACCCACGTCCACAAGCTGAGAAGTGGCCACACGGCTCAAGGGCAAAGAGGTTATTTTAAAATTAGAAGAGGCTTCCAATAAGTTATTCCCTGAATTGATTTTCCAGGTTTACCTCTCCTGCAGGATCTAGGAGAGCGAGGCAGTAAAACCCCTGCACAAGAGATGGCCTGAATGGAGCATGCTATTAAACCAGGGAAGCCTTTGCGAGGTGTCAGAGCCATGATAAGTCTTGTTTAAACTTTACCCAGAGCTAAACACCGAGTGTCAACATGACCCACTGCCCAAACCCTCTGATCAGCCCAGGCAAACATCCAATCAGAAGTAGAAATCAAAGCCGAGGCACATCCAAGTGAGACTGGAGTGTTTAACTCTACAATTCCCACCTGACCAGGACTTTCCCAGCAGCAGGTTACCCACAGCCAGGTCTCCCCAACCCCCAGACATTTATTTATATAAGAAACCCATCTGTATGCATTATTTTTCTATTTATTTTCCCCTGGCAGGCAGAGATACCAAGGGGATACCCACAGGGTACAGGGTGTACCAGCCCAGCAGCAGCCCTGGGGACCTCTGGGAGGTGGAATATTTGCTTTTCCTCCAGCCCTGTCTCCCCACCACCAACCCCACTGGCCCCAGGCATCAGCTCCACTCAAACAGCCCAAAAATACAAATAACAAAAAAAAAATAATCCATGTTCCTGATCTCATCCAGTGGGAAAGGGGAGGAAGGGTGACACGTTAGCTGGGGGCTCAGCAGGCTCCTTCCATAGCTCTCTCCTGACCCTAAATCAGGGATTGTATTCCCTGTGTGAAGGGACCAGGCTCTACTTTGGGGAATTCTTTAAAGATAAACAAGCAAATAAAAAAAAAAAAGCCACTTTCTTAAAGCTCCAGCACAGCCCAGCACAGCCTACAAGAGCAGACACCTCCTGCCAAGAACACCACAACATTTGGGCTGCCACCACCACATCCCTTCAGAGCCTCCAACCATTTGCTTCCAGGAGTGAATTTTGTAGTTTTCCCTCCCTATCCCAGTGCCAGAAGCAGAGGGGGAACCCAATTCACCAACCCCCCCATCCCCAGTGCCCAGACATCAGCACCCAGTTACCTGAACACCTGAACCTGTCTGGGGCTGGCAGGATGTCCCCTGACCTCACTCAGCTTTGGATTAGGCCTTCCAGTAATGTAGCTCAGAATCAAAAACCCAGGGCAATATTCTGAGAACTCTTTTTTTTCCCCCAGACTGGGCAAAAGAAAGGTTAAAAAGCACCATCTGTCATGGTAAATTTTTTTCGTATTTCTCTGTCGTTTCCCTCATTAAAGGGAAGTGGGGAGGGAGGGGAAAAATGTTCATTTGAAGCTTGCAACATGTTTTATTAATTGATGGCAAATAATCCTAAGATAAAGTGTACAATAAATTTTTTAATGAGAACATATGGTGGGGAAAATTGATAGGACTGAGCCTTTAAAGATTTCCTGGTGAGCATAGTTACAAAAGAAGCAGGCAGAGACTTACAGAGGAGAGCCCAAAACCCCTCAAAGGCAGAGCAAGGCAATTGCTGCCATCACCAGCCAGTTACCAAGGGCTCCCAGCAGACGTGGTCCCCAAAGCCATGTCCCAAAACTGATTGCTCAGCCTAAAAACAGGAATGTTAAAGCTCTCTGCATTCCCCTGGGACTTTGATCCGTGCTGGGTGCTGCTGGCTCCAGGGATGCTCCTTGGCATCAACTGCTCAGGGATGGGCTTGAGCTGAACTGACCCAAACTGTTCAAAAAAAGGAGGTGGCTCAGGAGCTGGTGGCCATTTGGCCACCTTCAGATAACATGAGGGGGTCTGCAGAGGGGTGCAGGCTGGTGTTGGTCTGCTGTAAAGCTGACAGGTCTCATGCTGGAGTCACTTTGGTAAAAGCAGGAGGAAAAAAAGGTGTTTTTACCTTGCTAAGCCCCACAGGTGACCTTTTGCTCCTCCACAGCTGATTCCCTGCAAAGCCACCCTGCATGGACACCAGGCAACAAGGAGAGGGGACCCAGCTCTGCCCTGCCCAGCATCCCCCCTCCCTCTCACCAAAACTGCCACTGACCAGCTCTGTCCTGAGAAAGGCAGCAAAACCTTTGGGAAGTGCCCCAAAAGCACCTCAGGACCTGTCTACCATGAGGAGTTTATTTTTTCGTATTTTTTTTTCTTAATAATGTCACTCATTCATTTTAGATTTCCCTGCTGTGCAGCAGACACATTCTCAGAACTGGGGAACACACAGGGGTGGGGGACTTAAAGGGGTGGCATTTAAAGCAAACTCTCTGACAAAAATAAATAAATAAAAAACTACCTGCCAAGGGCAGCCACCTGATCCCCAAGCAGCCAGATCCACATTACCCAGGGGATTCTTCCAGGCACAAAGTGACCCAGGAGCACAGCCCCCCAGCTGATTTTTACAGGACTTGCTCTCACTTCAGCATCTCCCAATGCCCCGTTCCAGGCCAGGTCCATAAACAGTAACACCCTCCAAACCAAACACACCCTGGGCTCTTAATCCACCACTCCCAGAGGAGCTTGAGAAAACAGCTGAATCCTGCAGGGTAGGATGAGGATTCACTCCTGGAGCCAAGAGCTCCCCAGCACCACCACCCCCCCCAGCACCTTCTGTGCTCCTGAACCACTCCTGCATCAGCAAAACTGGACCCCTGCCCCCCCAGTGTCTGTCTGCTGGGGGAAATTCCTTCAAAACACATGAGAACCACTGCACCACGGGTCTGGGGAAGGAATTTTCCCTTGTACCCTGCAGCAAGACACAGATCTGGGGGACTCAACACATCCAGCATCTCCTCCAGCCCCACGGTGTGGGGGGCAGATGCACAAACAGCCCCAGGGACTCAGGCTGGAGGCCCTGCAGAGCAGACTTGTCCCCAGCCTTCATCAAACAGTTGCTCTAAAGTATTATTAAATCCCTCATTAAATGGAAATAAAGAGAGAAATTGGCAGAAACTGGCTCTCACCCCCTTGATGCTCCCTCAGGAAGAGGCTCTGCTCCACCCAGACTCAGCTTCCAGGTGGGAAAAGGCAGCAGCTGGGAGGTTCCAGGAGCTGGAGCTTTAAGGAAAATACCCTCCTTTTTCAGCCTGTCAATATTTCTTGGCCCCATCTGATTCAATCATGAGACCTGGCCGGGGCACCTGGGGTCAGGAGCTGGAAGTGCCAATTTGCAGCTGTAACCCATTAACCACGGGCAGATATGGAGAGAACTTGGATTTAAAACCATGGAGCCCCAAAATAAGATGCCTTGCACCTGGACTTCACAGCTCTTTGCCACTCATTTGGGATTCCTGCCTAATACTTCTAAGACCTTGATGAGAGGAACAAACAGTTCTGGACCAAGAACACACTGGAGACCTATAAATATGGATATTTTTCAGTAGCAGGCCATAGAAAGTGCTCCCATTTTCAGGCTACCAGTCCTGCAGCCCTTCAGAGGAGTGGTGAAAACCAGCTCTTTGGAAGATATGACCCTAAAAGAGCCCTCACATGCCCTGGGTGGCCCTGCAAGCTCCTGCCCTGGGCAGGGGGGGAGGACCCCCAGGTTTCCAGGTGTTTCCAGGTGTTTCCAGGATTCCTCCCCATCCTTCACATGGACTTTGACCACTCCAAGCAGTGCTGGGGGGAGGACAACCCAGCTTGGCCAACACTGCTGACTTTCCCACACCTCCCCTGATCCCTTTTTATCAGTGTTGTGACAAGAGGTGCCAAGGACCTTGGCAAGGACCTCTCTGACCTCCTGGGGTGGTACTGGGGAGACTTTTTCTTACTATGGGGGTGGTTTCCTCCTTGACATGGCAGCTGAATGTAGGGCAACTCTGGGACCAGACACATGGGAAGACATCAGTGGCACCCTCCTTGGCACCAAAATCCTCCAGAAGCACCCCAGAGCCAGCAGCCCCTTGTTATCATCCACTGCCCACAGTTCACACGCATCCTGCTCTTTATCCCTGCCAGCTGAAAAAAAAAAAACAAAACCCAACCTTGTGTGCAGGCAGGAGAGAGAGGAGAGAAAGAAACAATTTTCCCATTGCAACTCCTAAAATAAAGGTATGCAGAAAACAAAGGCATAAAAAAAAAAAAAAAAAAAAAAAAAAAAAACCTGGGTAAAAATATTTGCACCATTTATCTTAAAGAATTACTGGAGCAGAAGAACTCAGCTCTTGCCTATAGCTCTTGAAAAGTAGCCAGATCCCTGCACACACTAAAGGCAAGGTGCAATATATTGCTTTTAACATCTAGATAAACAATTTTTTTTCCTACAGAACTCTGGACTAAATGGGCCAGGAATCCCATGAGAAGAGAAGAGGATTCCCCAGGAGATTTCCATCCCTTCCTCCCTGTGCCCAGGCTGCAAAGCTGGTGCTGGGAGAATTGTCCCGTTCTGGGGCTTTTGGCCCATCCTCTCCCAGTGCTGAACAGCCCAGGGCCAAACTGGTGGGAAACATCACATTATCTCTGTGGTTTTTATTAATAATATTAATAATAATAATTGGGATGATTGGGATCAAAGTTCAGCCTTGAGAAGCCCTTTTCAAAGAGGGACTCTGCCATCAGACAAGGGCATTAAAGCCTCAGAGCCTGAGGTTGCTCCAAAAAGATGTTATTTGGAGCAGGACTCCCAACCTGAAATGCCAAAGGACCAACACAACCCAGACTGAGCACCCTTTGGAGAACAAGGCTCTGGTTATCCAGGATGTGCCTTGTTGCTGTCAGCTCAACACTGAGGCAACCACCTGTGCCATGGAAATAATCCCTCAAAAGGAGAAAGAGTGGGCTCAGCAGGACTGAGGCTTTCCAGACAAAGCTTTTCTTCCCTCCCCAGGATGAGGAGGCTGGACCATCCCACCCTCTGTGCACTCTTTGGGACAGATAAACTATAGGAAGTGGAACTTCTCTACTCAAAAAAAAAAAAAAAAAAAAATACATTTTTATTGTGTTTTTGAAGTTGGGCTAAAGATACTTTTTTCCTTATTGGCTGATGTATCAAAGAAGAAATCATAAATCTTGCCTGATTTTAAGGAAGTGGGACTCTGTAAAGCAAATGGAAATGCAACATGCAGCCCTGTCATATTTGGTTACTGTCCCCATCAGTAGCCTGTCCAAAGGGAGCCCCCAGGAGCCCAACACTCCTCCCCATGCCAAAGAAAAATTAATTTGTGACTTCAGAAGCTCAGGCAGACCAGGAAATATGATGGATTTAATTTTTTGCAGACCTACAGTAACAAACCACTCTCTGGTCACAGCCAGAAACCTGCAGAAAGTGCTTTGCCCATCTGCTCCTTCTCCCCAGAGCAAGGCAGGACCTGCAATGCTTTTTCGGTGCCTTTGGGAAGCTCACTGCAGACTTGTCTGTGTGAGGGAGTCTGGACAACAGCACCTAAAAAATCCAGTTTCCAAAGAGACAAAAAGTAAGAATTAGGTTCCAGCTGAAGAGGAAGCTGAGAACAGGACATTGGGTGTCCCTCACCTCCCAGCATCCAGCACTGATACCTAAATAAAACCCCCCCCAAACTACCCAACCTTGCACCTCAGACAAGGTTTCCCCAAACATGGGGTTTCTACCCCTGGTTTTGCCCTGCTCAGCACCAAATGCCAAGGATTTCCTTCCTGCTGCCAATCCCTGGACCTGTTCCCAAGCAGACCCCAGATTCAGCCCCAAGGTCCCATCCCCACCCAACGCCCACCTAGAGGTTTCCTCTGCACTTCCAACTAAGTAAACACCAACCTTAGGTGGAAAAAAGGCTCAGGAAGGATCTCAGGAGCCAGACTGGGATTTTTTCCAACTCCAAAACCTGGAGGTCTCACCTTCTTGAGGAAAGATCCATGCCCACACCCACCTCAGCACACAAAACCAGCCCTGTGGGCTCAGCAGCCACGGCTCACCCCACTTTGGGACAGTCATTGGCTCCCTGTGTGTGTCCCCCATCCCTGCCCACACTTCCAGGAGGTGTCAGGTCAGGGGGGAGGAGGTGGGAAGGGGCAAGGAGGGGTGGGAAGGAGCAAGGAGGGGTGTTCAGAAGGCATTTCAAACTTTCGCAGCCCCTCTCCAGATGTGCAGGGTGAGTAGCCAGGGGTGGAATGAATCTGACTTGGGGAGGAAGGGATTTTTAAGGCATGATTTAGCAGTTTACCTCCAAGGTTTGTCCTGAATTTTTTACGCAGCAGCTCGAAGTCAAGCTGAGGAGTTTCTCAAGCCCCTGTCCAAGGCAGCGGTGCCAACCCTCGCCCCGTACCTCCCCGCAGATTCTAGGAACTTCACTTGACCAAGGGAGGAATTTTTCTGCAACCTCCCTACCTCGCCCTGTGCTTTTTGGCTGGGGCTGCCTAACACCCTTTGGCCTGTCCTGGCAGCCAAGTGCCAAGGTATATATGTACGTACCCAGCCAGCTGAATGGAGCTGCTGAATTAAGTGTTGGAGAGAAACCCCACAGGACAATAAAACCCATTGATGGGGGAGCAGAGTCCAAGGCTCCGTTGCTCAGAGCCAGAGCTCCCGCAGCAGAACCCTCTTGGTCTGAGCCATCCCTGCTGGGGGATGGTCACCAGCCTCCCAGTTGCCTCCCAGTTGGATCCCTCCTGGGGAAAAGCCACTTTTCACGGGCAGAGCTCTGCTGCCAGCTCAACGCGGGTTTCAGCCTTTCAGGGCTCTGAAAGCCCCCAGGCTTGCAGCCTTCCCCAGGGCTACCCAAACCATTGCTCAGGGGAAGAAGGAGTCCACACGCAGAGAATGTCCTCCCAGTCCACACAAATTTCAATGGGATGGGTGAGCACAGACCATGCCCTGGAAGCCTCTGTGACTCGAGGCAGCATTGGCCACGGGTCCCTTCGTTTTCCAGCTCTTTCCTTTTGCCATGTGAAGCCAAGAGTGAAGGCAGCTTCCAGCCACCAGGCCAAATTTAGGAGTAAAGAAATGTCACTGCAGCTCCTGAAGGGAGCAGATTCGACGAGGGACAACCAGAGACAGGGGAGAAATATTTGAGGAAAAAATAAACCGACAAACCACCCTTAGGATGTCATTTTTACAGTTGCTCTCTGGCTCTTGTTCTGACCATAACCACACTTCAAACACTAGTTTATGATGCAAACAGCCAAAAACCTCCTGCTGGAAGCTGGTGGAACAAACTACCCACTTTGCAGAGACAGTAAGAGCCCAGGTAGAGGTGGGCAAGGCAGCTCGGGGCCAGACGGCTCACTTGGCTCTGGGCTGCAAACCACAGCTCTCAGCCATTGCTGCTGGCCATCTGCATGTGAAAAAGCAAACACATAAATAAAAATTACAGTGAACGGCAGAAAACGATGCTGGAGAAACCTTCCCACTGGCTTGGCTTCTCCTTAGCCCTGGAAGCAGAGCTGCAGAGCAGCCAAGGCTTGGCCAGAGCCAGCGGGCAATCACTCGCCCACCTCGGTGGCCAGGCCTGCAGGCTGGGCTGCAAACCTCCCACCCACGCCTGGCAGAACAAGGGAGAGGCTGTATGCTGGCAGCTTTGAAAAATTATTGCTAAAAATGCCAATTGGTTGGTCAGAGAGCTTTTTCTTTTCTCTTTTTTCTTTTTTTAATCTGGTTTTGAGCGACACAAACCCTCCTGTCTTGCAAGAACTCGGCAGCTTTGCAAAGGGAGTTGGTACTTTCTGCAGAGGATGGATCCGTGGTCTCCGAGGGGTTTGGGTGAGGATGGAGGTTGGAGGATTCCCTGGGGTGGTTCTGGGATGGACCTGCTGCAGGACCCCACGTCAGCTCTCTCCCTGGGAGCCCTTTTCTGCCCTTGAAGGGAGAGGAGATTCTGCTCCTGCGTCTAAAAAACCCAAGATGAGCCAAAAAGTACCCAAGCTGAGAGCTGCTGCACACGAGGGCAACCTCGGCCTCTCTTGTTTTCACTTCTGTTTCTGAAAGGCATTTCTGCAGTTTTCCTCTGCATGTGCAGTGATTCTGATACCTTCAGGAGTTATTTAAATAAACCCAGAGTTTGGCTGAGTTTGAAACCTGTTTGGGAACAGATGGAGCTCCTAAAGGATGGAGCTCTGCTGTAGAAAGGGGTCAGGGAGAGGAAGGGCAGGCTCAGGGTGTGGTGTCTGAGGAAGGACAGGACAGTCCTGTGGCCACTTGTCACATCCAGGCATTGCAGAAAGGAACTGACCCAGGAAAAGCTTTTGGGAACACCCCAGTAACAGGAAAAGCTTTCACCCCTCTGCCCTGCTAACAGGTTGAGAGCTTCATCCACTTCTTCCTCAGCTTTGGAACAAGATTTCTGGGATGGAAGCCACTGATTTTTAGCGCTTTGTGCACACAGAATGGTCCCACATTCACCCACACTCAGTTCTCCCAAAAAACCCAGCCACAACCTCTTCCTTTCCCACCTCCCCACAGCCTGTGCTGATGCCACCAGAGAACGTGGGATTGTCCAGCAGGCAAAGGACTCAAAAACAGCCACAAAGAGCAACAAGGTCACCTTGTGCCATCCACAAGGACTCACAAACCCCTATGGTCTGCTCCACAGCAAAGCCCAGCACTGCCAGCAAACCTCACTGATAGCCCTGCAGACACCAGCAGGTTTTACTGATGCAGCTCACCCTCCTTGAATATCATGGTTTGAAAAATACAAACAAAAAAATAAAGAGACAGGTAGCACACCTTTTTCATAATGCTTAAAGACTGGCCTGGAGCCAGACCTCAGCTCTGACAGCTGAAGGGCGGGAGGAAGGGACCTGAGATCTGAGCTCCACGTTTCACAACTGGTCCCGTGCACACCCAGGGACCAGCCCAAACCCCCCCAGTCCAGGAGGCTGAAGGAGGCAGATCTCAATCTGAATTTGGTGGCTTGGGCCCGTTTCAAGAATCACAAATTACCTCTACTTAATATTGTTATTAATAATAATAATCAAGTGTTATTTTCTGCAGGAGATTTGAGGCTCATTGTGATCTGCAGACAAGCAGTCAGACCAGGGGCAAAACACCCAGCAGGCAGGAATAGGAGCAGGAACAGGAGCAGGAGCAGGAATAGAAGCAGGAATAGGAGCAGGAATAGGAGCAGGAACAGGAATAGGAGCAGGAATAGGAGCAGGAACAGGAACAGGAGCAGGAACAGGAGCAGGAACAGGAGCAGGAACAGGAGCAGGAACAGGAATAGGAGCAGGAATAGGAGCAGGAACAGGAGCAGGAATAGGAGCAGGAACAGGAATAGGAGCAGGAATAGGAGCAGGAACAGGAGCAGGAATAGGAGCAGGAACAGGAATAGGAGCAGGAGCAGGAATAGGAGCAGGAGCAGGAGTAGGAGGGATTTCCATTGTCTCCAACAGATCCCAGCACTGGAGCTGAACTCTGCCTGAACCCCAGGATGGAAAGGTGCCCCGTGCAGGTCTCAGCCCCAAGCTTGCAGGTGCTCACCTTGAATCCCCTCTCCCCACCCCCCAAAAGCTGCAGCTCAGCCTCCTGTGCCTTCACCCCGAGCATCCCCAGCCCAGCTTGGCCCTTCTGGTGGCCACAAGCCCAGTGCTGGCTCTTGGTTTGCTGCCAGGAAATGAATTTCACCAGCCAGGAGGTTGGACACCAAATCACTTCAGCTCAGGATTCATCCCTGGGGTCCCATTTTGATGAGTTGGAGACCAGAATGAACCAACTGGGTGATTTGACCTCAGAGGACTGATCAGGGGTTTAGGGAAAGTCAGAGCCCTGAGCTCAGCAGAGCAGGAACCCCAGGAGCAGGTAGCAGAGGACAGTCCTGGGATGGCAGGAGAGAGGAAGGAAAGAGCAGAGAGCCAGGAATCACCCCCAGTGAGCCTGGATCCCACGGGGTGGCTGTTTGGGTTGGGTTAGATGTGGCTCAAAATGACCTCTCCTTGTTCTGAGTCTACAGATCAGACAAGTCAGGCACCAGATGAGGACTGCTGGGAGCAAAGAGCCTCAGCTGATGCTGGGATCCCTAAAGCTCTGCTGAAAACCCTTCCTGGGGCCAGCATCAGCTCTGCTGCTGCAGAACAAAGTTCCTTTAAAGCACCCAGAAGTCCCAACCCCACCACAGAGCCCCCTGAAAGCACTCAGCATCCTCCAAGTGCTGATTCTCCTCCAAGGCTGAGCCCGGGGTCACCAGGACTCAGCCTGCACAGCAGGGAAACCAGTTCTCCCAGTTAACTGCTCAGAGCACAAGTTCCTTAGCCCAGTCCACCAGATTCCCCTAAAATTCTCCAATAATTTCTGATAATTACCCAGGCAGAGAGGTCTCCTCTGACACATGGGCACCCTCCCCACTCACCCAGTTGTGCTCCTGGCTTTTTCTCTCACAAATGCTGCCAGACCAGTAAGACTGGATTTGGCTTTCTTAAGGGGATTTTAAGTTTTGTTTCCCCTGTCCCAAAATACATCCTTCCTGCCCCAGTAATACAGAAAAAAATGCAGGCATTACCTGTGCAGTTTCAGGTAATTTGGGGGACTGCAGATTTGTCACCTTCTTAGGGACTGTCCCAGAGAAAGGGACTTCTTGGAAATGATTTGGTTTGGGCACCAAACCTGGGCCATTAGACCCCAAAAGGTTTAGGATTTGATTCCAGACCTGAAAAAATCAGTCTTCAAGGCAACTTAGAACAAATAATAAAGTGACAGACAAGCAAATAACTAAATAAAAAGCCCATGGGGAGTCCTAAGGGCAGCAGAAGAGGGGAGTTGCCTTCCTAGGGAAGCTCCTGTGGATTCTCTGAGGTCTAGTAAAGCAGAAGCTCACCTTGCCATTCTTTTCTCTTGGCAGTGTTTGCCTGGATCTTCACAAATTACCAAAAAAACTGATCTTGATCTCTTCACCAACCTCTTTGTTGCCTTTGGCTGCAGTTGGAGCAGGAGTTCAAAAGGAGGAGGCAGGGTGCTGGGGAGGGAGGAGGAGACACACAGATACCTGCATGTCCTCTGCTGGCTGGCACCTCGGGCACACAAAGGGGACTCTCGGAAGCTTGATTGATAGGAGCCTGAAAAAACAAAACAAAAAAACACCACAACTGTTTGAAAAAGAGCAAACATTGCCCAGTGCCAGGCCCTGGGGCTGGTGGCAGGAGGACGGTGCCATCCCAGGACTGTCCCGGGCAGAGCTGATCCCAAATCCTCCTTTGTTTCTCAACTTGGCTCTTTTGAGTATTCTTTGATTTTTTTTTTTTTTTCCTTTTTTTCTTTTCATTCTTGTTGGGGTTTTTGTGTGTGTGTGTGTGTAAGGTAACAATACCTCCTTTCAGGCCCTGCCAAAGCCCTACTCAAGCCCACTCAGATAAGAGCTGGCAGGAGAGGTAACTGCCATCAATATTTTGGTGAATTTTAACTACCTGAGGACAGACTGGGTGGGGGATCACAACAGGCGGTTGGGAGCACCTGGGCTACGTTTAAAAACACCACATTAAAAGTCATCTCCCTCCCCAGGTCCCCCGGAATTCCCAACTCCAGCCTCTCCAGGAGAAGTGGCTGTGCCCGCCGGGATTGGGTGGACCCTGGTGCTCCACGGGAAGGTACGTCTGCACCAGGCTCCTTTTGTGGCCCTTTCCTTTGCTCCACTAAAATATTATTCTGCAGCCAGGGTTTATTTTGGATCAGTGTGGATAAGAGTTCAATTTGTAAACCCTAAATTCTCAAGTGCAGGTTTGAGAATTAAATCGGAAAAAAAATAATAATTTTTTTTTTTTTTTTTAAATCAAATACTAAAATTAGGAATTTCTGTTTTATCTTTGCTGGGGTTTCCCAGCAAGTATCAGGCCCTTTGTCTGTCATTTCTGAAGGCACCACCTGTTTCTTCACATCCTTTCCTTCAAAGCCCAAAATAATTTTGCAGTTTATGAGTGGGAACCCAGGATTACGAGTTTCAGGCTGACAGCAAATTAAACTGCAAGCCAAGGTATATATACACCATCAGAGACATATTTATCTTTTTTTTTTTTTTCCTAAAACCAGAAAATAGAATGATATTCTGTCATGGAGGCAGCAAGTTTCTGTGTTATTATTAAGACATAGCAAACATTTCTAGGTAAAAAAAAACTGGGAGCCGGATGGTGTTATTCTCAGAATAAGCTTTTCCCACTTAGCAGTAGGATGATTTTTTTTTTCTTGTGTTCGTGTAAAAAAAGTACAATTTTTGCCAAGCTAAATGGCCAGTGCATATTTCTAATCTGTCACAGGTAGGAGAGGCAGGTAGACAGACAGACAGACACAGAAAATCCAGTACTCCCAGTGCTGGGGTTTCTATCATATGCTGCTCTGCTATATTAATTTTAACAAGATGACTGGTATGCTGCTTTTTCTCTTAACGTTGTCCCTGTACTGTCTTTCCCTCTTTTTTTTTTTAATTTTTTTTTTGGTAGATAGAAATGAAACAACAGAAAACTGAAAGGGAGCTGGGATAAATGGTACGTGCTCCTAAAGCTTCATTGTTCCAGTGAAACCAAGGCCAAGTGACACCACAGCAATTCTGTTGATGGAATAAACAGGGATTTAGAGAGAAACCAAAGCAGCACCTCTGGCTCTGCTGCTGGGACCTGCCCAGGGGGTTCCAGGTTGGGATGTGTCCCTGGGGAGAGCTGGACCTGGGCAGGGATTTACATCAGCCTTTGGTTTCAGTGCCTTTTGAACAAGGCTTGGGGTTCTTACCCCAACATTTTGGGAATTATCAGCACGGGGAAAAAAAAAAATTAAAAAAAAATTAAAAAAGGAAAAAATGGGTGATGTGACCAGGGATGGGAACATTGCAGGGCTGGTGGGGACATCCTGCCAGCCCTGAGTCCCTGGGCACCCAGCAGTGCCATCATCAAAACCTTAAATATTTTTTAATTTCAAAACCTTGAAATACTTTTGCCAGGGGAAAAAGAGCCTGGGACCTGCTCAGTGCTGTGTCCCTTGCTTCCCAGCACAAAGCACCCACAACATCCACGGGGAGCAGGAAAACAACAGGAAAAGCATCCTCGGGGCTGGGAAACCAGTTCATTCCCACTCCCATCTTCCTCCCAAATAATGGAGAGATCCCAAAAATTAAAGCAAAGCAAACCCAGAGGGTGGCAGCTCCAGCATTCCCTAGGGTGTAGGAAGGGACACACAGAAAACCAGACACCAAGAAGCAGGGGATTGGGGTGGCCCCGAGCACTTCCAGCAGCCCCGAAGGAAGAGCTGCATGGCAAAACCTGAGGAACCTTTTTATCTAAATTCTCAGACATGTTTAAGATTTATGTTCAATGTAAAATAAAATATTTGTATAGTGCTCAGGCACACAGCTCTGCACTTGGCATAAAAGAGGACCAGCAAGACACAGATAGACATATTTTCAGTATATTTGAGCGCATGCATACGTGAGTCTGGGTTTAGGTATATAAATATATATATATATAACTAAAACAAATCCCTGTTTATTACTCAGTAGAGAAAACTGCAGTTTTTTTACATAAATAATCCCAGTGTAAATAAACTCCCCACCCTGAGCAAACTAAAAGTGATCCCATAGCAGATTTCTCTATTTTTCAAATAAATCATCGTTCCACCCGAACATGGACCTGGCAGCTACAATTTCCAAATCACTCAGGAGCAGCAGTGGGATGGGAGCTGGAAACTACCCAAACAAACAATTTTACAAGTTCCAGAAGTCAAAAGTCCCCCCTCCCCATGCCCACCAAACCCCCCTCTTTTTTTTTTTTTCTTTTTTTTTTTTTTAATTTGAAGGGTGGGAGGGGTGGGCGCTGCCACGCTTGTTGGCCCATAGGAAACCAGTGACCCAGGGACATCTGCAAGCCATTAGGCCACAGACTTCAGGTAGCTCCCAGAAACACGTGCTGTCCACATTACACCCTCCAAGTATATTTCCACAACTTTACTTCTCCAAATAAACAGTCGGGCTCTCCCTGCATTAGCGAGGAGCTGCACAAACAGGTAGAGAGAATGGCAGTTTTATTCCCCCTTCCAGCTCTGATGGATTTCTTGTAAGCTGTTGCTGGGCTGTGTAATTTGAACTATTGCTTGGAAAACATAATAGGGCTGGTTTAAAATTACAGCCATTTATTTATCTGTATGTGACTCTGAAACATCACGGATGGGTTGCACAGCCAGCTACTTCGCGTCTCTGCCGTGCCCCAGCTGCAGCTCAGAGGAGCAAATGGATCAAAATAAAACTAAAAAGTACATATATTAACTAGAATCCACCAGGACTTATAATCAGGTCGTGAGATTTTTTTAAATTTTTTTTTTTTTCCCCACTTTCTAAGCAGCTTTTATTCCTTCCAAAGCTGGAAGGAATCCTACTACTCCAATCCTACTTCTCTTTGACCCCGCTGAGACTGGGAGCCTCGTGGTGCCACGCATGTCCCTGCACAAGCACAGGGACACAGGTGGTGGTGGCTGATGCCCCAGGGACTGCCAACAGCAATGCTGACAGCAGGGTGCTCAAATATAAGAAAAAAATGGCAAAAAAAAAAAAAAAATCAGTAAATACGACACCAACTTGTCGCCAGCATCCGCTCTAGGGCGTTTTTCCCTTTCTAGAGAGCTCAGTATCGTTATGAATGAAAACTGCATCTTTTGTCCTCATTACCAGGGCTTCACTCCTCAGCTTTGATCACTTTTCCCTGAGTGATTCGAAGCAGATTGATTTATCTCAGCATCTGCTGGAAAACTGCTCCTTAGCTCTGGCTGCCAGGCGCTCCGCGGGACGGCCGGGAACGTCGGGCTGGCAGAGCAGACACCTCCCCAGGGACAGGGCTGAGCAGGCCAAAAGTGGCCACACGACTTAGAGCTTCACCTTGGGAGGGGAAAAAAAAAAAAAAAAAAAATTGTAGCAATGATAATTCTCCTCTTTTTTCTCCTAAGGAGAAAACCCCAGCATTTTTGTGAGGGTATTTCCATGCCGCTTTAACCGAGCCTGATAAATTTTCCATTTAGCCAAGTTTGCAGAGCTGCCAGCCAAACACTGAGAGCAAAGAAATAAATAAAATACCCCCAAAACGTCTCGCTTTAATCTCCAGAAAAGGGCGTTTGTGAAGTCTGAGGTTGTGCAGAGGGGTTTCCAACCGAGGAGGAGAAAGAGCAGCAGAGAACGGGGGGGGTTATGTCCATTTGCCATGGCAGAGCCAGGGAGGGTTAAAACTCCTCCAGCACGGCTCAGCTCTGAGATCCCAACATGGAAACAGAGTGAGAATAAATCCTTAAATCGGTGATTCCTGCAGGGAAACAGCTCAGCAAGCTCTAGAGCTGCTGATCAACATGAGTATTTCTTATTCTTCAAGTTAGAAATCCCCGTTTTCCCCCTCCTTTGCTCAAATTCTCACCTTTTTACCATTTTCAAAGCTCTTTTACATGGGGAAAAAGCCTTTCTCTGATCCAGAAGACCACAATGCCTGTGCCACCACTTCTGAGACTCAGCCTAATCCTGATGATCCCAAGGCCGGGCAGGATCTGGCCCCCAGCAGCTCCGTGTTCCCAGGATTAATTTTTAAGTGGTAAATCTCCAGGCTGTTTCAAGTGATGCTATTTCTCCAGCCACAATGCATGTGCAGCTATTTAATAGCTAAACCAGACAGACGTGGTCACATTAACACCACCACCCCAGCTCAGCCCTCGGTAATAATCAGAATCATTTTCCTGAGATTATTCTTCCAAAATTTCTGAATTTCTTTCACTTTATTCTATATAGCAAGCCCAGCAAGAGGAGATTTTTAGGCACGAATTAAAACACCGTAGAAGCAAATATCTTTCAGGCACTTGGAGTCTAAAGGCTCCCTGTTACCTTAACATGCTGAAAACGGGGGAAAAAATGCCCATCCTCCAGCTTTCCCACCCATTCCCAGCTCAACCTTTTCCCAAGCTTAACTCAACGCCCTGTGTCATCTCCAGCTCAAGCCAGGGCAGGTTTTGAGGGGGGTTTATTATTGAGGGGGGTTTATTATTGAGGGGGGTTTATTATTGAGGGGGGTTTATTATCACAACAGGCCAGAGAAACAGATAGATTTAAAACCAAAATAAATGAACACGATGGAATAAATGCACCATATCAGGGAATTCTTAGCTAAACTCAAAAATCAATGACAACTCAGCCCCCAGCACATCACCACTCTGTGACCACTTGCTCTATTTCTTTTTTTTTTTTAACTGCACAATGACCTCCCCACGAGGACGTGTCAGAATGTGCCTGAAAAACACTCAGGTTTTTTTGAAAAATAAATAGCTGTGGTACAAAAGGGGACAGGAGCAGAGCTCTGGGCAAGGCAGAGGCTGCAGACCCTGCCTGGGAGGCCGTGGCAGATGAATCCAAGAGCCCTGGCACAAGGACACCTCTGGGGTGGCTGGAATCCACCGTGCCACCGAGGGCCACCTCTGGAGGGGGTTTGTGTCCCCTCGTGTCCTGGGGACAGCAGCCAGGTCACCCCCTGAGCCTCCCTCCCCACATCACCCAGGCTTTGGAGATGGGAAAGAAAGAGCTGGTGCTTAACCCCCCGACAGGAAAAGAGGGGGGAAAAAGGTGATGGAGAAAAATGAACTGAAACGCCAACATCTTGTGCTGCACGAGGAAATGTTGGGTGGCCACCAAGGGGATGCTGACCCTTCCCAGCTGGCAGCCCAGAAAAAACCCGGAGTGTGCAAAGCCCTCCCGGCTGCTGGGATGGTTTGGGGCTCGGTGGGACGCAGAGCAATTCTTCTGTTTTGGTAAACTGGCATTGTCCGGGAGGGAAGGGGTTTTTATAGGAGCGAGCGATAATTACCCTGCAATTAACTGCCCGGGGCTACCCCAGGACCTGCCCCGGGCCCCGGGCCAGACGGTCCCGAATCCATTCCCTGATTGTATCTGGCATTCCCGTGTTCTGCCAGCGATCGATGATCGATACAGCTTTGCCAGCAAAGGGAGGAGATGTCACTGTGTCACCGCATCCGCTTCCCGGGGGGAGGAGAGGACGCTTTTGTTTTGTCGGACAACCCCACTCTGACCCAAATCTTGCGGGTTTGCCCCCATTTCACACGGCGGCAAAGGGGAGCAGGGGAAACGTTTCTCGGGGTGGGGAAGCAATGTTCAGCTTCTCTTCTGAGTCTCTCACTGCCCCGGGGGGCACCCAGCGTGGTGTGAGGTCAGAGGGGACCGGGTGACATCACAGCCTCCCCGGGATGGGGGGTTGAGGGGGGGGGGGGGGTTTCAGCCGGGCTGGGGCGGGGAGGAGAGGCCGGGAGGCTTTAGGAAGGAGCAAACTTCATCAGGCTCACAGGGGGAGATGGAGCAACACCCCCCAACCCCCCACAAAATACAATTTATACCACAAAATACAATTTATACCAGCGCATCAGCATCGGATCTGTGAGGGTTGAGAGGAAAACCTCCCAAAATACCCCAGTTATTCCCTACCCTCCTGTCTCCTTCCCACTCTGCTCAGAGGCTTGGAAAGATTGTTAAAAAAAAAAAAAAAAAAAAAAAAAGGGAGTGGGGGGGACACTGATTTAGCACAAGGAAGGCAAAAAAACATCAGCCAGAGAACCCAAGCGCTTCTTGCTAAAAAACTCGCAGGAGAGCAGAGCTTGCCACTTAGGAGAAAACAATGTTAATTCCCTAAAAAGAAAAGAAAACTTCCATCCTGACACAAAAGCAGCAACAGCTTGTCACTTTAAAGGAAACTTCCAGCTTTGCAAAATGACTGTGATTAATCAACTTGTCCATATTGTCTAAATAGCCCAGAGAAGGGGAATTAAAAATAATAATTCAGAAATTATAAAATTACACACGATAACATAACTGGAAGGCTCTTTCCTATTTCTCTTTTGTTTGTTGTTGAAACTTGTCAAACCACTTTCTTTTGTTAAAACAGATTCTTTTGTAATGAAAAGGCAGAGTCCCTTTCAGCAGATGGACTTTCAGAATGAAAAATGTTCTAATTATTACACTTTTCATTAAATCAATTATCCTCCCGAATTGTTTTTGTGTTTATCTCTGCCAATCAGCAGTAAAGCCACGGAACAATCTGTTGTCACCAGATTTTTCTCCTCCAGGTACATTTGTTCAGATTTTTGTGACAGCAGCTCCAGCTGAGATAAGAACAATCTACTGCAGAGTTTTCTTTGATGTTCCTATAACTAATACATACATTAAAAGAGATTTCTTGAGCTAAGTTCTGCTCGTGCACAAGCCTAGAGTTAAATTTGCCAGGGGAAAATATTTCAAAATTATCTCCTTTTAACACTTACTCTAAATTTACCTTTCCTGCTGCAAACAACACCACAAAACTCACCATCTCTTCCCCTCACTACTGCATATTTAGCAAAGCCAAGCTACGTAAGGCTGTGCAAAGCCTCTGTGGCGTTGCAGGCACAAGAAATCTCAAATGCTCCTGAAGAAAAAAAGCACTCGTTGCTCTCAGCCCCCCTCTTCTTTCAGACAAAGGCTCTGGAAATAGGACACTTACCTTTCAACTCACCCAAAGAAAAACTATTTTCCAAAAGTTTGCAAGCACAAAAAAAAAAAAAAAAAAAAAAAAAAAAATACAATCCCACAAAAAAAATGTCAGGGAAAAGATAGCAAAGACAAGCAGGGTCTACCAGGGAGATTGCTTTCAAACGCATTTATTCAGAGCTCCTTCCCCTGCTGCCTTTTTAACTTTTTTTTAATTTTTTTTTAATTTTTTTTTTTTTTTCCAAACGTGCCGTTTCCAATACCTTTAAAAAAAGAACTTAGTAACCTAACGGGGACAATCGGGATCAGGGATCCACACCAGGGCACGGCTCCCCAGCCGGCCGCTGCCCCCAGGACCATCCAAAGAGGACAAAAGCTGCAAATTAAAGCAGCAAATTAAAGCAGCTTCGATAAAGCACCAACTTTAACGCTCGAATTGAAATGAAAAATTATGTCGTGCGGATTTTGTAAAGGGAGAACTGGTGGAAGGGCTCTTCCCCCTCCTGCAAACACACTCGTGGAGCCCAGCGTGCAGGGGAGGGACGCGGGGCCGGAGCTCACACAGCTCCGCGCACATCTGCGCCGAAATTGGGTTCCCACCAAACCCCCCCTGGCCTGGAAGCTTTAAAAGATGAGATTGGGTTTACTCTCCCCCTCTATAAAGACTCCTGTCCTGCCAGCATCCCTGATATTCCATCCTGAGGCGCACGGAAAAGCACTTTGCAAATAAAAATGCAAATACTGAATGATTCACTATAGAAATAGTTGTATTTGTCGAGAGATAACCCCGGGAAGATCACAGGGCTTATTTATTTGCTTTTTTTTTGTTGTTTTGTTTTGATTATAAGAGTTGGTCAACTCTGCAAAACTTTTTATTTCGGGGAGGAGGAAACCTCCCAACTTTCTTTCCCTTTCCAGCACAGGGTTCACCCAGGCACAGAGCTCAGTCTGTCACCAGTCCTCAGGCCGCCGCGGGGGACAAGATGGGGGCCGCGGAATAATGTTTTAAGGAGGGGAAAAAAAAAAAAAAAAAAAAAAAAAAAAAAAAAAAAAAAAAAAAAAAAAAAAAAAAAAAATTAGAAGAAAAAAAAGCAATCAGGGAAAAGAAAAAAAAAAAAAAAAAAAAGGGGGGGGGTGATCTGCGAGGTATTGGGCGGCACGAGTGGAGCCCTGCCCGCTGGGACAGTCACTTCTACAAGCAGAGAGCTCCCACGGGACATGCGTGGGACGGGCAGAGCAGCCGCGATGCGCCGGGGATGGGCGCGGGTGGGACGCGCCGGAGAGCACCCACCCAATCAGAAAAAAAAAAAAAAAGGAAAAACTTTTTCGGGCTTGGGGGTATTTTAGGTTCCCCGCACACCCCTCTGCCTGCCCCCACGCACAGCCCCGGCGGAGGCGGCGCCGCGGAGGGGCGCGGAAGAGTGCGGAACCCCCCCGCCCCGCGCAGCGCTCCCCGCCCCCTCCGCGCCGTTCCTGGGCCTTTGGCGCCCCCTCTGGACAGCACCGCGCACCGCGCTCTGCTCCGCGCCCACCGCCGCGCTCCCCCACCGCCGCTCCGCGCCCGCGGGGTGCGGGTGTGTGTTTAGGGGGGACACACAGACCCACACAGACACCGCTCTCCCCTCCGCGGCAAATCCGCAGCCTGCGTGCGTGTCCCCGCCCCTCCCGCACCGCTCATTCCGCACCTCCCGAGAAACCCAGCGGGTTCAGGAGGAGGGGTGGGAGGGAGCGCGCATCGCTGCGCACCCGCGCAAATTTCCCGCATCTCCTCCCGCAGCCTTTTCCACCCCACCCCCCCCCACCCCGCATCCCCATCCCCCGCACGGTGCGGAGCTCCGCTGCGCGCCCCTCAGGCCCCGCCCCTCGGAGGCGGCTCAGCCAATGGGAAGCGCGCCAGCCCCCGGGGGCCGCCCTCCTATTGGCTGAGGGCTCCGGAGCTGAAATGGCCGCGCAGAGTATTTATTCCCGCGGCGCGGAGCGGGCCCCAGAGCCGCGCTGGAGACCGGCGGGGCGCGACCGGTACCGCGCTGCCCACTCCGGCCCCCACGCTGCCCCAGCCCGGCCACGGCCTCCTGCAGCCGACACCGGGGTTTTGGGTTGTTTTTTTGCTTTTTCTTCTTCTCCCCCCCGTCCTTTCTCTCCTGCAACTTGAAAAAAGTTTCTCTTCCCCTACACGGCCAATTTTTTTTTTTTTTTTTTTTTTTTTTTTTTTTTTTTTTTACGTAGGGGAAAATAATAATAATAAACTTTTGCAAACTTTTTCCAGCTTTTTCCGTCCTCTCCCCAGCCGGGCTTCACGCTGGTGGAGACTTGTTCTCTCTTAGTTTTACTTTTTTAACCCTTCCCTACCCCTTAGCCACCAGATTTTTTTCTTGTTTTTTAAAGTTTTTTAAAGTTTTTTTCGTTCCCCGTTCTCCCCTCTGCCACTTTCTCGCATGAATCTCCTAGACCCCTTCATGAAAATGACAGAAGAACAGGACAAATGTATCTCCGACGCCCCCAGCCCCACCATGTCGGATGATTCCTCCGGGTCCCCCTGTCCTTCTGGATCCGGTTCGGACACGGAGAACACCAGACCCCAAGAAAACACTTTCCCTAAGGGTGACCCGGACCTGAAGAAAGAAAACGACGAGGACAAATTCCCGGTGTGCATCCGAGAGGCTGTGAGCCAAGTGCTCAAGGGCTACGACTGGACCCTGGTGCCCATGCCGGTCCGGGTAAACGGCTCCAGCAAAAACAAACCCCACGTCAAGAGACCCATGAACGCCTTCATGGTGTGGGCACAGGCGGCCCGCAGGAAGCTGGCGGATCAGTACCCGCATCTGCACAACGCCGAGCTCAGCAAAACCCTGGGCAAGCTCTGGAGGTGAGTGGGGAAGCCAGGATGGAGAGGTGGGTGTAGAAAGAGGGGGGTGGGGAGGCTGCAGCCTGCAAACTCTGCTCCAGCCTTATCCCGGCGCTGCAAGAAGGGAGAGGATGGTTTCAAGCTTGGAAAACCCGCTGAAAACTTTTGCGAACTTTTTCTTTGGGCGTCGGAGAAGCCGGAGTACTAAAGGGGAAATAAGGAAAGTAGCTCCCTGTGGCTGCCGCCTCCTCTCTCAAGTGGTTTCTCGCCCCTGAGCAGTGCCCCGAGTGGCAGCCGGGCAGGGGGGCTTGGGAGGGGGGGGCCGGTAGAGCCCCCCTACCCCGCAACCGAAGGAGCGGGGTTTGTGCTGTTTGTTTGTGCTGCTGTCCAGAGGAAATGATGGGGTTTTTTCTGGATTGCATCAGCTTGGCCCGGGAGGAGAAGGGATGAGGGGCGAGGGGAGGGGGCGGTGGGAGCCGGGTGCGGGACGATGCTGTGCCAAGCCCCGGGTGGGTGGGTGGGTGCGATGAGTGGTGCATGGCTGGGTGCCCTCCAACTGCCAAAATAAGGCAGGGAGGGGAGAAAAACAGAAGGAAAGTGAGTCACCTGGCTGCCTCTTGCTCTGTGACTGCAGAAGGAGGGCGGCGGGGTGGGGAAATCCTAGATTTGTGGCTACTCTTGGGGCAAGAGGAGAAGGCAGGGAGCAAAGCTGGCCCTGGCAGGCAGCGACAGGGCTGTCACTTAAAGTACCCCGGGAACAGGACGTGCACCCTTGCAGGGGTGGTTGGAGGAGGGCAAACCCTGCTGCCACCTCTTGTTCGGCCACCAACGCAATCCAGGGGAGGGGGCAAGAGGGGGGGTACAACCAGCATGTACCTCAGAAGAGGGGTTCAAGGGTTCAGAGTTGAGGGGGGGGGGGGTTTGCATCCCCAGCTGAGGTGATCTCAGAGAGAGGTTTGGGCTGGTAGTAATGCTACAGGGAGGGGGGGAATTGCTAATGCCCCCCATAAGCTGCAGCCCCTCACCTCCCCATGTGTGTGTGTCCCCCTCAGGCTGCTCAACGAGAGCGAGAAGCGTCCCTTCGTGGAGGAGGCCGAGCGGCTGCGGGTGCAGCACAAGAAGGACCATCCCGACTACAAGTACCAACCGCGGCGGAGAAAGTCTGTGAAGAACGGGCAGTCGGAGCAGGAAGAGGGCTCTGAGCAGACCCACATCTCCCCCAACGCCATCTTCAAGGCGCTCCAAGCCGACTCCCCACAGTCATCCTCCAGCATCAGCGAGGTGCACTCTCCCGGGGAGCACTCGGGTAGGTACTTAGGAGGTGTTACAGGAGGGGGGGTTAAGTCATAGCTACTTCAGAAAAATGACTCAGTCCCACATTCAGCCGGGTTTGGGAGGATCCCCCATTCTCTTGTGGGGGGAACAAGGAGGGAGACCCAGAAGCTCAGGGAGAAGGGGACGGCTGCAGTGGGAGAGGGGCAGAGCTGCCCCGTAAGCACTGGCACACACTGTCCCTTGTGTGTCCCTGCAGCTGCTTCCACCCCCTCTGCCCACGAGAAACGTGAGCCCATTTTTTGGTTTTTTTTTAAATAAACCAAAAGCTGCCCCCGCTCTCGCGGCTCACGTCTGAAGACTCGGTCATTTTGTTCGGCGCGATAGATCGGGGCTGATAGGGCTCATGCCGGTGTTGCTCACACCTGGAGATGTTTGTGTTGCCCTAGACAACTGCTCTCAGAAGCAAAGTGCTGTTCTCCGGCCGCCCCACACACGGCCCGGGGGGTTAACAATTAACAACAATTAACGGCGTTATCGCCACCGCCGGCACCTCCCACCCCGGGGTGCCGGGCCACGGCAGGGCTGACACCCCCTTTCACGCCCGTCCCCTTTCCTTCCTTCCCCAGGGCAATCGCAGGGTCCCCCCACGCCCCCCACCACCCCCAAGACGGACCCGCAGCCGGGCAAGCAGGACCTGAAACGGGAGGGTCGCCCCCTGCAAGAAGGCGGCCGGCAGCCCCCCCACATCGACTTCCGAGACGTGGACATCGGGGAGCTCAGCAGCGACGTCATCTCCAACATCGAGACCTTCGACGTCAACGAGTTCGATCAATACCTGCCCCCCAACGGGCACCCGGGGGGCCCGGCCACCCACGGCCAAGCCGGCCAGGTCACCTACACCGGGAGCTACGGCATCAGCAGCACGGCGGGGTCTCAAGGAGGGGGCGGTCACGTCTGGCTGTCCAAACAACAACCCCAGCCCCCTCCCCAGCCCCCGGCGCAGCCCCCGGGCCAGGCGCAGCACGGGGGGCTGCCGGCTCTGAGCGGGGAGCAGGGCCCCCCGCAGCAGAGGACGCACATCAAGACGGAGCAGCTGAGCCCCAGCCACTACAGCGAGCAGCAGCAACACTCCCCGCAACAGCTCAACTACAGCTCCTTCAACCTCCAGCACTACGGCTCCTCCTACCCCACCATCACCCGCTCCCAGTACGACTACACCGACCACCAGAACTCCAGCTCCTACTACAGCCACGCCGCCGGGCAGAGCAGCAGCCTCTACTCCACCTTCACCTACATGAACCCCACGCAGCGCCCCATGTACACCCCCATTGCAGACACTTCGGGGGTCCCCTCCATCCCCCAGACCCACAGCCCCCAGCACTGGGAACAGCCCGTCTACACACAGCTCACCAGGCCCTAAAGCCATGTCTAAAAAAAAAAAAAAAAAAACAAAAAAACAAAACCAACAACAACAAAATTAATAATATTAATAAACCCATAAAACCGTCGTCGTCGACAACATCAATAGTTGAAAAAAAAAAATAGTCATAAAGCAAGCACGAAAGAAGCAAGGAGAAGAACTCTCTCAGACTTTTTCCTTCTTTGAAATGAAAATAATAATTAATCAGAGACGCTCAAGTGAAAGCTGGCGGGGAGGAGAGAGCCTTCTGCACTACAGCATCCTCCAGGAAGGGGCCCGACACAACTCGGTACAGACTTGCCAAGGATTGGACTTTAACTCTGCTTCCCGGGCACGGTGTGGAGATGAGATTTCTGATTTCTAACCAACCAGCTCAGCTGTCTTGTTCTCTGGACTTTTGTAATGATTTTTTTTTTTTAGCAGTAATTAAAAAAAAAAAAAAATGGAAGAAAAAAAAAAGGGGGGGGGGGGAGGAAGAGAACTCAAGAGTCCTCTGTGAGGAATATTCTCTATTTTAAATATTTTTTAGTATGTACTGTGTATGAATCGTTACCAATTTGAGGGGATTTATACATGTTTTTTAGAGGTGTTTTTTTTTTTAAAATGCTCTTATTTTTCCAACGGCTAAAAAAACCCCACAACACTTAGTGGAGCAGTCCTAGGTTTTCTTGCAGTCAGAGGTATTTTTGTATAGATAAGTGTCTTTTTTTCTCTAAAAATAAAGAAGCAAAAGGGCGTGTTTTTATCTGGGAACAAAGCTCTGTTAAGGGGCCAGCCCAGAGCTGGTCAGCTCTGCAGCATGGGAGACACGAGCTGAGATTGAGTGGGGACAAGCATGGGAGAGGCTTTATTTTTCTAACTCATAGCAAAACCAGCCAGGAGGAGATTTCTTAACTTTATTTTTTAATAACCTTGAGCCTTAAGAAAGAAAAACAAAAAGATTTAAAAAAAAAAAAAAGTGAAAAAATTAAAACCAGCCCAAAGTGCTGTTGAGAAGCCTTAAAATCAGCCCTGGGATAATCACTTGTCCCCAGTTCTGCCCTTCCCTGGGGCTGGGGGGGTTGAGCTTGACCCCCTCCAAGCAACCCCCCCTGTCCCCATCCAGGGGCTCCTCTCTGCTACGGGACATCACAGCTACTTTAAATTATTTATTTTGTGAGAAGAGCAGTTTTTAATCACCATTATTTTCTGTCTGTTTGTTTAAATCTCCCTTCTACTTTAAGTCCTTTCAAAAGTGATTGCATTTGTGGGAGCATTATTTGGAAGGTAACCGTGCCTGTTAAATTATGGTCTAAGCTGTAACCAGTCCTTTATTTATCTCTTTAATTCTTTTTTTTTTTATTATTATTATTTTTATTATTATTCTTTTTTTTTGGAATCTGTGTCCTGGGTTTGTACAAACTTGTGCTCTTCCTTTTTTTTTTTTTTTTTTTTTTTTTTTTTTCTCTCTCTCTTAAGGATAAACTGGAAGAAAGAAAAAAAAAAAAAGAAATTGTACAAACTAAAGATTGCAAATGTAGCGGATCACTGAATCATTTGCCTTGTTTTCTGCCTCAGCTCTCTGGGACACACGAGCTCGTGCGAGGACGAGACCCAAGGCCCCCCGGGGCAGCACCGTTTTAGCCTTCCACCCCCAAAACTGGCTTGAGGTGGGGACACTGACTTTGGTGAAGGTGTGGCTGAACAGTTAAGGATTGCTTTTTAAAAAAGACAGCGGACTTTTTTTTTTATTTAAAAAAATGATATATTTGTTAACAATTTTTTTTTTTTTTTTTTAGGGATTCAGTAGAAGAAAAAAAAAAAAAATCTTAAAAGCACTCTTATAATATGGCATCTTTCTATTTCTGTATAAAAGCAGATCTTTTTAAAGTATTTCTGTAACTTAAAAGACCTGTCATTTAAATCATATTTTGTCTTTAGGTAAGTTTTTTGGTTTGTTTGCAAGATCCTTCTCTTTGTGAAACTTACCTTTTTTTTTTTTTTTTTTTTTTTTTTTTTTTTTTTTTTTTTGTATATTATTGTTTGCAATAAATATACATTGTATTAAAAGTTAAACACCCACCAGCCTCGGATTCATTAAAGCCTCAAAGCCTATCCAGAGTACCACGGAAACCCCAGGATGGTTTCACTGATGGGGCTTGGGGTGTCCCTCAGCTTTTATCAGCCTGAGCCCAGACCTCAGAGGGACACCGGGCAGGTGCTCAGGAGAGTTCAGAGTTGGACAAAACCAGACCTGTCCAGACTGACAATTCACTCCAAAGGTGACAACTGAGCTCCAGCTCTTCCCACACACTGTCACCAGTGGGTTGGCTGCTCCCGGGTTTGGGAGGATGCTGAGCACTGGGGCCAAAGGAGCTGCCAAGAAAGGGGGTTGGGGCTTTCAGGTCATTCTCTCAAAACCACTTAAAATTCTCACCGAAGCAAAAAAACAAACAAAAAGCTGAAATCATAGCACATGTGTCACCCTCAAAGATCGATGTCACCGCTTGTCCCCACACCCTGCTCTCCCACAGGTACAGCACAGCCACCCCAGGGAGCCTGGGAAGAAGCACCCAGATCCCAAACTCATCCCAAACGGCACGAGTCCCCAGGGGTCCCCCCCCGAGGGCATAGTGACAGAATTTTAGAAAGAATTTCTTTACTGAGAGGGTGCTCAGCCATTGGAATGGGCTGCCCAGGGAAGGGGTGGATTCTCCATCCCTGGAGATATTTCAAAAGAGCCTGGATGTGGCACTCAGTGCCATGGGCTGGGAACCACGGGGGGAGTGGATCAAGGGTTGGACTTGATGAGCTCTGAGGTCCCTTCCAACCCAGCCGATTTTATGATTCTATGACATATAAAATTTTCTGCAAAAATACCATAACTCAACCCAGACTGCGTGGAAGGTGCAGTTTACACCCCACAGCCCCACGCCCTGAGCCCAGCCTGGCTGCAGGACACCTCGGGCTGGCCACAACCCAGAGCAGAGACTATGTGAATAAACCCGATCAGACTGAGAGCATTAAACACTACTTTGCTGACATTTTACTCTCTCTCCCAATTCTTTTCTGGACGGAAAATCCCCTTTCTGATCCCCACAGCAGCCAGGCTGCTCAGCTCGGGGCTGGCTGCAGCCCCAGCGTGGAGCACGGGGAGCTCAGGACTGCGAGGCAAAGGCTCCGCAGCGTTGTAAAATATTTACTCTCACTACAAGTAACACTTAAGCCAATTAAGTGAAAGGGATTCATTGACTCTGTGCATCAGTCAGGGTCAGTGTCACTATTTACCTGTGCAATCAGGCACCGTGGCTGCTGGGAACGCTTCGCTCCCGACCAGTTTCCCGCAGCACGTAGCGGGTTTCCCCTGCCCCCATCGGACTTTGCCCGCTGCAAGTTTTGGCTTTGCTGCTCTTTTAGGAAAAAAAAACGCCAAACCAAACACAGCTACCGGCGGTATGGAGGAGAGGAAGCACCTGTGAGCCCCAACCAAAAAATTTGGCAGCCCCGTGGCTACCCAGAGCCAGCTGCAGGCAACACCGCACACCGGGTAATGGCTCTCTGATGCTCGGGTGGGTGCTCTGGGCTCTTCCCCAGCAACATCCTGGAATATATCCCCAAAATATATGGAATATATGTCCCAAAATGGGACAGCCTTTGCCTGCCAGCCACTCCGGGGGTCTCCGGGTGGGACCCTTTGGCATCTCCCGCAAATTTGCAGTGAGAACCGGGTGGGAGTGGGGCAGAGCCGGAAACATCCCAGGGATCTCTTCCTTGCAAGAAACCGAAAGAGCAAAGCTCATGACCCCACCCTGGACCTGTAATTTCTGTGCTGTTTACTTATGGTGTGGGCTTTCATGCTCTTGGCCTCCATTCGGGAAAGCCACGCTGGACACGGATCCCCCAGGCAGCTCCCCCCCCCCCTTCCTGCCCACCCACCACTCCGGGGGGGCTGGGCTGGGCCTGAGAGGGGGGGGACACACACCAGGAGAGGGGGGAAAAAATTGCTGAGGAAGCTGCAAAGCTTCAGGGCACTTTGTGGAGGAAAAAAAATAATAAATAAATAAATAACTGCATCCAAAGGAACTCTTGACAATGCTGCAGGGCAGGTTTGAGCCGCAGCAGATAAGAGCGGGCGAGGGGACAGATGTGCAGCAGGGCCATGGCAGGGTGGGGGGCAGCAGGGGAGCCCCCCCCAGCAAGCCACAGGGCTGGGGCATAAGCTGTGCCTGGCTGCAGTCTCTTTTGCAGTGCTGGGGTTTGGCTCAGTGATAATCTGGCTTTTTAAATCAATCCAGAAAAGAAAAGAAAAGGAAAAAAAAAAAAAAAAAAAAAAAAAAAAAAAAAAAAAAAAAAAAGGAGAAGGAGGAAAGGGGAAGGGGAAGGGGAAGGGGAAGGGGAAGGGGAAGGGAAAAGGAAAGGGAAAGGGAAAGGGAAAAGGAAAAGGAAAAGGAAAAGGAAAGGGAAAGGGAAAGGGAAAAGGAAAAGGAAAAGGAAAAGGAAAAGGAAAAGGAAAAGGAAAAGGAAAAGGAAAAGGAAAAGGAGAGAAGAGAAGAGAAGAGAAGAGAAGAGAAGAGAAGAGAAGAGAAGAGAAGAGAAGAGAAGAGAAGAGAAGAGAAGAGAAGAGAAGAGAAGAGAAGAGAAGAGAAGAGAAGAGAAGAGAAGAGAAGAGAAGAAGAGAAAATAAAAGAAAAAATAAAAAAAGGAGAAAGGGGGGAGAGAGCGGTAATTTTGGGGTGTTGAGGGGGTTTTTTAGGTTCGGTTTTTTTGTTTTTTTTAACGAATGGGGAGAAAGTTCCCAGCAGGCCTGGGGAGCCCCATGGCACAGCCCCAGTTCCCTGCCCGGGTCCCTCTCCCGTCCCGCCGGGCCGCAGCCACACACAGCTCCGCGCCGGCCGCCTGCAGCGGCCTCAGCTGCTCCCAAATGGAGCTTCAATTTGCATTTCCTCAGCCAGCTGTTCATGTTGACATCGCGTTAAAGCTGGAGCTTTCCTCCAGGAGAGAAGGCAGGATCGCAGCCAGCTGTGTGCCGGGATCCTGGGATCGGCTGCGGCTCCTGCCCAGCTGCAGCTTCGGGACCCGTCAGAGGGATGGATCCCGGCGGGGAGGGGCTGGCGGCAGGCACGGGACATTTGTTCCGCTTTCTCTTTGCCTTTTTCAGGGCCCGGTTCCAGGAACCAGGTGGTTAAACGAGATGGAGATTTATATGCCAAAGGGAAAGGGAAGAGCTGGGTTTCCCACCCAGCATCTCAGCTCCCTCTCAGATCATGAGTCCCCCCAAACCCCCAGGAGAGGTGTCTTAGGAAAGGGGGGACAAACAGAAGTCCCCCTTTTTTCTGCTGACACCAGCACAGTTTGACTGAGACACTTGGGTATGATGCTATAAAGATAAAGCCACGTGGGAAAGGTGGGGAGAGTTTTAGGAGTTATAGGAGACACTGAAAAAAGCTTTAAACATCTCTCCAGCACCTCTCTCATCTCCTGCCTTTCAGGCTCTGGTGTGATCAGCACAGCAGTGCCCAGGGGTGTGGATGGGGTCTGGAAGCAGGTGCTGAGGATGCCCCATGCCATGCTGCCAGCCCCTGAGCCACCACTGTCACCTTCACCATCCTCAGCCAGAGACTGCACCCACCCGTGGGGCTGCTCCTGCATCCTCTTGGGTTGGCACCAGCAGGCATGGGGAAGGCAAAGCCATCCCTGTTGCCAAATCCACCCCTCTGGAGAAGGACCAGAGTCACCATCTGAGGTCACAGCTCAAGCAGCAAAGCCTGGAGTCACCCACCCCTCCTGCAGACCCCAGAACCCCCAGAGCAGATCCCATCCGCCTGGGCACAGACAGGTTGTAAGTGCTACTGGAATAGAAATAATTGATCCTACGGTGCCTCAGGGGCCATAAAGACCTCGGTTGTTGCTCCTTGGGTCAGAGCCCACCTCTTTACTACCTGTTTGCACAAGGACTCCTCTAATGGGGCGCTGAGCAGCAATTGGGGTCCTGAAGTGCTATTGTAATACAAATAGTAACAGTGCCACAGCAGTTATACGAGCAGCCCCTGCTCAGGGCTGAGCTCCCCGGGCTCATAAACAGGGCAAGGCTCGATTGAAATCACCAGGAGCCTGGCCCAAGTGCAGGGAGTTGGATCAGAACTGCTCAGAGCCAGCTCTGTGGCTGCAATATCCCAGTTTAATCCCGTGTGTGTGTGTGTGTGTGTGTGTGTGTGTGTGAGTGTGTGTGTGTGTGAGTGTGTGTGTGTGTGTGTGTGTGTGTGTGTGTGTGTGTGCTCCTCTGTGTAGGGACCTGCACAGCCCATCAGTGATGAGCAGCCTGAGATCTGAGACACTCCTGGTAGAGCTGGGGTAGGGAGCTCCATTACCACCAGAGTCATGTTTCTAAGAGGGCTCAATAAAACCCCTTTGAAACGAGAAATACCAGCGACTCCAACGAAAGGAAGGGGGAAAAAAAAAACAACAAAACCTCCAAATTCACATTTCTAATTAATCGCCCTGGCCTGGGAGCTGCTCTGGGTTTTCAGTGACTGAACTGTTTTACAGGGAGAAAGTCTGAGAGCTGGGTCTGTGCAGCTTACGAGCGCTGTGACCGCAGCACACCGGGAGCAGAACCTCAATAACCCAGCTCAGAGCCCGGCAGAACCAGGGCCAGGGGCTGCCCCAGCCAGACAGATGCAGCCATTCAGCCTGGAAATCAGTAAAAGTTTTAACAAGGTCCTAGGTCCGACTTGAGGAAACCCACAGGCTGAGTGAACGCGTGGCCATCCTGAGCAGAAAACACCCACGTGGAGTGGGAGCTGCAGAAGGAGCAGAAGGAGCTTGCTGGCAACTTGGCCCCGTGTCCTGCACTGCCACAGGTTATCTCCTGGATCTGGCATCACCTCCAGCCTCCTCCTCCAAAATCCCCTGGGGATCTCCACCCCCCAGGTCTGCTGTTCCATTTCGCAGCCATTCAGGGGACTGGTTTAGTCCCCAGCTTGGAGCTTCCTTCAATCCCAAGTGAAGTTTCTCACTCCTGGGAAGGATTTCACCCTGGATGCTTGAGGTGACAACTCAGATGTCCTCCAGTCCAGCAGAGGTGGGAGGGACACTGGTCCTGCCCAGCAGCTCTCCCAGCTCCCCTGAACACCCTGAGATGGGACACAGAGAAATGGGGCTAAAGCCCCCCAAAACACAGCAGCTTTACAGCTGATTTTCCTTCCCCCTAACATGGGGATTAATTACATGCGTTGTCTGGGCACAAACCAACTATCACCAAGCAAAGTCTCACTCCATAAATTTTAAACTGCTAATAATAAGGCTGGACAGGATTTTTAAAGCTTCAGTAGACAGTTTACAATTAACCTACTCCTGTCAGCTGGAAAATCACCTTACAATGCGATTCCAGTTCACGTCTGACTCACTCTGAGTTAGGAACTGCTTTTGAAACCCAGTAAAGGCATCGTGCAGAGCCAGGAGGAAAGCCCAAGGGACAGAGTTTCAGCCCAGACTTGACCTAAATTTCTCCTGACGTTTGGCTGGCTATTCAGCAGGAATCCCAAAGGGCTGCCACCACAGTCCTTGGGAGCTTGAAACCACCCTTCTCAGGTTTTGAAGCTCTTTAGACTTATCTCAGTCAAGGTTTTATCATCTGCTCCAAGATAAGAGGAATCTGGCTCAGCACACCTTTGCCTGAGCACTTGCAATGCAGGGGAGGGATGGGACCGTGGATGTTTTAAAGCCCCAAGCTACCAGAGATGCACACCCCAAAGCCATCATGCCCACCACAGCAGCCCTGTTGTCTCCTGACTCTCCACAGGCTTTTTCCCAAACTGGGAGGTGATATCCCAAGCTGGAACCACCATCCCAGTGGCCACTTCCCAAGCTAAGCAGGAGCACAGGGACATCCCTATGGGGTTACATCCCCATCAGCCAACTGTGTCTGATACCTTCTTCTCCCTCCTTTACCCACTAACAACTTTTTAAAGACAAAAAGCATCCTACCAATAAAGTGAGAGGTTTCTTTGGCGAAGCTTTGGCATCTAAAACAACCTACTTGGAGCCTACAGCCTCACAGCCTGACACCTTGGCCACAGCCACAAGGTGAGGATTCAAAAAGGTCCCATCTGAAGTATCTTCAATAAATAAATAAAATAAAAAAAAACAACAAACAAAACCCAACAGTGAATTACATCAGGGAGAAGTAAGTTAGGGGGCGGGGGGGATAGACCCAGTCATTTTCTGTGATTAAAAGGCAAATTTTATTCCTCTAGAAACTTGGAAGCAAATGTGGCGTTGCTATGGTTTCACACCCACTGGCTGGAAATGACAATATTAGCAGGGTGACCTGGTAATTAGAAACTGTGCCCCCAGGTCAGGCTGGGGAGAAAATAAAGAGAGATTACGGAGTCCTAAAGACACAGCATAATGCTGTGAGCTCCTGGGCTCCCTACCTTTTATAACCGGCCCATTTAAATGCAGATTATGACTTTCCACCTGGGGCTGCTAATCTGTCTCACAGCCAGATCAAACAATAAGGCATCTCTCCTCACTGTGGGGCCAGGGTGCTTTGGAGCTGGGTCTGTCATCAGGTCTGTCAGGCTGTCTATCCCCTTTTTCTCAGGGCAAAAACCAAAAGGGTTTCATTTGCAGATGATTATTTTTCCACCCTGGATGTTTACCTCCTCCTCTCCCAGCCCCCCAAACCCCAACCAGTCACAGATTTTCCTCTGGGGGATGCAGTGGAAGCCAAGGGGCAGCAATCAAGCTCATTAGCATGCACACAATTTAGTCGGGGAAGGATTATTGCTGGCAGAGGGATGGCAGGAGGGTGATTTCAGGGAAGCAGGTGGCTCCTCTCAGCCCAGCATCCCTACGATGGCATGAGGAAACCTCAAGGCTCCCGTGTCACTCCCAGCCTAGCAGATCCTACTGGTCTGAACTGGGCGAGGGGGGTGGATGTCCATCATCTCTGCACCAGCACCTGGGCAATCCCATCACTCCAGCCCTTCCCCACTGCCAGGTCCCATGGGAACGAGCTCCATCAGTGGCCGATGGTCTTCGCAGACCACGCCTCACCCCGAAGGACAGGGAATATAAATCCAAAAGTAGGTGGGATGCCTGCACACCAAACCTGGGGAAAACCTCCAGATCCAGCCCTTGTTCTGGCCCCCATCAGCTTTCTATGCAGAAACACTCGAGCAGCCCAACCCTGGCAGGGCTGGGCACGGGTCAGCCCACGCTGCCACTCTCAGCAGAAGGTTGGTTCAGGAAAAAAGCAGCCAAGGTGTTTTCAGCTGTGTTTGCTTTGGTGGCAGCTGGGTCAGAACTGTCCCAGCCCAGGGTACATAAGGAGGTTAGAAAGAAACAACACAGCAGTAATCCCTGAGAGCTGGACATGAAAACCCCTCCCCTGTTCTAAACACCACCAGAGAGGGGAATGCCAAGAGCATTAAAAGCCAGAGGACTCCATCAAGACCAACAGAGAGGGAAAGGTTTAAGCTCCTTACACCCTTGCAGCTGGCTCTTTAATGCTCTTCCTTTGCCCTCAGAGAGCACTTCAGGGAGGGTTTAATAACCCCACTGCACACCCAGCAGCCTCCATCCAGGCACCCAGCATTTATTTTCTCCCAGCCCAGAGCAGGTGTCAGGGCTGTGGTCATCAGGCACCTCCTGCAGCTCCTCAGACAGCACCAGGAATTCTGTCTGCTTTTCCTAAGATGCCAGACCTAAGAACTCAAGAGACCTAAGACCCAATCCATCCTATGACAAGCCTGTGACAGAGCCTGGTGTAAAATGAGGGGTTTGTAGGTCCTGTTTCACCCCTGGGATGGGCAGATACCATCTCTGTCGCTTTGTGGACCTGGAAACCCACTCAGAGGGGTCCATCTGTGATCAGTTTCAAACATTCCCCATTTCAGAGCCACCTCAAGTCTCTCAAAGTAGGAGAGAAAAATGGAAAATGATGTTCAGAAGGCTCAAGAGGACAACGTCCTCCCATACCTCACTCTTTGCAGAATGCTCTTAGCAAGTGTAAGAAGGAAAAGCCAAGAGGGCATCCTGGAAAAGAACCCAAGTGCCCTGGGGAAGATCAGCCTGGAACCCAGCTGTGGGTAAAGCCCTTCTTATTTCCAGCTGCAAATTAGTGACTGTTCCTTGTAGCTCTGCTAAAGCAATGAGACAAGGAGGACAAGAGAGTTCTGGAGCATAAGGCATTGGGAACACCAGAAAAACAAGACCAGGTCCCCCAAGCCTTCCCATGCACACCTCAGGCAAATCTGAGCCTTTCTGTGCCTCAGTTTCCCCACTCTTGCTCACCCAAGATTCAGCTGCACTGCAAGAACAACTCTCATTTGCCACCGGGAAACCAGACAGACCCAGTTTTGCACAAAATTCCTGCAGGTATGGATTATTGCAGGCATTCCAGGTGCCTCAGTCCTGTGGGCAGCAGGACCCCCTGAGACCCAGCAGCCCGGAGCTGTCTCCTACCCCTGCGAAAAAGGCAAATGAAAAATAAAAAGCCCAAACAGAGCCTCGGACTTGCTTTGGACTTGCTTTTCTCTACCCTTCTGCTGCCTCCCATCCCCTTTCCTCACCCCCACTCCTCCTCCTCCTCCCTTCCCGAACTGTCACGGGTGACTTTGTTTGGGTGTTTTTTTCCCTTTCCTCCCCCCTTCCCAAACAGCCCCTTTTCCCATGGCGATCCAGCCCGCTCCGTGCCCATTAGCATCCTCTGCATAATGAGAGCCCCGGGCATTGTCATGCAAATCACCCCGGGATGACAACACTTCAGCCCGGACGACTCAGAAACGCTGCCAGGAAGTTTCTCACACTGGTTCCAGCCCAGGCGAACCGGGCTCTGCACGGGGCTGAGGTTTTAATTAATCTTTGGGTGCCGGGCTCCCTTCACCCACCCCATCGCCACCGGGGAAAGGAGCCCCACAGCCACTCCCGGCCTCCCCTGCTTCACGTTTCACGCTTCACGTTTCTCTGCAATATATTTTCAGCTCATTAAATTAAATTAAATTAAAACCCCCAAGCAGGTGGAGAGACATTTCCCAACAAGCAGAGGGGACTCGGTTAGCATCTCCAGCCCAGGAACATGGCTCTGGTGGGCTCTGTCCTCACTGCTCAGCAGCTCACATGCAGGCAAAAGCCTCAAAAAGTTTTTTTTTTCTGTTCCTGTGTCAACCTTCTTCTGGCTCCCGGGGTCTGGCTTGCTCCAGGCTGGACACGGGTGGTGTCCCTGGGGGGAGAACAGGCAGCACAATGATGGCCAAGGGCAAAATGGGTGAGCTGGGCCAGGACAACCCAATGGAGAAGGGGATGGGATCCATGGGAAGGGAATGGGATCCATGGGAAGGGAATGGGATCCATGGGAAGAGGATGGGCTCCATGAGAAGGGGATGGGCTCCATGAGAAGGGGATGGGCTCCATGAGAAGGGGATGGGCTCCATGGGAAGGGGATGGGCTCCATGGGAAGGGGATGGGGTCCATGCTCAGCCCTGCTCAGAGCCAAACCAACCCTCTCCCAAAAGCTTCCCCTTCCCAGCTCCCCTGCTCCTGGGTGCACATCAAAGGCACAAGGTCAGAGGAGCCACCTTTTCCCAAAGGCCAGAAATGCTGTAAATTAGGAGGAGCAGATTTTCAAATTCCTGCAGCAGAGCAAGGGGAAAACATCCCCCATCTCCCTGAGAGCAGCCACATCCACCATATGGCAGAGCAAAAGCTCAGCCCAGAAAGGGAGCATCAAGGTAAAATCATAAGCAGGCTCTAAGAAATACCCAAGTCCTGTTTTCAGAAGGGGCTTAACTTCCTGACAGGCAAAGTCCCATTGTCCTGCAGTGGGATTTGCACATCGTGTGCAGCAGGCACTTTGGCCAAGACTTTCAGAGCTTCCAGTTGGAGGATTTTGCTCCAGGGGAGAAAACTTCAAAGCATCTTATCACCCCCAAATGCACCCACTGCAACAACAGGACAGCTCTGCTCCTGCCTGCCCTACACCTGCCTGGCAGGGGTTGCTTTCCAGCACTTGGTAAGCAAAACCCATCTGCTTGTGACCACTGAGTTTTTACCTTTCACCACCTCCAGGTTTGTTTTCCACTGCCCCTCCCCAAACACCAGCACGGGCAGGGAAGTGGCATTGCCACCAACTCCTTCCCTGGCACGTCCCTGCCAGACTGATGGCTACCAAAGGGCAAAGGCCAGAAAGGCTCCTCCAAGCCCATCAAATGGCACAAACAAAGCCAAAAACAGACTCAAAGAATCACAGAATCGTGCTGGTTGGAAAAGAGCTTTAAGATCATCCAGTCCAACCATTAATCCAACTCTACCAAGTCCAGTGCTAAACCCTGTGCCCCGTGATGGAGGTGTCCACCCAGCCTCCTTTTCTCCAGGCTGAACAACTCCAGTTCTCTCAATTGCTCCTCATAAGTCTTGGAATCCGGACCCTTCCCCACCTCCATTGCCCCAGATCCTGCAGCAGCTCCTGAGCCTTGGAGCTCTGCCCCTGCCTCCAGTGAGCACTGCAGCTCCCAGTGGGGATGATGGGAGGGGGAAAAGCAAGTAAAGAGATCCCAGGTTGGGTTTCCACCTTCTGCCTTGAGATATAATAATAATAATAATAATAATAATAATAATAATAATAATAATAATAATAATAATAATAATAATAATAATAATAATAATAATAATAATAATAATAATAATAATGTAATATAAAACAAAATAAAAAAAGATCCACCAAGAGGGGAAGCAGCAGCTCAGTTCAGAGCAGTTCTGGGCAGCGTGGTGGGGCAGTTGAAATGTGTCACAACAATCTGGGACACTTTGGGAAGGTCAGAGATTAACAAACCTGGCAGGTCTAAGGCCCCCTGAAAGCAGCACCCTGCAAGCCCTGTCCTCCCCAGCCAGCACCTCCTCTGCTCCCCCAGAGCTGACGGGGGCTCTGGCACCAAGGTCCCTCTGTCTTTCACAGAGCCCTTGAGGGGCTTTGCCAACAGTTTCTGTAACAGTAACAAGAATGCTTTTGATACAGAAATTTCAGAGAAAACTCGGTGGGAAACAGAGGCAGCGGGAAGGACAGAATCTGCTTTGAACCAATTCTGTTGGGGTTTTGTTTTGGGGTTTTTTGGGGTTTTTTTTTGCCATTCTTCACCCTCCCTCGCACGGATCCTGGGCTCACTGAAGGACAAAGTTGCAAAGAGAATCACAGAATGTTTTAGGTTGGAAGAGACCTCCAAGATCACCCAGTCCAACCTTTGACCAACACCACAAGCTAACTACTAAACCATGTCCCTAAGGACCAGGTCCAAAACCCTTTAAATACGTCCTGGGATGGAGACTCCAGCACATGCACACAGCACAAGAGGTTTCCCACCATGCAGCCCCTCACTACCTGAGCATCCCAGAGCTTTCCCCAGGATCCCAAGGACCCTACAAGACCAGTGTCATCCCCCTGAGTCAGGATCCTGCTGCACAAGGCTGACCCACAGGGGAGGTACCCAGGACATGGTTGAGGTGCTCTGGGTTTAAGCATTAACCTCCAAGCTCTGTTCTTTGGTTTCCCCCTGGGGATTTTTTGCCCTCCCTCACAGCAGAACCCTGAGCAGGGGCTGCAGAAAGGAGCAGGAGTGAGCCAGGGGAAAGAGGATGAGGATTTCTCCTGACAGCATCCCCAGAGGATGCCAGAGCCCCATCCCTCCACCTGGCTGACCCCTCAGGGATGCACCCATCACAAAACCAGTGCTTTCAGCCCAAAACACATCTGAGGACCACCCTGCACATGTCAGTGGGTCATTAAAGGGTCTGGTACTCATTAGCTTGATGCCTGCACATCCCTGTGTTACCCTGCCCTGAAAGAGAATCGAAGAAAAAAAACTGCAGTGAAAGAGCCAAAGGGGACACAAACACCTGAGTGTCCCTCCTTGTGTCCTTTCCTGCTCCCACCCACCCTAAAAGAACAGGACCTCGGCCCAGGGGACACTGAGAGCAGCCTAAGCCCAACCAAATGTTGGTGATGGAGCTGCCTGCTGGGTCAGCCCTGGGACACGGGGCTAAAACAGGGGTGGGGAGGCTGTGAAGCCACCAGGCATCAAAAAAAAAAAACCCTTTAAAGGTGGCACTGGTTTGCTCAGCCATCTTCAGGGGCTTTGAGCTCTGCTCCCCACACACAGACAGAGCCCAGGACAGGAACCCCCGAGCTGGGCGGATGTGGGGGGGCAGAGAGGTCAGGGCTGGAGCCCCCCACGGTGTTTGCTTTGCCTGCCCCCAGCCCTTGCAGGGCAGGCAGAGCTGGGGCCACGAGCAGTGACCCAGAACCAGCCCTGATTGCAACCTTCTGGGGGTCTGAGGAGTGGGGAGCAGAGCCAGGGGAGCTGCCAGCAAAGCTTCCCCCTGGGGCTGGGGTGTTTGGGAAAATCCTCCCGGGAAGCCTGGCAAGGAATGGCAGAGGGCAGGGAATCCCAGCACCGTGTCCAGGAGCAAAACCCCAAAGCATTTCCAAGATGGGAATTGAAGCAAAGTGGCAGCCCAGCCCCTGGGAGCCGAGGGCACTGCTGGCACCTGGGGAAGAGGCACAGAGCCACCAGGGAGTGGGACAAAGCCACTCTGGGGACTCAGGTGACACCTCTCCAGGGATGGACACTGCAGGTTTCCTGCCTCTACCTGCTCCTGACCTGAACCAGCCCACTCCTGCAGGCAGCTGGTGGCCCTGGAATTCTCCTGGAAATGTCTCCAACCCACAGGGACGCTTCTCTGGTGCCCTACCAGGAGAAGGGATTGCTGAGCCCTTTCCTCCTCCTGTTACCCAGGCAGCTTTTTACCCAGGAGATCTTTGTTTTCCTTCCTGCAAGGTTTTCTGCCCGGGGAAGGATTTTGCAGCAGGATTTTGAGGTAGGTGACACAAATCCCCCTCATATCCCCCTAGTCACCTGCTCCCTTCTCCAGTCATCTTGGAAAGGAAAAAAAAAATAATGCAGCCAAATTAAATATTCCTTAAAGCTTCAGCACACTCTAATGTTCATCAGTTCAGAAAATGACAACTCTTTGTGTAGACTTTCCCCTAATTCATATTTTATATGGGCCTCTCATAATTCATACTCAATCCATCTTCCTCCTTATTTGTTTTCTCGTTCCCCCTCCTTTTTTTTTTTTTTTTTCCTTTTAACATGTTTAATCCTTTTAAGTTCAAGGATTTGAAAAGTAAATACTATAAAAGATGAAAGGTGCGTTGGAGGAAATCAGCTTTGATAAGAGGCTTTTATGGCTTGTAAACCTTATTCCGGCCCTTTGGCTTGAAAGGCAACACCAGCTTGAAGAGCCTTATGGAAGCCTCACCTTGAGCTTAAAAAAAAAATAAAATATATTGTACCAGCTTAGAAGTGACAGGCACCTGAGGAAGGGGCTGCTCCTCACAGCCAAAAGGTGGGCAACAAACAACAGGACAGCTCTGGGCTCTAACATCATCATTTGCAAGAACCCAAGGGGAAAAAAAGTATTTTAAAGGAAATAATAATAATAAAAAAAAAAAGACAAGACCCCCTCAATATTATGATGAGTAACAAACCCCTTCCTAAAAGCCACTGTGATGCTCTCCTTACCAACAAATCCCCTCCAGCCCTGGCAGCAGAGGACCAGCAGCTCCATGCCATGGCCCCAGGGGGGGCTGGGACCCCTCCCCAGTGGCAAACAGCACAGAAAGTGTTAAAGCAGCCCCAGCCCAAGCGTCAGAGGAGGGGCCTCAGCTTCCCCATCCTCAGCTTCCCCATCCCAGGGCCCAATTAGCTCACACCTTGGCAGAGCTGCTCCTGCTGGGATTGCACAAGAGGAGTGTTTGGAGAGGGAGATGTGGTGTTTGACAGCAGCCCTTGGAACACAGGCCACAAGACTAGAAAGGAAACATCTAATCCCAGTCCCTCAGAGGGATGGATGGATGGATGGATGGGGCATTCCGAGTGCCCAAGGCTGAGGTTGGGACCTGAGAGCCACCCCCCCTTTTTCCTCCAGCAAGTCCTGGGTGCCAAGAGCAGCAAAGCCATCCCCCTCATCTGGTGATGGGAGCTGGAGTCACCCCCAGCCCATCTCTGGAGGTGAGCAGCCACCTCCCAAGGCAGACACCCAATATTAATCCACGTTTCTACTCTTACAAATGAAAACTTTTTTCCTGCAGAAGGTCCTGGCTGGGAACTGCTGAATAATCAATCCCCCCCAGAGAGTGAGTGGCTGCAATCATCATTCCCTCTGATGCTGCTCAGAGACAGGCTCAGCACTAATTAGCAGCATGCAAAGCAGAAATCTGAGGGAAATCAGCTGCAAACCCCAAGAGGAACATCTCCCAGGAGATCCCAGGACACTGCTCTTCCCAGTTCTCTTCAGTAACACCTGAGAGTCCCAGAGCTGGAGGGAAACCAGCCCAGCAGCTGAGGGGAGAGAAACTGGGTGAGCATCAGGTGTCACCTTCCAGATACAAGGCCAAAGACTCCTTAGTGACATTTGCAGACATCCCCACTGTCTCTGGAGAAGGTGACCCCATCCCCCTGTACCACAGCCAGAAGGAGCAGGGACATCCAGACACCTTCCCCATGCCACCTCCTGAATACTGGGACCCAGCTCAGCTCAAAACTTTGAGGCATTATTAGTAATTATTAACAATAATACAATAAAAATCCCCTCCTGCAGACATACTCTGCTTCCACAGCTCCCCAGAGCTGAAGAGGGGTTTGGTCATCAGCTCCTCAGAAGTTTTAGCCTGAATTTGTGTCAAGAACCACCATTAATGAAGGGAAGTCATAAAAAAAAATATCTGCTCAGGGGTGGGATGGGATGGGGTGGGATGGGGTGGGATGGGGTGGGATGGGATCTCCTCTGCGGGGCTGTGGATCCACAACTGGGAAGCAAAGGCAGCTTTGAACATAAATATTTTCCAGTCTAAATAAGCAAAATAGAGAAAGGGTTTAGAAAATGCACCGGGCAGAGAAGGCAGACTTAAAGAGAGCTTAAGGGATTTACTCCATCCCCCCAAAGATGGAATTTTAGGGTCCCAGCTCAGTTTGATCCCAACCCCCTCCACACTCCGCATCCCCGAGGGACAGAAACCATTCCCACACGGAGCTGAATCCAACTGCAGCCTCAGTTGATCTCCTCACCAGCACAGAACCAAACATCATTCCCAATGCCACCCTCTGCTCACACAGGGAACACAGCAGCTGAAAGTGCTGAGATCTTGGCAAGAATCCTGCTGGGACACACGAGTCCTGAGGAGAGGAGCTCTGGAGCTCTGCCTTTACCATTTATTTCCCTTTTATTTATTTCTTTTTTCTTAAATTGAAAAGCAGAACTGCCTGCAGACACCCTAACCGAGCAGCTTTCACAACTGAAAAGTGCTTGCAGCAGATGTCAGCAGCAGAAACTCTTTTCCCTACCGATTTTCTGTCTCCTGCAGCTCTGCAAAGCATCCTGGTGAGAGGCTGGCCTGAAGCAGCACAGGGGGCTAGGAACTACAGCAGGGATCAACTCAGCTTTTTTCCATTATCCAGGCTGAAAAAATGCCAGTAAATAATGACAATAATGAAAATAATCAGGGGGAAATTGGCTAAGGACTTTTTCATAACCATATGTAACAGAACTACCTTGGGAAAGACTTTCCATCCCAGCCCAGCTGTCAGGTGTGCTGCTGAGAAGCCACACCAGACCCAGGCTCAGCTCTCGAGGTCTTTTTATAATTATTATGATGATTCTTTATTTGAGCACACCAGCAGATGAAGGCTGGTCTCACAGCAGTGCTAGGAAAGACTCAATCTTTGGCTCATTTTCTCCCAGGAACCACTCGAGGTGCGTCAGGAGCAGAAGCTCAGAGCCACCTTCAGATGGGAGGAGGGGACAGGACACGGTGCCTGCTGTCCCTGTGCCACCTCCAGGACAAGGAGCAGGGGGGGATGCAGCCACCACCCCCCACATCCCTCCTCCAGCCAGATTCCCAAACCCCAGGAGCCACCAAGCTGTGTGAAGATGAGGTGGGAGGAAAGCAACCTCTGCTCATGGGATGCAAACCCCCAGACCTTTAGCACGAAATAAACTCTGGGCCCTCTGACGATGACTTTGTGCCACAAGTGTCAGCCTTCAGGGACTGCTCCACAATAATTCTCCCTCCATAGACCAAGGGATGCTGCCCGGGAGAAGGAGGGACAAACCTCACAGCTGTTTTCTTAAGCAGACCCACACTGCAAATGCAGTTTGCTAAGAATCATCCCAACGTGCCTGCAACATTTGGCCACCAGACTTGCTCCTTATTTGTTTTTAGAGGACGAAGGATTGCTCAACAGCTGTTGTGTAGGCTGGCTTGGCCAAAAAAAAAAAAAAAAAAAATTAAAAAAAAATAATAATAACCTAGCCTAAGCACATCTCCAGGGAGACCAAGTGGTTTTTCCACTTATTTATACACCACCAGTAGCACCAAGGGATTCTTACCGAGATTGTACCAGCCTCACATGGAAGGAGAGGAGCCACCCAACCCCATGGGAATGGCAGCTGGGAAAGGGGTGAGGAGGAGGAGGAGGAAGAGGAGGAGGGAACAACCTCCCCAGGGTGGGAGGTGCAGCACAGAGCAGCTACAGAAGTCACCCAGTGCCATACTGGGTGGCCGTGGCTCAGCTGGACATCATTTTCCAAGGTCTGAGTGCTCAGAGGGCTGTTTCCAATCAAAAGGAGCATCCAGGAGGAGCAGCTGCCTGCGTGCTTCCCAGCCCATCCCTTCAGTGGTGCAGGAAGGCAGGGAGGAGGCAGGAGGTAAGGAGCCCAGCATCCTGGGAACACTTGGACCACACATCCCTTCAGCAAGAGCCCTTGGCTCAGACAGCCCCCCCAGCCCAAGAGTTTGCAGCATGTAAGACCTGGAAGGGACCCAGCAGCAGAGAAACTCACACACCAGTTGGAGGAAGGGACAGGAAAAGCTCCTTTGAACTTCACGAGCAATGAAACCATTCTGTTTCTAATACCTGGGGGGGAAGATATTAATTGTAATTCTTTTTCTGATACTGGAAGCAGCTGGCATGCCCTTCCTACTTAGAAATTAAGCTGGAGAATCACAGCTGCCTGGGTACCAGGGGCCACACAGCCCCACCAAGCCCAGACTGGTCCCTGAAGCCTTTTCACCCAACAGATAGGAAAAGAATCAGGATTTAGAGCTTTCCATTGTGGCAAGAGATGATGGCACAAGTAACCCCCTGTCTGCAGGAGCATCAGGTCACAGTAATGACATGGCAGTCACTTTAGTCTATAAATAATGGACTTGGTACCTCCAGAACCAGCCCTGCCTTGGGCTTGAGCCCTGCATCCTCCTCTGGCTCTGGAGGCAGTGGGTGCCAGAGCACCTTGTGTCAACATTAACCCCATGTAACAGCAAAAATGCCACAAAAAAACCTTCAAAGATTTGAAGAAAGAAATAATGAGCTGCTTCTCCTAAATTAAAACCCTTTTCTTCCCTTTCCCAACACAGCAGGGCTTAGGCTATCCCCGAATCAGAGAAATCAAAAGAGCTTTCATATCAAAACCTGCTATGTTTTCATCCAGGCACCTCAAGAAACCTTTAAAATGTTCTTTTAATTAGCAGAAGTTTCCAAAGCCTGAACTTACACCTTCATGCAGATGCACTGCTCCCAGATGAACAGAGCTTGCACCACACCAGTTTTTTCCAGCACCTCCTGGAGGAGCTGAGTCTCCCCGAGTCCACACGGGTTCCCAGCAGGATGGGATGCAGAAAAGGGGGCTTCAAGTGGAGAGAAAGCCAGGGCTGAGGAGAAAGCAAGCCCATATTGTAGCAATCTTCCCTTCCCAGCCATTAATTGTGTCCTGCTGGCTCAGCCCCCTTGCAGTCTGGTCCTAAAGCATCACAGTCAAACACACCTCCCTCCTCCCAACACTTGTTCAAGAGCCTTTAACCTCTTCACTCCTGGGTCCTGGAGGAATCTCCTGAGTCAGAAAGAAGCTGGAGAAGAGGTCCAGGGGAGCAGCCCCCAGAGGTCACCAGCCAGTGTCAACCTCAAGTGCCAAACTTCCTTCTTTTGACAAGAAAAAAGTGGGGAGGGGAGAGGGGGGTGCAGATGCCTTTGCCAGGATGAACACTGGTGGGAACCCACTCCTGCTTCTCAGCTTTGGGAGGATATGGTCCCAGCTGGGGGTTGCCTCAGATGAAAGAGCGTTTGACATTTTCAGACCAAAGGGTCCTATTTTTAATTTATTTTTGAGGGCCCACATGCAGTCAAAGGTCTTTAACGGTGCTAGAAACAGATGGGCCACCGTTTTCTCTGCTCATACAGGGTGCCAGACATAAAAATACCACTGAGAAGTGAGGAGTAAAAGCTTTCCCTTTCTCATTTACTGTTCCTGCTCCTTTCTTGCTCCTGGAGACTGGCACTGAAGGAGGGACATGGCTGGAACATGAGCCTGAGCCCAAGGGGTCTCCAAGGGAACGGTGATGCCAGGGAGGAGTCAGGAGATGGGAAATCAAGATTTCCAGTCTTGAAATCACAACACCAGGACTGGTTCAATTCCCAGTTTTAAGACTTTTGCAATGTGCAGAGTCCCTGAACCTGACTTATCCCAGGCTTGTGTTGCCTTTCCCTGCATCATCCCTGGAGAGAGCTCAGCACAACCAAGGGCTCTGGAGCTCCTCCTGATCCCAGAGGGTTTCTCCACATCCCAGGCTTTTGTCCCCAGAGGTCTCCAGCAGAGCTGAAACTGCAGAGAGAGACACTTACAAGAACAGCTTTTGTTCCAGAACTACCTCCAGCATCCCTGTTAAATCCCTGTCTGAAGGGATGACTTAACCCTGCTCAGTATTCAAGGCTGTTGAGCAAAACCAGAAGCAGCAACAGGTCAGTGGTGTTGTCCTGGACAGGACCCAAACTCTGCCACCTCTTCAAATGAAGGAATATTTCTTTTTCGATAAGAAATCAAACAAAAAATTTTAAACTTATTCAGTTCTTGATTTTTGCTTTTTCAGTTCTTGGGATTATTTTTCCCCTTTTGCCTTTACTGAGACAGCAGAAGGAAAAAAGGAATGAAAGGGAAACCAAAGGGAAAGGAGGGGGGAGAAGCCATTTCCACAGCTGAAAATCCAGAAATTTCAATCCAGATTTTGTTCCACAAAAAAGCAATTAATTCAGGTTCAGAAAAGAGAGGCTCAAGCTGTGGCTGAAGAATCCCAAGCAGGTGCCTTAAAATCACCCCTAGGCCTTTCACTCAGGGATGAATCCCAAGGTCCACCTCCTGCAGCCCTGGGAGGGGGCAGCCCTCAAGCTCCAGCTCCACGTGGACCAGGCACATTGTCACCTTTGGAACCACACAAGACCCCTCCTCTCTCCTCTCTCCTGGGGCTTCCCATCCCTCCCAGTGCTGCAGGCCCCCTGCAGCCAAAGCAAACAGAGATTCCTGCTCTTGGGAGAGCAGCTGCACAAAGCCAGCATTCCCCAGCCCTCAGGACCCCTTCTTTGCCATCAGCCCCACAGCACAGATGTACAGGAGACCCTCCCAGCAGCATCCCTGAGCTCAGGAGCTGGGCTGACTCTTGCTCATCAACCATCAGCCAGGTTTGGGCTTTTGCTGCTGGAAATGCAAATCCAGCTCCTCCAGCACCAGTCCCCATCACAACATCCACGGGAATGTTTGTTCTTGTAACATCAACCAGTGTGGGCTCCCCAAGCCCCAGGGTTACCTCATCCCTCATCACTCTGGATCCAGAAGTGCTCTGCCATGGGCAGCAAGCACCTGCATCCCACCCCAGAGAGAAATCTGTTCCAGGACAATCCACTTGGCATCTCCAGCCCTGCTCTGACAGCACCTGGAGCAAACAGTGACAACAAGCACTCCTTCCCAGGAACAGAGATGAATTTTGGTCCAAGAGCTATTTTTATATATATAAAAAAATATATATTTTTTGACAAAGCCTATTTGCATCCTCTCTGACACTTCCTCTGTTGTGATAAGGGATCTGCCCAGGGCTCCAGGAGGAATCTGAGGCCTCCTTTGGCAGAAACAGAAATCCTGGAGGGATGGAAGAGCCACCTGGGCAACGGGGCAGATGTCACCCAGGGCTTTTGAGTCCTGAAAGGCAGAGATGAGCCCAAGCAGGGCTGGCAGCAGTGGGACGGGAGTAGCTTGGCTCAGGGAGAAAACAAAATTCCCAGAGCTGCACCTGGAGGAAAAGCTGGATGGGAAAGAAGAGCTGGCTCTGGAATTCCAAGCCCTTCCCCAGCATGGGGTCCCAGCAGCTCTGGGGTGACCATGGTGGTCTCTCAAAACACCTCCTGGTCTTCACCAGGAGATAGTGTGGGGTCAGGGGGTGACAAGGTAAGAGCAGCCACCAAAATAACCTCACAAAGCTCCTCCTGATCCTTCAGCTGCCCTCACCTTAGCCTGCCACTCATCCTTGTCTACCTTCTCCTCCCCAGCCATAGCACCAGCATCAATTCTCCAGGCCAGAACCTGCTCTCCTGGCCGTGTTGCTGTTGGATCCAACCACTACAAAGGACTTGGTTAAGCAGAGTGGGCAACCAGCACAACCCCCAAAAAGCAACCCATGGTACCGTGGTACAGCCACCTCCCAAGTCTCACCACGAGGTGGTTTGGAGACGTGGACTGACGGCCACCAGGGAGCAAGGAAAGCATCCTGCCAAATCCCAGGTGCTGGAAAAATCTGGTGGTTTCAGTTGCCTGGTCTGACACTTTGCCAGGGACACCCTCTGCTCCCTTCCCTCTGAGCTATTTCACACCAAGCTCCAGGTCTGGAAGCCAAGCTGGAACCGCCTCAACTTGCCTGCTTTGGGGTTGAACTGCTCAAGTTTTCCCAACCTCCTCCTCCCAGCTGATGCTGAATGGCTGCCCTGAAATCCCATCAAGGCTTTGGCCAGCCTGCTCTGAATTAAAGGTTAACAGAAAAAGCAGAGTGTGGGTGCTGAGGCTGAGAATTGGCCCTGGCTCTACTCGGAGCTCGTCCTGGTGGCTCTTGGACTCGGAAGATTAAACAACAACAACAAAAAAAAAAAGAGGAAAAGGGGGGGATGACTACAGAAGCCAAGCAGGGAGAGATGAATCATGCCACATTGGGAAAGCTGATGATGATGAGGCAGAGAAAAAAAAAAAAAAAAGACTATTTATCTATATATAGTTTAGCATGAGGTCACATCTTCATCCAAAAATTGGCACAAGCTAACAGAGGAATACTGAAAGCCCTAATACACACCAAGTCCCTTTCAGCAACACACCTGGGGGAAGTAAGAACTGCTCAGATGCTGGGATGTGCCCAAGGTCCATCCATCCAGCCCAGCCCAAAGCCTGCTGCAGTCTGACCTGGGATCCCCAACCCCAGGGGCAGAGCTCCCAAACGTTCATGGTTGGAGTGCCCTGGGGTGGGCTTGTCCTGCAGGAAACCCACCTCTCTCTGGCTGGGGAGAGACCCAGAGAGGCCAAACCTCATCCCACAGGCGTGGCAGGGGGTGAACATTCCCGTGGAAGATGATGGGGAGCATCGGACCACAGCACAGGGAGGAGGAGGGCAGAGCCCCCCCTTTGCAGGGACCCAGCCACACTGCAGAGAGCCAGACCCATCCCTGACCTGAATTCTCAGCTAACCAATGCAGGATCTTCCCCTGCCCTGTGCCCTGTGGCCGTGCCAGGATCCACCCCGCTGGTACCCGGGATGCTCCCGGCAGCTCCCGCCTTTCCCAGCTCCCGCCTTTCCCCTTCCCTCCCCAGCCAGACCCTCGGGGTTTGTTTTTTTTTTTTTTTTCCCCCCAGCGGGAGAGCGCAGCCCATTAGACAAGGCCTGATTGCTCCTCCTCACCTCCCCCGTGACACAATCGAGTGCGCATACAAGGCAGAACAAAACAGTGACAATTGGTGACAAATGGACTGCACAGCATCCCGTGGCCCCGTCGCCAGGGAGACCCTGGCCAAGCATGGGCGGCCGCGAGTCGGGGACAGCAGAGGGGACACAGGTGCTGGGAAAGTGGGATGGACCCATCAGTTAATTGCACCCACTGGAGGTGACAAGGACAGAGCCACCCGGGGGCTCGCACAGCCTTGGCACGGGAGAGAGGACTGCAGCCCATCGGTTCTGCACCTCCTGGCTCCTCCTTTTTTTAATAAGGATAATTTCCCACAAGTATTTTTCCAGGTCGGTGCAGTGGTTTGAGAAGAAACAGAGAGCGGGCAAAAGGGTTTAAGCGCTGCTGGTGCTGGTCCCACAGGCAACCCCAAGCACATTTCCAATCCTAAATAACACAGCTCAGGGCAGGACGTTGTCCCATGAGCCCCACTTTGCCAGGGGGGAAACTGAGGCCAAGAGAGGGAGAACGACGCTGGCTCCCGAGCTCCTGGCTCCCGAGCTCCGCTCTGGCAGAGCCAACAAACCCTTCCGGGAACATCTTGGAGTGACTCAATGCCTTTTACTTTCAATACAAGTGATGTCAATGCCCTGCAGCCAGAGTGGAAGCACTTCACGCTCACCCGGCCTTGCAGACCTTCTGCAACACTCCAAGCACCAACACAAAAGGTAACTCAGCCTCCCCCCTTCCAAAGCAGCAGCAAACGTTGGCCTGGCTTGGGCTCCTTTGAGTTGTTTCCTAAGGAATACCTGCAGCAGGCACCCAAAAACGGCCACACAACAGTGGCAACCCCTGGAAAATGACTTTTCCCCCCTCCATCCAACAGAGCTGCAGATCTGCAGCTTTATCCCCTCCACTCCCCGTCGCTGCAGCTGCTCTCAGAGGTGAAGCTCAGCATCCTTGCGTGGTGTATGTGCATTTTGGCTACAGGTCCTTGCAGGACACCCCCCTTTTTCCTTCTCCCCATCCCAACCGTGCAGGTGGGCAAGAAAGAGTTAAGGCTGCAGCTGCCAGCCCCGGCGGTGCCGAGTTCTGCTCAAACTGTTCCCACTGCTGCATGAAGTCAGCTGTCATTAGGGAACAAAGGCGTCCCGAGCAGCTCGAGTTGTGTCACACTCGGGAGGCGAGGAGACTGCTCCCTGATTAGGATTTCTAAATCAGTCCCATCGAGGCCCGGAGAAGAAAAGCCCAGAACAATGAGCGGGGGGCACATTCACACAACCAGCTCTCCCTCCTCTCCAGCCCCCACCCCCTCACACGCTTCTTCTCCTCCCCAAGCCCTGCACAACTTCACCTCCACCACTCGGTGAGGACCACAACCTTCCTGCTGCTCCAGGACCTGTCTCTCCATCCCTGCTCAAAACTTGGGGCAGCTCCTGAAGTCACCGGGATCGAGCATCTCCTCAGTGGGAACCCCTTGCCCCCAGAGCCCTGAGGTGCCCACCTTGAGGCCGTGCAGCAAGGACAAGGGGTGGCAATCCCAGGCAGTGACATTCCCTGGCATCCCCCCCAGGCTCCTTACAGCAAATCCCACCTGCAGCAAGACCTAACAACCTGCAAGGACAGGTCACCTCATCCAGCCCTGGGCTGCTGCCCCTTTGTTCCAGAGGTGCTGACACATGCCAGATCCCCCCAGGTTGACCCAGAGCATCCCCTGGGCCCTCATCCCTGTGCTTGCTCCCCAGGGAATTTGTTTTCCTACTGACCAAGGCTGTGAACAGAGAAACAGGCTGGGGGCTGCAGACCTGACTGCTACATTCAGCTCACCCGAGGCAGCTTCCCCCCTGGACACACAAGTTCTCACACCATGGCTGGGAGGGAGATGCTGGTTTGGCTGGTGGGGTCTGTACAAACCGTTTTCTTGGAAAAAACTGGGAATTCCAGCACAAAACGATGCAGTGCAAGTAGGAAAAAACCTGAAGGGAAACCAAGACAGTTGCGAATTTGGGACATTAAAAACACAGAGGCAGGAACTAAATATGGTGGTAAATGCTATTCCTGGCTCCAAATCTGACTCTGCTCATGACATTGGCTTTGTCAATTAGGAGCTTTCTGCCTCGGTTCTTCCCATGCAGAAGGAGGAGGTGATCCTATAAGTGGCTGCTTCCAGAAGCAAAAATCCTTAACAACAGGGTTCCCCCAAGCAATGAGAACCACGATGGGACCCTCCTCCCACTGTGTCCATCTTATCCAGAGCTGTGGCCAGCTGGTGGCAACCAGGGGTTTCCAGCAAGACAGGGCTGGGGACCAGGTCCTGTGGAGTCTCTGGGCACAGAGCAGGATGAGCTGCTCATCACAAAGCCCGTGGATGCCCGAGGGCTGGGCCATCCAACCAGCCTTAAACCCATTCCCTCCATCTCCTCCTTGGAGAGATCCCATCATCTTCACACAAAGATCCTTCCACTGCCCTGAGCCCCAGGGATGGTTCCTTTCTACTCCCACCACCACCCCTGGCTTCGGATTTCAGAAAACACAGCGGGATGGGGAAAAGGGTGGAGAATTCCCTTTGCCCTCCTTGCCCCAAGGTTGGATCTTCAGAACTGCAGAGGGGGGCTGGCAGCCAGCAGGTGCAATGAATAAATATCCCGGCAGAATTCCATATGGAGAGAGGGGGAAGGGAAGGAATACAGAGCTCGGGCATCCCGCCCCCCGCAGGCCACGCACACACACACACACACACCCGCACACACACCCGCACTAATCCGGTGGATTTGGTCGTCATATGACATGCCCGGTCCGTGGGAGGGAGGGGATTTAAGGCACGCCTCTCCTTTCACGCCAGGAAAAGGATTTTCATCTCTCGAGAGCACAATGAGGGGGGAAGGGAGGAGGAGAAGAAAAAAAAAAAAAATAAAATAGGGGGGGGAATAAAAAAAAAAAAAAAAAAAAAAAAAAAAGCCAATCAAGGCGGGATCAGCTGTGGGCTGGGCTGCTGCAGGTCTGCTTGTCCCAGAGGGGGGTGCGGGGAGACATATTGGGCCGTGTGGGAAACCCACAGGCTCAGCTTCTCACACATTGTTCTCCAGCCCGGCTCCCCCCAGCCCCCAGCCAAAGCCGTTAATGCCACAAAAGATACTTTGCCCATTGTGCCGGGGACAGCTGAGAGGATAGAGTTAGCCTTCCCCAGCTTTCCTGCCTCCCTCTCCCGCTGGAGAGGGGAAGAGGGGACAGAGCAATCAAAATGGAGAGTTTGATGCTCACCATACAAAAGAATTAAATCCACTTAGGCCCCTTTCTCGCTAATCTTGGACTGTGGGGGGTTAAATATGGTTACATTTTCATTAGGTACTAATAGCAAAAGGGCAGCTAATGGTAGCACAGCCCGCAGCATTGTCATGCAGATGGCTCCGGGAAGGGCTGCTCAGCCCCGCAGCATCCCGGCTGCAGCACCACGGGCGTGCTCCGAGTGGGAAATTGTGTCACTCGGCATTGTCGGGGCTGAATTCCATCAATGGGAAAAGTCATGTTTCCTCCGCTGAAAGGAAACAAGTTAAAACCCCCGGGGAGGGGCGGGGAGGCACCTGGGCTCCCCAGGGACCCTCCTGCTTTACAGAGCTTGGGGCCGAAGGGTTTTAGGTGCTCACTCCCCATGCAATGAACTCCGGTGGCCCTAAGCCGTCGACTCTGAAATGCCAGCCCCGGGAGGATGCTCCATCCCATTCCCTTTGGGACTGAGGTAGACGGGCACCACGCGCTCGCCTTGAATACGGACAAAAAAAAAAAAAAAAAAAAAAAAAAAAAAGCTGTTTTCACCCTTTATCCTTTTAAGCGCTTTGTATGCAACCAGCTCAGCCTCACCGGGGCTTTCTCTGCCCCCACTTCCACCGAGCCGTAAACAGCAGATTGAAAAGGACCCAGGAGGTGGGTGCCCGCATGACCCCGCTGCCCACGCACGCAGCCCCTCGGGCTCTCTGTGATCACCGCTGCCATGGCAGCTCTCCCCTTTCATCCTCTCCAGCACCAAGCCCAGCAGACAGAGCTATTCTGCTCCCTTCATCCTCCTCCTGTTGCAAAGGACCATTTGGTTGGATGCCGGGCACACAAACGCTCCGGGGCATTCTGGAGAACAGAACATTCCCAGCAAAGGCTGCAGGTGTCATCCCTTTGGAAGCCACATCCAAGCACCAGCACCCGTGGGTTCACAGTCTTCCCAACCTTCTCTTCCCTAGAAGCCCAAGCCCTACGGAGCTGCAGGAGCTCTGAGGATGGTGTCTGGGATGCAGAAGTGTCACCCCCTGAGGGACCAGCAGCTCCAGATGGATCCCAGAGCACCCAGGACTGCACTGCCTCACAGATGCCCCCCAGAAACAGAAGCAGTGATTTGGGTACCTCAGCTAAATGTCTAAGAGCAAGCAGCCGTGACCCAGGCTCCCTTGTCCAGAATCCCAGATTATTGAGCGTTGGCTCACTCACATGATACGGACAGAAAATATCTGCCAGGGTATATTTTATAGGGTGAGAGCACTCAGAGATTGTTTTATGGCCTTTTTTCCAGGGCCTTAGAAGAAAGACCTACAACCAAGCCACCGAAGCCATGTCCTTTCCCCCAAACCCACTGGCAGGGAGGTAAAATCCCCATCACTCGGGAGCACGTGCAAGCACAGCAGAAGCCAAGTTAAACAGGAACAAGGTCAGCACCGAGATGGGGCAGTCACTAACTGGAAAAAGGAGGGAACTGGTAACACAGCCAAGAGCACAGGCACCTACAGCCCCTGCCTCTCGCCAGGGAGCTCAGCAGTTGGAGCCCCAGAGATCTGACTTCTCATCATGGAGCAGCACCCTGAGCGTGTCCTCTCACCACCCCTGTGCTCCTTGGGGCAGGCACCATCACCCTCTCTGTTTGCAAAACACATCTTGAGGAAGGGCACATTCCAGTTTACTGAGAATCGTGACACTCATCCTGTGCAGCACTGCTGGGGGCCCCTTGCACAGCGCCTGTCCCGTCACAAGCTTGTGACACCAAGGACAGATTATCCACCAGCACAAAGCTCAAGTGCAAATTTCCTCACAAGCTCCATCCAGCACCACATTTATCTGGCCTGACTGCCAGAGACCAAACCCAAGCCAATTTCCCTGCAAGCACTGCTGAGTTTTGCAAGCTTCAAGTCCTCAGAGAGCCACATTTTCATCCTTCTCTCTGGAACCTTGAGAGACAGAGCTTGAATTTTTATGAAAGCTGAGCTTCTCGGGGCTCTGGAGCCAAAGATTTCAGGGAAAAAGCAGGAAGGGAGAGCAGGGGAACCCATGAAGATTGTCTTTCTGCAGCAGGGCACCTCACAGATTCTCTGACGTCTAGGAAGCTTGAGCTGAAATAAGGTCGCACCCTTCCCTTCAGCAAGAGTTTGAATAGGACCTTTTCTGCCTTCATCTATCCACGCACAACTTGCTGGGATCGGGTGCATTTTATACCTCTGACATAGTGGCAAATTTTGTTGACACTGCCCAGAAATATTTAAAGGTTCTCGATGGTGAGAGAGACAGACAGACGGATGGATGGATGGATGGATGGACGGCACGTCTCAAACCCCACCTCCCCAGGAAGGCCCTCTCTGGAATAGCAGGTTGTGCAACCACCACGATAACATCTTGACAGCTTACACCGATATTTCTCTGGTTTTGGGGAGAGCTGAAGTGTTGCAATCCAGGCTGAGGGTTAAGAGCTGGAGTTCTGGAAAGCTCATCCCTGAGAAGTGTCCTGGAGAGGCCTCAGGTCCAACAGGAGCCCGAGGGGCAGGAGCCTCCACTGAGACCAAAGCCAGGCAGCTCTGCTGGACCTGCTCCAGTGGCTTACACAGATGATGATCTTTTCTGGCCCAAAATGTTTATTATTTCCCAGCAAAGTTGTACTAGAAGCACAACAACAAAATATAATACAGCAACACTCAAAGGTTAACACGTGTTACTTTTCACTCTGGCGCCTCAGGACTTCCCAGCCCTGCCATTAGCCAGGGTGACACATTTGCTGCTTTCAACCTGAGAGACAAAAAAAAAAAAAAAAATAAAGGGAGGGGGCAGAAATCAAACCTGACCAACCACGGGAACCCCTTTGGAGGGGAAGCTGCTCTCAGAAACCCAGCCACGTCCCAAAATTACAACTGGTCTGGGCAATTACCAGAAGTCAAACATTAAAAAGCATGAGGCAAAGTGCATTTGCATGCTAAAAGGTCCCATCCGTGGGGCCAGCAACAAAGCAGAAAACTTCCCTCTCCAAAAACACACCAACTGCTGCCATCCAGTTCCTTTTCCCTGCTTGCACCCCCAAAGGGTGCAGAGGTGGCTGTGGATGCAGGCAGAGCACCCCTGCACCAGGCATCTTGGATGTGGCCCAAGACAGATGCCTGAACTTGCTGGACAAGCCAAGCTGGAAGGGTTAATCCATGCTCAGCCATCCCCATCCAGCTCAGCCCTCGGGGCTCTGCAGGGAGGGGGGTGCCAGGAGGTTTCCTTGCTGGTGCCTGCAAACCCAGCCCAGTTCCATAGCTGCTGTTGCAAAAAACAAAAAAACCCAAAAAAAAAAACCCCAAAAAAAACAGGTTTTGAGTTTGATTCAGAGACCACAGGTGGGCAAGTTACCTGAAGGCCATGAGGAGGAAACTCCTACATCCGCTCCCAAAGCTTAAACCTGGGGCTGGCCAAGGAGGGAGGGGAGCAGGAGAACCTCCTCCCAGGTAGGGTTTCACCTGAAAACTCAGCTTCCTGCTCAAAACATGAGCTGATGGGTGGCTCGGAGCCAAAGCCCTGGGCTGAGGGCTGGGAGAGGCAAACTGAAAACCTCAATTAGATGTTTCTGAACTTCTGACAAGGGGCAGCAAGAAAGCAGGGATCTCCTGCTCAAGGAATCTCCAGGGAATCAGGAGTCCATCAGACCACTGCTTCCCAACCTCATCCATCAGCACACCTGGGGCTTTGATACTGAAATCCTGCCCTCTCCATGCTCCTCTTCTCCATCCCTCTCCCCCACAAGCAGAGTCACCCATGGGTTTATGGCAAGGACCCTGGAAGGATGAGGGACCTGCCCAATAAAGCCACCAGGCCTTTTCTTTCAGGCAACACACAAATCCTACCCAATTTCTATCTGTGTCAGAGAGGAAAACCTGTAAATGACAGCCTGCAGGAGAAGTGGAGCTCCTTGTACTTGGGGAGGCAGTCGGGTACAGGACAGTGACCCTGGACATCCAACCATGATAAAATACAATAAATCACCCAACAGCCCATCTTGTAAAAGTATTAAATCTCAGGTTTCCTGGCAGATGACACCATGGAGACATCCCAGAGCTGGGCACCAACTCTGGGAGGTGTTGGAAGCAGGTTCACCAGAGGCAGCTGGGTCTACAGAGCCTCTTCCACCCCCCAGGAACGAGGCCCTCGGGGCTGAGCAGTGCCAGAAATCCTTATCCTTGAAGGACTCACCAGCTAAAAGTCCCAGCACCAGCCCAGAGATGGGATCCTCCATCTGTATCCCAGCCAGACCAAGACTCAGCCAGGCTGGGGATCTCAAAGGGGACTCTGAAAACCTCACAGGATTAATTCTGCCCTGCTCAGCCTTTGCCACCTCTCTGCAGGGAGCAGGAGGGGGCACAGCTCCTGCTCCAAACCCATCGTGTCCTCCTTGGGTTTTACTGTTCTGAGTGATGGAGCAAAGAGGAAAAGCAGCTCAGAGCCAGGACAAGAGAGAACAACAGTCCCTGCCCCCAGAGAACTTATAAACCCAAGAGACAAGATGTAACACGAGGAGGAAATGGGCTGAGGGCCGGAGGGGATACCATAAAAAGAGGATGTTTCAGAATGTCTTTGCTGTGGGCATAAATCACCACCCATCTCCCCACTGATCTCGGGAGCAAAGCAAACCTTCCCCTTCCAAACCAAAACCACCTCCCCACAGCTCCTGCCAGAGCAGCACAGGAAACGAGATGGGCAGAAAAGGTGTCTGAGCCCTGGGTACCAGTGGGGGGGTGACAAAGGGACCGTGTCTGGCCAGAGGGTTCAGTGGCAGAGCCAGGGATGGACTCCTGGGCTCCTCCCCAGGCTTTGAGGAAAAAAACTCTCCTCTCCTCTGCCCACTGCTACCTGCAAAGGAGGGGAAAATCCTCCTTATACGAGCACAGCTTAAATAAACCCAACTCCCCACCAGGAAGCTCTTCATCCCACCTTCCCTGCACTGCTCACATTTCTGGGATAGCAAAGGAGGGATTCTTCTTTTTTTTTTTTTTTTTTTTTTTTTTTTTTTTTCCCTCCAAGAAGGAAAGACAGGAAGGGTTGGGGGGAAAGGGCATCTTATTTCAAATAAACAACCAAAATTTATTGCCGGACATATCCTAAACCCTCAGCCCAGGCCGGCAAACTGCAGCTGGGATGTAATAAGCACATAAATAAAGTTTACAGCTCAACCGGGCTGACCCAGCAGTGCCCCGAGGTGCAGGAGCAGTGTCTTGTCATTAGTATGCAGAACACATCGGCCCCATGTCTGCTCGTTTGTTCCCAGCCCACTCGGCTCTATAAATCTCCACAGAAGGGCAAAGCAGGGCTGGGGGGTGAAGGGGGAGCGGGGCAGGGGGATGGGAACCACCTCCTGTCCCCTGCCACAGCCAGAGCCACCCCGGCCTCACCCGGGTTCCTTCTGCCCTCCCGAGCAGGGATCCCCAGGGCCCGTTCTGGGGTTGGGGAGCTGGGAATCAATCGGCAGAGCAAAGGGGAATGGAATAGAAATGGGGTTTCTGTCTCTGCAGAGCTCTCAGTGCTACCTGCAGGGCAGGACACCTGGCTGGGGGCTTCCAGCTGAGCACAGCCCTGGTGCTGACATGGACATAAATACAGCTTGTAGAAAAAAAAAAAAAAAAAATATATATATATATATATATAATCAATATTATTTCCCTTCTGCACTGATTCCATGCCTCGTGCTGCACAAAGATGTTTTCTGGACGTGTATCAGCCACCCTTCCCTGTCCTTAACCTTGTTGGGGTCTCCCCCGCATGTTTGAAGAAAGCAAAATGGGATTTATTGTCTGACAACAACAATAAAAAAGAATCAAAAAGAAAAAAAGGAATAAAAAAAAGAAAAAAAAAAGAGATGCAAAGCAGCCACACAGCAGATCAAATATCTGGGGAACAGAAAAGGTACCCTGGGTGGAAGGTGCCAAGGGGGAAGTGTCATCTTCAAAGGAACTGGATGGCTCAAGGATTGGAATTTAATAAGGGGGAAAAAAAAAACTGGGAAATGAGGCAACCCCTGAGATCTGGCAGAAACAGCAATGAGCCTGCCCCTGGCTGCCAAAATCACCCAGCACTGGGATCAGAGACCCCCCCAGGGACAGCTTTGTGCCCATGTACAGACACCCCAACACCCTCCAACAACTCAGCATCTGCTGCATCTTCCAGGAGTTTCCAGCAAGAAAAACTAAAGTTTTACCAAAGTACTTTAGAATTACACCAAAAAACAACCCAATCAACCCCTCCAGAACATCTGGGACTGCAAGTACTTCCTCAGAGGCAGCATGTAGAGGAAATTCTGGGGACCTTGGCACCAAGGGGAGCAAGGAAAAGGCAGATGCAGAACCAGAGCCCCATCCCACAGCACTGGGTGCAGGAGGCTCTCAGCCTGGGCTAAGCTCTGGGCTGTTGTGAAATAGCAAAGCAGCTTAGGAGGCAGCAGGGCAGAGGCTGGGCTGGCTCCAGCAGTGACCTGTCCCAGCTCTGCTGGCACATCTCCCATCAGGAGATTATCTGCCAGCTGCACTGCTGCTTCCCTCTGAGCCTCCTTCCACTGCAAACATCACCTGGGAGCTAAAACCACTTCAGAGTGAGGTGGGCAACCCCCTGAGATGAGCACAAGGAAGGCACAGCATAGCACCCCACTGCTTGTTCAGGAGGCAAGATCGGAGCTCAGACCACACACTGGGTCTCCTCACATCCCTTCTGTTGCCAGGAACTGGAGTTGTGCTCCTTCCAGCCATCCCAGTGCCCCAAACCAGCCCATCCACATCACATCCCAGCCTTTCTCCCCAGCACTCAGGGTCTAAAGCCATTTGGAGGCCCCAGTGCCAGGCTGGTTCAGGAGATGTCACATCTCTGCCCAGGTTTTGCTGGCCTGATGAGTTATTACAGGTATGGAATGATGCAAAAGCAAAAATACTCTCTGGTGTTTTTTCTGCGTGCTGGCACCTAAAAAAAACTTGCACTTCAGAAATCAAAATTTTCCCAGCGTGCACCAAAGCCAAAGCAACGTTTCCTTTGAGACTCCAAAGACTTAATTTTCCTGACTTTTAAGTTTGCAGGCACACTAAGTTGAGACGTTTTGGAATTCTCACAACGTTTGTGCTACAGATGAGATGTGGGGCTCCTGCAGCACCCAGGCACCTCAGCTCTGCAGCGGCCTCCCAGACAAGAAGGAAATAAAAAAATGTCCTGGAATAGATTTAAGGACAGAGACCGAAATGAAGAACAAGACTTGAACTGCAACTCGAAGCTCTGGATAATTTGCAAATCAGAACCCAGGTGCTGCAATCCCATCACCTGGTGCCCTTGCAAGCACAGGGTGCCTCTGGATGTCCTGAGTCAGCAAATCCCATTGGTTCCCACAGCCCTCACTGCAGGGGAACAACCCAGAGCTCAGCCCCACTCTGCACTGCCACGGTGCTGACCCGGATTGAAGCCTGAGCACATTCCTGATGGCAGAGGCAACCAGGAGAGGGGAGAAGGTTCCAAATCGTGACAAAACGCCCGGGTGTTCTGCATCACCTTCCACTGGAGAACTTCAGGTTGTGCCCTTGCAGCCCAGTGCTGGGAAATGCATTTCTGTAGCTGAGCAGGAGGCAGTGAAGCTCCAGGGGTGGTGAGGCAGGTGACCTCTCTTACCTTAGGTGGGAAACCTGCACATCCGGCCTCTGATGCATCTCTCAGACATGCCAACATGTTAGGTGATAACTGACATGCAATAAATCTGGGGTTTAGCTCAGTTAATTACCAGGATTGCGTCCATGAGTAATACGATAGCGTTTAAGGTGGGGCAGATTTTCCATTACAGAGCCCTGGTTGCATGAATTCCATGAGAAGTGTTTTCAGCTGGAAGCAGCAGTGACAGAGCAGCCGTGCTCCAACCTAAGCTTTCTAAACCCAAACCACTCCTCCAAACCTATGCAGTTTTGCCCAGGGGCTCCTTCTGCAGGATAACACCCCGGTCACCTCCATACCCACCACCAGCACTGGGATTATTTGATTATTTCCTCCTCCCTCTCCAAACTTGCCCTTTCCTACAGCCTTTGCAGCAGCACTGGCAATATCAGAGGGACTGGAGAGTGCTTTGAATAAAAAACAAAAACAAAAACAAAACCAAAATCACCTCTCTGATACAGCAGCAAACTCCCAACACGACCTCTGCAGTCCAGCCCCCACACAAACCATGTTGGATTTCGGATTTTCAGCAGAGCAGAACCCAGAGGAACCAGCCTGGTCCAGGGGATGCTTTTCCCTGTGCAGGGCAGGTGGGTTCAGTGCATCGAGACTTAGTACAGGGAAGGGAAAAAACCTCATACGCCTAAAAATGTCCCCAGCTGTTCCACAGGAGCCCTGAAAGCACAACCACTGCCAACACACCCAACCACACAGCCAAAATCCACATTTTCGGCCCAATCTGGAAACATTTGGGAGCTCCCCAGGTAGGAGCTCAGCATCAGCTCTTTGGGAAGCTCTCTGCACCTCTGGGACAACTCACTACAGCCACTGCCACCCCAATTTAGCCTGGGGTGCCCAAAACTGCACCCCAGCTCTCCCCTAGAGAGGGACCAATGCATTGCACTCAGCCCTTCCTTGCCAGCTGGCAGCTTTGGGTCACAATAGGACAAAAGATGGAGGAGAGAAAAAAAAAAACATTAAAAAAAATATAAAATCCCTGCAGATTCTCATCTTCCTCCTCTAGTCTCCTCCAGCCATTGTTTTGCAGGAGGAGTGTTTCAGCTCGGGCTGTCCCAGGGAACAGGATTAGACAGGTCACCACGGAATCAGGTTACAGACTTTTACCTTTTTAACTTTTCTTCTCAGCACGTAGGCTGCGAACTGACACCGAGGGAGCAGGCAGGGGACAGGCATGGGTGGAGGTGGCAGCCAAACAGCACCGGTTCAGGGAGATCTGCCAAGTCCTTGGAAGTTCTCACGAGTCCAGGACCTGAAACAAAGAACCAGAGAGGTTAAATTTAAAGGATGCAGAAGGTAAAGGATTTCATCCAACCTGTGCGACAAAAAGGGAGGAAAAATAGCAAAAAGGGTCCTGCTGGAATTTTGTCCTAAAGGGCCTGATTTTTCTTGCAGTTCAGAATTGTTTTCTCTGGGGCTGCTTGCAGGGCTCCAGCAGGGACAGAAACTCCTTGGGGAGAGTCCTGCTACTTAAGGAAGAGCTGAGCCCTTCCCTGAGCCCCTTGTGGCCACGGACACCAAACCATTAGGTGAGTCCTGGGGTTTCAGGGATGCAAATTCCCTTTTAATGGGATGTTCCCTCCACCAGGGAGTCCATCTGCTCTGTCTCAGGCTCTCTCCCGAGTTCCTCTCATGCCAGCATCCTGCAATGGACCCAGCCCAGCCCACCAAGGACTGAACATCACACACAGCCCCAGCCTGGCCTGGGAGACATCAAGAAGTGGAGAAGATGAAGAGGCCACTCCAAAGGATAATTGTAGTAAGAGATGTGTTGAACTTGTCTCCTCTTTTACAACTCAGAGCTATTAATGCTCATTGTGCTCTTTTGTGACAGCAGGAAGGAGCTGGGGGTCACCTTCTCCAGCACAAACTGGCAACAACCCTGCCTGTCCCACACCCCTGCCCGGGAGCATCACACACACTGGTTCATCAATGCCTGAAGCACCTTAAGTATTGTTATTCAAAACACCTCCTTGAACAGAACCTTTTCACTGTATTTAGCATCATTCCTGCTGGGTATGGGCTCTTAACATGACCGATTCTCAGCTTTTCAGCTGAGCAGCCTCCCCCAGGAGATGCAGAAGTTGCTTCCTGCACTCACTGACACTGTCACCCATTGAGCCATGGGACATCAGCTGCACCTCAAAGGCTCCAACACATGATTTCAGCTCCAAGTCACCTCCATTTGACCAACTTAAGTCTTTTCCAGTCAGAGGGTTAATAAAGACAAAGCTGTCAGCTGCACTCCAGAAAAAGCAGAGCCACTGAGCTTATCCCCCCTGTGAGGGAGCCATGAGCTAAACCCCACGTTTCTTTAATGGCATTTTTAGGGTATGAACAATGTGCACATCCTGAGGTTGTGATGGAGTCATCACATTCAAATAGAAGCCTTAAGCACTGATTTCCAGAGCTATCCACTCATCAGGTGTGTAGCACCAGGACTCATTCCATCAGTCCTTCCAACACAGCTTCCACCAGTCAGCCAGAGGCTTCCTCCTGCCCCCCCCTCCAGGGACAGCCAGGAGCTGGCACAGACAGCAGAAACCAAGAGATTTGAGCATAAAGACCAGAAGGGGAGGCTTCCCTCCTCACAAATCAACCTCTGGAATGGAGAACATCAGCAAAGCAACATTGCTGGAGCCATCTGCTCCGTGTCCTGCTGCTGGGGACACCCTGGGCAGAGCCTTTGCCTGCCCCCAGGGCTCTGCACAGCTCAAACACCATTTCAAACATTTCAGCAGATCCCAAAGCAGCTCACAACATCTTCATTAATAAAGTGCCTGAGATAAAACCTAACGCAATCCTTTTCACAGGCTTCTGCTGGGTAATTACAAGCCTATCACTTGTGAGTTAATTACAGACAGCTAAAGATGTTATTGTGTGGAGCTGGAAAATAATAAAAAAAAAAAACCAACATTGTACAGGAAACAAGTTCTTCTGCTCTTTGCTGGCTGATACCTAAATATTTCCAGAAATAGAAAGCTGGGAAGCAGCCATTTCAGGGGTGAGGGTGCTTTTGTGCTGTGCTTCCACCTTGGGAAACTGGAGCTGGGATCAGCCCCATCTCCCAGGCGAAGCATCACCAAACCTGGAGAGCTTTGGGACTCCACCACTGGTGTTGGCACTGGCCATGACACCACAGCCAGACCTGGCAAGGGGAAGGTGGCAGAGAGAAGCCAAGGGGTTCTGGAATTAAAGCCGTGGTCCTGCAACCTGCCAGCCCTAGGATGATCAGGGTGTCATTTTCTCTAGAACCCCCCAAATTCGGTTCCCAAGGGTCCCCTGAAGCAGACGGTGGGAAAAGCTGATTTTCTCTTCCTGGAAATGGAGAAGGGGAAGATGCCCAGGGAGCTGCTAGGCAGTAACAAGCCTTGGCTGCTCTTAATCTTTATTTTCAGCTGCTAAGCAAAGATAAAAGGACACGATCGTAAAAATCATAAAACGTTCTGACCACAGACAGCTTCCAAACCGTGTTTCAGATGTGCACCCAAGAATCCCACACAAGGAACATCCTTTTCCTTCCCTCCCCCCCCCCATCCCCCTTCTCCTCCAATTGCTGCTCTGTTATTTTAGGCAGATGCTTTTGGACAAGAAAACTGCGAGGAGCAGCAGAAGCTGCAGAGCTCAGGGGATGCCAAACAGACACACACAGACACAGACAAACAGACACACACACACACAGACACACACACACCATCCTCTGTGGGATGAGGTACAGGACAGGCCAGGGCAAACCCCAAACCCATTTCCCAGCTCAGTGCCTGAGGGCTGGGACAGGCAGCAACAGGGGCCAGGGAGGAGGAGGAGGAAGAGGAGGAAAGGAGGGGGGGGTAAATTCACGGTTATAAAAAGCAACTGTTGGAGAAAACACTGAAAACAATCAGGGGAGAAAAGTGACAGTGTGGTTAAACAAGGGAGGTGGTGAAAGGAACTGGGGAGGAGGAGATGCCAGGATGGGCTGGGTGCCAGAGCCAGCCCTGTGCCTGCAGCCCAGCTAACGGGCCAGGGCATGGGGGGACACAGGGGGGAGATTTGGCCCCAGGACTGGACCTGCAGCCTCCTCAGAGATGGTTTTCCAAGAGCTGCCATGGCCAGGAGAGCTCGGCTGGGGGGCTCAGCAAGGGCTGGAGCTCCCTTGGGGAATTCCTGTGCCTGGCTCAGCAGCTCCAGGTACAGCTCAGGATGCTCTTCTGCCCCTAAAGATTCCCAGGGATGGAGAATCTGCTCTCCCTCTCCTCACAAGCTGATCCAGCACGAATTAAATGCCAAATTAAAGCCTCCAATACTTTATTTTCTAGTGTAAAATTGTCTGATGGCTGCTTCCAGCCTGGGCTGCCTCTGGGTTTCCTGGGGCTGGGAGTGTTTGTGGATCAGACACCTTCTTGGGCAGATGCATCACCTCACATCCTTAAAATATTAACCTTTAGTTCTGATGCCTTCTGCCCAACTCAAGACAAACTCCAGGTTCACAGCCAGGGAGGAGCCTTTCCCAGGTGACAGCTCATAGCTGCTCCCTGCTATGGAAACCCAACTTTGTTTAATAAATCCTACAGAAAATCCGAGCTACTCCCCCCATGCAGCCACATCCCACCCCTCACCATCACTGCAGAGCTGAAGGTTTGGCCAGGGCTCTCCTTCTCCACCACCTCTCCAGCTCCTGGAGGAGCCTCTGCTTTCCCAGCCCATGGGGCCAGGCTGGAGGAATGCAGCATGGTCAGTCCTGTTTGCTGCTGGGAACAGCTGCCTTTCCTACCAAATGCAGCACTGGAACCATTTGCAAGACACTTACTGACCCTCCACACCTGTTCTGCAGAACAAGAGGCCAATAATTATTTACCCAGCAACATATTAAATAAAGAGACCAAAAAAAAAAAAAAAAAAAAATATTTTAGGACAAGCAGAACTACTTATCATTTCCTTCAATCTAGGGTTGGGTTTTTTGAGAGTCATTTGCCTACAGGTGATTGACAGCAGATGGTTTGATGACGAAATGCTGTTTGCAGCAACATCTTGCCTAAAAATGGTTCCAGCAGAGCTAACAAATTCCATCACCCAACCTGCCCATAGCCACCCCCAGAACCCAGAACAAGCTGCTCATGGCTGCAGAGGGACAAGCCCCGAGATGCTGCAGCACCAGCAGCTGGGCAGGGGGAGGAGAAGCTGATCAGAATGATACTCTCCAAAATTCTGCACCTTTGAGAGAAGGAAAACCAAGCCCTGATTTTAATGAGAGTCAAGGACCTCACCATGAGCTGCAAGGCACGAGCAAGTCCTGTCGGGGCCATCCATGATCTTAAGCCCCTTGCATGCCCTGGCCACGAGCTCCCTGGGTTCCTGGTGGCCTTCTGGGCTCCTCCAGGAGCAAATGCTCTGCATGAGACAGGACCCATCCTGCTGAGCCTCTTTGTGCCACCTTAGGGCTCTGAAAAGCACCTCCTTGGAGAACGCCTTCACTGCCACTGCCCATGCAAATGCACAGAGGGCTTTACTCCTTTTTCAAGTCAAGAAGCAAATGAAAAGTATTTTGCAATGCTGGGAGGCAATATTCCCCCTCTGCAGGATGGAAAACAGGGATGCAGAGGGATGAAGCGACCAGGCCAAGGTTTCTTGGTAGCAAAGAGAAGAAATCAGGAGTCTCTGCATTCCAGTGCACTGCTAAAGCCTGGTGTCACCTTGTATTTTTAAGGCAGAAGACCAAGAATGTTTGAAAACTTAGATCAGCTTCAGCCAGCAGCATGCAGAGACAAACTGACGTTAATGGTCCCCTGGGCACACCCAGGTTCAAGTTTAAGGAGATTATTTGAGAATCCCCAAGCAAGAGCTGGTGAGGGAAGCACCTTCTCCAGCCCAAGTGAAGCAGCCCATAAGCTCAGTCTTACTACACTCAACTTTTTCCAGGTTTGACATCCTCCTCTTTGCCTTTTCAAAAGCCCCCTCAGTATTCAGAAAGCCCTGATTGAAACTGAGCAGACAGAAATAAATTCAATCCCTTAGCCCAGCATCCCAAACACTGTCAGCTCCTCCTGGCAGGGGAGCAGCTCCCCAGCCACCCCTCTGCTTCCCTTGGGAGCTGTAGGAAAAGCTCAGAGCCTCCATCCTATCCCAGGGGGAAGGTCCAAGGCTGGAGGGGTGACTTAGCCAGTGAAATCGGCCTCATCATTTCTCGGTGCCTAAAGCAGCTGGGACAGGTCGGGCCCGAGTTTCAGTCAAGCAGCCTCATGCAGAGGGCTCTGCAGATGCTGCTGCCCGGAGCTCAGCGATGCCCTCACCCATCACCCATCATTCATCCTCCTCACGGAGCTGGTTGGATCAGCCGGGTGCCCACCCCACAGATCTGACCCGGGCTTTGGGACAGAAGTACCAAAACAAAACGCAAAACAAAACAAAAAAAAAACAACAAAAAAAAAAAGAAAACCAACCCCCCCCCCCAAAAAAAACCAAACAAGCAAAAAAAAAAAAAAAAAAAAAACAACACAAAAAAACCCACAAAAATCCCATAAAAAACAAAAAAACCCACCAAAACAAAATAAAACCAAAAAAACCAAACAAACCAAACCAAAAAACCAACCAAACCAAACAAAAAAAAAACCAAACGATAAAACCAAACCAAAAAACACAAAAAAACCAAAAAACCAAACAAAAACAAAAGAAACAAACAAAAAAACAAAAAAAAACCAAAAAAAAACCCAAAAGAAGAAAAAAACAAAAAACCCCCCAAAAAACCCCAAAAAAACCCCCAAAAAAAACAAACAAACAAAAAAAAAAAACAAAAAAAACCAAACAAAAAAAAAACCCAAACCCAAAACGAGAAAGGGGTGATGGAAAAAAACGAAAACCACTTTTTGCAGCCACACAAGGCAGAGGTTTTAGGTTTTGCAAAGCAGGAGGAGGCAGGGAAGGCAATTACACGAGCTCGGGTGTTCCCTGCACCTCGGGCGAGTCCCAGGGAAAAAAAAAAAAAAAAAAAAAAAGCAAAGCCCACATGCGCACAAAGAAGCAACAGCCCATAATAGGCAGCTCTTGGAGGCTTTTAGCTAAACGTTGCCATGGTGATGTGTACATAAGTCTGTCCTTGCTCTGAACCGCGGCTTGACGGAACCACCCGGCTGGGAGCGGGGCTGGGGCTGTCCCCGGGCTGTGCCACCACAGCCCCCCCAGGGGCTGCTGAACACCACGGGCAGAGCTCCTGCTGCAGCTTCAGCCAGAAAAAAAACCCAAAAAAATAAAATGCCCCATGGCCAAGCAGAGGATGGGGCAGGGAGCCTCGTGTGTCCCTGGGGAGCTGCCCCGTGGCACCGAACTCCTCCACACCTGAGCTTCCCCACACAAAGCCAGATCCCCCCCCAAAACCAGGATTCCCATCCACTTGGAGAAACCTAAGAAGCACCAGAAGACACCAGGAACCTTCTTTAAAATCCCCTCTGACTGCCTGTCCGGGGGCTGCAGCTGGCACTGGCTGCAGGACCCAGCCCCAGGGACCCAGCCCCAGCACCCCAGCATTTTTTAAAGCAGTTTTGTTGAAGCTGGCAACTTAATTAGGAAAAAAAAAAAAAATCCTCCAGCATAATTTAGGAAGAAAAATTATTTCCAAGTTAATGAGAAAAATATCTTAATTGCAGTATTTAGCAAGTTATGACTATGCCAAAATGTTCTCCTGGGGAGGCTCCATGTGTTTGCCCTGAGCTCCAAGCAAGGGAGAGGGGGAGAGGGAATCGGGGAAAGCAGGGGAGGAAAACCACAGAAAAAAGACAAGCAACAAGGACAGGGTTTTATAAACACCACAGCAAATCTGAAAGCCCCCAGACACCAAGAGCTGATGTAAAATGGAGCCAGGAGAGGTCACAGCATTGCAGTGGCTCTCTCCTGGTACTGGTTAAGGAGTCCAAATCCCTTGGTCTTGGTACCATGTGGGCTAAGGGATGCAGGGATGCTGGCCCAGGGGTGCCCTGCTGCCCATCACCATCCTCCCCCAGGTCCCACCCTGGACCTGTGCAATGTGGGTGCCACATTAAGCACCCAGCCAGTGGCAAACCCCAAGGGTAGGAAGCTTCTCCTTTGAAGACAGCTGATGGGGGTGATATTTGTTTTCTCTGCATGGCTCAACAGAAATACAAATTTCCTCATCCGAGCTGCAGCCAGCACTAAGTGGAGGTTCCTCTCGACTCAGGTTTCTTTCCTGCTGAAGCTCCTAAAGCAGCCAGGTCTCTGGCCCTTTTGGGGACACTCGGGGCTTGTTCAGTGACCAGGACTCTCACTGCCACCAGGTAACACCACAAAAATAGCATCAGTTTCAGGTGCATAGCTAAACACACAAAATCGCCCTGTCTGAGAGATGATTCAGTGATCCACATGATCTCATGACAGGTTCTCAGGTCTTTGTTACACCTGAATCACATCTGCTCATAAATACCAGGGAGTTTTTCACACTTAGTCTTATTCCAGGGAGCAGCCAGTGGAGGACTCGTTTCAGCTGCCTTAGAAAAGTATTTCCTCCTCTTTTTGGCTTTTAAAGGATTTGGGGAAAGGAGCAGCAGCAGAGGCTCCCCAACAAACACATCACTGCATCTGCACTTCAGGTTTCAGCTTCTCTTGAAGGAATTAAAAGGTTAAATAATAGGAGAAAGAAAAAGAGCACTAAAATAAAACCGGAGTCATTGTTTACTTCCCCGTGTTGGTTTTTAGATGATATCAAGCTCCTAACCAGGAACTCAAACAGCAGGGACTCACTTTGATAAAACATATCCTTCCTCCCTGCTGGGGAGCAGCTCCTCTCAGCTTGTGAGCCCCTGGAATAAGAGCCACTGGGATTTTCCAGTCATGCAGAGATGCTCAACACCCCCCGGGGCTGGCAGATGCCAGGAGCTCCCCACAGGACTTGGAAAATTGTTGGCTCACTCACCCAGGTGAGAGAATTCCCTTTAATCTGAGGGTTTGGGGTTCCCTAGGAGAAAAGAGGAGCTGGGGCAGAAGGGGGAGGACAGGCACAGGACCAACTCCAGGGGGGCATCTGGAGCCCCAAGTTTTTAAGCAGAATAGTCACAGCAAAGTCAACTTTTCAGCCCATAAAGTATTCCCCAGTTGGGAAGGGATATAAAAATTTCTACCTCCACTTCTTTGCAGGAAGCCACAGGGTGAATTCCCCAGTGAGGACTGGGAAACAGCAGGGAGCCAGCCTAGGGAACAGCATCCCAGGGCCCTTGGTGAGCCAAGGTGGCAAATTCCTCCAGGAGCAGGGCTGGCTGGGACCTGCAAAGCTCCTCCAAGACCTGCACCCCTGACCCCCCAGGCAGGAGCCTCACCCTGAGCAATGTCCCCGTGGAGATGATTAATGGCAGCGCCACGCAGGGGGAGCCTTGGCTGCACCCTAAGCCACCTCTGTCACCTGTCAGTCCTCCAGAAGACACTGCTAACCACAGCTTCAAATTTCCTGAAACTGGAGATAATTGTTGGTTTTGGCTCAGCCCTGAAACGTGCCCTGTGCACCAGGCTCAAAGGCTCCTCGGGAACGTGTGATTTAATAGGAGACAAAAAACCAACCCAAACCAAACCCCTGACTCCAGCAAAACTCCAGGCTGGAAGGAGGCTTCACTATACTCCCCTAAACTGCATTAATGCTTTTTAATATTCCTCCTCCCAAACCACCTCTCCCTCTGCCTTCTAACTCCAGCTGCCATGAGCCCAAGGCACCAGCCAAGAGCTGGGAGCTGTGATGAAAGGCAAAGCCATCACCCGGGGTGTGCACAGCCCTGCCTGGCTTTGTCCTGCTCTCACCCATCCCAGGGAAGTGCTGAGCCTTGGAAACAAGGATGCACATCCAGGGAAACCTCAGGGAAAGGAGCAGAGCACAGCTTCAACATCACCACATGGCCCTCCAAAACCTCCTGGTGCCCAAGGGATGGGAACTGGGTTGCACCAGTTGGAGTTTGTGGGGGGTTTTTTTTCCCTCCAAGTGGAGATGGAAAAATTTTTTTTTTTTTTTTTTTTCAAGAAAGCCCAAGCCCTCCAGCACGGGATGGATGGACATGGCAGCACGTGCCATGACACAGGGGATGCACAGGAGGGGACAACTCAGGAGAGCTCAAAGATGAAGTGGAAACCACAGAGCTGAGAGCAGCTCAGCTCTGGCCTATTTTAGTGATGGATTTTGTATTCAGCAGGCAGCAGGGCCCTGTTGTGCAGGCTGGGAAGGCTCAACTCCTTGGGATGCTCCCAGAAGCAAGGATAGCATTTCCCAGGAGAAGGCAAATCATCCCATGGCACTGCACACAACCTTCCCCAGGGGAAACTGTCCTCTCCCAGCTCTTCTTGGCCAAACAGTGACCCCTCCACCTCCCACCTTCCCTTGCTGGCCCCACAGCCACTGCCTGGGAGAGGTTCTTCTGTTCTTTATGTGCTGCATCCAAAGGAAATCTTTATAGGATAAGTGGCACACAGCCAGCAGGGTCTGCAGGACACCTCCACCCCAGCTCAGAGGGATGGAGACACCATCCCTGACACCAACACCATTGGATGACCCAGCCCCCAGGAAGGTGGCACAGGGACACCAAGGTGTCCCCCAACCAGAGCCAGGCTCTGGGGACAGCTCGGAGCCCCCTGCAAAAGCCCCAGAGCAGGAAGGAGTTAAAGCAGCCTCATTGCTGAGGGATTTCTCTGTAATCTGTACACATGTCCTGGGGATCAGGGCTGTGGGTGGTAGTGCTAGTCTGTGGCAGCCCTTCAGGCCCACGGCCCAGCACCTGACTGGCTCAGAAAGCCCTCTTATCCAAGCAGTTTTCAAATTTAATTAAGAGGGACCTCTGAGGGGCTTAACGCTGCTGCTGTGCCAGCCCCAAAGCTCTCCCAGGAGTTTTGCACAAAGGCAGGAGGAGGGAGCAGTGACACAGCCCAGGGATTGCTCACCCAGCACCAGGAGACCCAGGAGGGGTTTGCAGAGCTCCAACCAAACCCCAAAGCAACAGTAGGGAGGGAAGAAAAAAAAAAAAGAAAAAAAAAAGGGGAAAAAAATAGTGTAGGTGATGCTGAGAGCAAGGGGTCAGATTCTTTTCTGCAGAGGTAATGGTGGAACCAGAAGGAAATGCAGGTTAATAAAAAACGGGCTCCATTAGTTAAAGTTTGCCAGGCTGAGAGCACAGGGATCTGAGCACCCTGGCACCCAGCCCCACAGCCAGCCAGCTCTCACCCTCCTGGGGCTGACAAGGAGGGTGCTGTGGGAGCAGAGAAGGCAAAGGTGCTGGCAGCACCTGCTCCAGGGGGCAGAGAGGATGAGCAGGGGAAAGTGCTGGTTATCCCAGCCCAGCTCCATCACTCCTCCAGGACTTTGCCCATCCCTCCTCATGCCCTGGGCATGGAGCTGTCCTGGGGGCCATGCAGGGAGGAGGTGACCAGGGGACGTATCAATGGGCACTGATTTTAATGAGTTTTAAGCAGTCATTGCCAGGAGCATCGTTCTCAAGGACATCATTCCCAATTTGTCCCAGGAAAGTTCAGCTCCATTCAGGACAGGGACCACCAGTTTGATGGAGTAATGAGGAGAACATCAGAGAACCACTCCAGGAGGAACATCCCCAGCTTACACAAACAAGGCTAAATTGAGACTCATTTCCTAAAACGAGTCCTAGGCCAAGCTCCCAGGTGGAAGTTAAGTCATTAACTGGTAATATAATTGCCTGGATGACAGGAGCTCTATGCCCCAACTTGAAATTTGACATCTTGGTTTGAGGTTGGGATTGAAGGGCTTGGGTCCCCCCCTCCCTCTATTTTTGGCTACTTGGCAAACTCACCCAGAGCAGGAAATTAGGAAGAGAAACAGTCTCAGTGTCAATACTTCACCAGCCTGTTTACCATGGGCTATTTGCACTAGATAATCTCTCACAAGTGTCTCACCTCCTCCACTCTTCAAGAGCCAAATGATGTCATGGAAGTGGCATCCAGAGCAGGAGCCAATATGAACCAAGGTAACCTGGGCCCAGCAGGAGATCCCCCAGAGCCCCAGCAAACACAATTCTTCCCCTCCAGGGCTGCCCAGCACTGACACAGAGAGGGACCACGTCCCCCTGCCCACCCCCAGCTGGGAAAGGAGCCCCAGGGCTCCAGTGCCACCATCCCAGCACCTGAGCAAGCCCAGAGCTCACACACAGAGCTGCACATGGGTGAGTTGGGTCCTTCAGCTTCAAAGGAGCCCAACCCCAGGCACTGAACAGCTAAATGTGCAAACTGCTTGTGGCTCCCTTTAAGTCCTCTTGGCCAGCAGCAGCCAGGGGAGCCATCAGGATCCAGAAGCCCCTGGAAAAGCTGGAGTTGCCCGATTCCTGGTGGCTGAGCCCCAGCCTCTTGCTCTGGGTGGCTCTGTCAGTCCCTGCTCCTCTGCAATGACATTTTGTCCCCACCATGCACAGCTGGGAAGGGTGAGACCCCCCTGGATGCCCTTATGGGGCTCCTCACTCCCCTCAAGAACCACTGAGAGAATCCTCAGAGCCCAAGGCACCCCACGGACAAGCAGAACCAACAGGCAGCCCAGGGACCAGCAGGTTCCCAACACCCACAGTCCTGGCTTGCATCTTCACCCATTCCCCCCGGAATTCTGAGCCCCAAGCTAAAGCCAGAGAGGCTGGAGCACTGTGACACGGCAGCAGGTGAGCCAGGGAGCCTGGTGCCCACCTCCAAACCACGATGGAGCCACAGCATCTCCTGCCATAGCTGGCCCCCAGCTCAGGCAGCTTTTACTCCTACATCAGGCAGCCACAGAAGAAAAAAACAACAAAATTAAATAAAATCACAAAACCCTCTAAAAATCAAACTGTTTCTGACTGCTGGGAGCAGCCAAGGGGCTGAACTGAAGGTACCCAAGCCCAGACAGCAACACGGGTCCCCTGGGGTGGCTTCCGCCGTGGCCGGTCCCACACCCACAGGGGTCACCCAGGCAGGCTCCCACCCATCCCTCCACATTCCTGCACCCTGGGAGCCGCTTCCAGCCGGGCAGACACAGCCTCTGGCACCAGCCCCAGCTCCACCAAATCCCTTAATCGGGGCGAGCAGCAGGGAACCGGGGACAGAAGGGGACAGAAGGGGACAGAAGGGGACAGAAGGGGACAGCCACGCTGCTACCCACACCCCCCGAACCCCAGGGGAGCACCGCAGCATTCCAACCTCTCCCAAAAACCCCAAGCCCGGAGCCGGTGGATGCTCCGGACCGACCCCAGCCCCAGAGGAAGAGCCGAGGGCAGCGCAGCAGGGGATAGGGTGGCAGGAATGCCAAACACCCGCACATGTCCCAGCACGGGTCCTCCGGGAGATTCCTCCAGGGAGCTGCTGCCCAGCTGGGAGAATTGGGATGAGCGAGGATCCTTCTTGGGAATTGCTCCCAAAATCCCAACCCACACCTCCTTCCCCTCCGCGGGGCAGGGAGATGAGCAGCCGCACCGAGGGGGGACCAGGACCCTCCTGGGAGGGGACAACTCGGGAGAGGGGACCCAGGAAAATCGAGGAGAACCGACAAGGTGGGGTTCCCCCCAGCTCCTCTCAGCTCCCAAATGCACGGCCAGGGACAGAGCTGCCCGATCTGTCCTTGGCAGAGCTCAAAAACAAACATCGTGCCATTTCATCCCACTATTAAAATAAAAAAAAAAATTAAAAAAGAGCAAAGAGGGAGTTGGAGAGGGGGGGTTGTTGTTGATTAAATATCCTCAGCAGCTGAGAGAAAGAGGACAGGAGCACAGGAACCAAAGGAAGGGAGGGGGAGAAAAAAAAATCTGCTTTTTATTATTAAACTATTCTCTCAAATTTCTAATAAGCAGGTTGAAGTTTAAATTACAAGATCTCTAACAAAGTCAGGATCCAAACAGTTCAGGAGCCTCCAGATAACAATCGCCTTTCCCCAGCTCGGTTTCAAGGCATTGCTTTGCCCAGACAAAGCTCCCATTCAGCGCGGGGCAGAGGGACCTCAGGGGTTTTATTACCCTCAGCATCGCAGCCCCAAACCCCGGGGCAGTGCCACAGAACCTGCAGTGTCACAGCACAGCCACCACCCTGCCACGGCCATCACCGTGGCCACCAGGACCCCTGGAGAGCAGGGACAGCCCAGCCCTGCTCAGTGCAGCTTTGTAAGTCGCCCAGATTTGAGGGAAAAGAAAACGAACAAAAAAACAAACAAAAAAACCAAACCAAAAAACCCCCAGACAACAACAGAACGCCCCCAACCAATAAAATAAAATAAAAAAACCAAAAAAAATCCCCCCCCACAAAACCCTCAGAAAACCAAAAACAGAACAAAACAAACTAAACAAAAAAAAGCCAAAAAAAAAAACCCAAAAAAACAAACAAACAAAAAAAAAAAAAAAAAAAAAAAAACCACACCAAAAAAACCAAACAAAAAATTAAAAAAAAAAAATCAAAAAAGAAAAAGGAGGAAGGAGAAGGGAACCCTGAGTGTATGGGGGTGGAAGGTGCTGGAGCAGCTGGGATGCTCTGCAGGATAATTCCCCAGGCAACTGATGTGTCACAGCTTGTTAGGGATGGGGCTGAAGCTCGAAGGGGACCTTCTGCAGGGAACCTGGCAGGAAGGCTACAGCTGAGCTCTGACAGAGAAAAGCTCTGCTGAAACTGAAGGGGAAGACATCTGATCGTCCTTTGGGCAGGTGAATCTGGGCCAGGAGAACAAAGCCCTGTGCCAGGTGATGAGCAGAGCACTGCAGAGCATTCCCCACATAAGGCCCTGCATCCAGCCTCCTCCAAAAGCCCTCTAAAACTGGACAAACCTTACACCCCAACCCCACTCTCGGCTGTGGGATGTCTCAAGCCCCTTTTCAAACCGGGCACGCTGGAAATGCCACCACAGGAGCCTTCAGGAGCTCCTTGCCCAGGTCCCACCAGCTGCTGGCGGGGTCTCTGCCCATCTCCCTTCATCCTACAGCCCCCAGGAGGCACCACTGCCCAGAGAGGGAACAGCATTTGGCTTAATTGGGGTTAATTAAGCAGGTGCAATAGCTCCATGCTCCATGCCACCACGAGCAGCTTGTCAGGAGCTGGAGAAGGGGACACAAGCTCAGGGCTTGCATCCCCCAGAGCTTGAGCAAACAGAGCCACCCCACCCACCTCATCCCCAGCAAGGGGAGGGGAGATTTGCCTGAATTTGTCACCTCTCCCATCCCTCCCCTCACCCCCAGCCTGCTCCCGATGAGGAGGGGGAGGGATCTACTCCCCACGTTGCCTTTCCCCATGGGTCTTCCCCTCTCTCCCAGCTCCCCCCTCCTCCTCCTCCTCCTCACTCCGTATTGAGGTCGATAATTACCACTGAATAGCTGTCCAAATTCCCATGCTCGCCAGCCTGCCCTCCCCTCCCACCAGCCCCACACGGGGAAGGAAGGATTAGCTGCTGCTGCTGCTTGCAAAGAGCCCAAGCCAGGGGCCATGGGGCAGGCAGGACCTGCAGCCCAGCTCAGCACCAGCAGGTGAGCTCCGAAGGGGGATGCACAGGCAGGAATTCCAGTGGGATGCAGGAAAGCAAGCTGAGGAGGATGCTGAGGACTTCCCTGCTGAGCAGAGAGAACCCCAGACACAGCCCTCCCACTCCTACATCCTCTCTGCTGCAAAGCATCGTGCCCTAAAGGCTGATGGCATCACCAACCCTGCTTCTGAGCAGAGGGGAGACAGAGATTCACCCAGGTTACACAGCAAAGACACAGCAAATCTGAGAACAAACCAACAGCTCCTAAACCCTCCCCTCGGCTGCACTCAGAAATCAAGGCTGAAATTCCTCCTTCACCACATTTGGCCCCTTTGCTGAGGAGCATGTCCTGGGCAGCACCTGAAGCTGAAGCTTTTGCCCAGCCCAGCACTGCTTGGCCTCACACCAGCCCAAAAGAGCCACCTGCTCAGTCCATCCCATCCCAGTCAGTGCTGGCTCTGCCAGTAGCACACACCAAAAAAGAAAAAAAAAAAAAAGGAGTAAATGCCCTGAATGCACTCAGATGGTTCCTCCAGGGATGTGGCAAGCACAGGACCCTTGTCCACACATCTGCTGAGAGGTGAGAGCAGCTCCAAGCACCCGTCCAGGAGGGGGAAAAAAGCAATTTAATTCCTTCTCTGCCAACAACCTGTATGTATCATCCCCCCCCAGAAAAACCCAACTTGCCCTGCACCTTCCCAGCCCAGCTTCCCTTCACAATTCCTCTAATTAATTCAGGAGAAAATTAATTACAGAGGGATTTTCAGAAGCACAGCACCTAATGACCGACCCCCTCTGCTCCAAACCAGATCATCCCAGGCTCCTGTTAGTGCTGCCAGACCTGGTTCTCCAGCCCCCCCCTTCCCAGCCCAGCACAATACCGGCCTCTAAATTAGGCAGGGAAAGAGTCTCTTGGCAAAAGCCAATCAGAGCACTAAGGTCAGGCCCTGAAAAACAACAAAACAGCCTAAAGAAACCCCAGCGTTAATCCCGTCATGCTTCCGCCAAAGATTCCCCTTTTCAAGTGTTTTCTTCCTGGTAAACAAAGTTCTCTCCATTGGGCTGTGAATTTCAGGACACGGTTGCTTGGTAATACCGGGCTGAAAACCAGGAGGTTCCTCATTCTCCCCTTTGCCCTCCCCAGTGCTCAGAGGACAGAACAGGGTTTAAAAAAAAAATAATAAAAAATTTAAAAGGCTATTGAAACCCAAAGGCAGGACAGAGCTGATTTACACCACAATTACTCCTGCCCTAAGTGCAGCTTTGCTCCCCATCAGTTGGGATGCTGTGCAGTGGAGATGCTCTCCCCAGGAGCCAGTTCTGCCCATCTCCCCGGGATGTTGGGGATGCTCCTGATGCTGAGGGCCCAAAATTCAGGTCCCATATTCCCCAGTGAAGCAAGGGCTGCCCCTGAGCACCTTCCAGCTCTGCCCTTGCTCACCCCGGGGGATGGAAACAGCTTCAAAACCCCGTGTCCACATCCCTGCCCTGCTGCCTGGGGCCAGTCCCTGGGCTCTCCATTTCCACGACCTCTGCTTTCCCCGGGCTCAGTTGCACCATCTCAACACCCTCCACACCCACGCTGGCACCCAGCTCTTACCCTTCCCCTCCAAGCCACACTCTCCCAAACGTGCCAGCCATGAAATGCCACCAGGGCTCAACCCTCCTCATCAAGCAGCTCCTCCTCCTCTTCCCCCTGCCAGCATCCTCCCCCCATGGCACCAGGGAGGACGACCTGAAGCACCAGGACAGGGTGGGAGACAAGGGAAGAGCACAAGATGGAAGTTTCAGAGCCATCCCCCTGTTTTTCCTGAGCATCTTCCCCCTCTCCTTGCAAGAAAGCCTCAAAACCAGGGGCGGGAGGGTTCCCAAGGGCAGAGCTCCAGGGTTCACCGGTGGCAGCACAGGTTTGCACAAGCCTCACAAACAGCAAGTGAAATACTGAAATACTCCCTCTGCCTGCTGTACTTAAACACCAGGGAGAGTTTCAGCAGTGCCTGAGGGACCACATGAATGCTCTTGGCCCGGGTACCACGAAGGAGAGGCCCCTCCAGTGTCCCAGCTCCCAGCAGCACCCACAAGGAGAGGGCCAGCAGAGGCACCAGGGCTGGAACAGCTCCTGGCAGCCTGCTCGGGGGAGAACAATAATCCTCAGCTTGGCCTGAAACGGGTCAGGAGCTTTTCAGCCAGGGTCTGGCACAGCCTCTGCTTCCAAAGCCCAGATCCCACCAACTTCAATAGGAGTGAGGCGCCCAAGTGCAGCTGGCCCCAGCTTCACAGCATCCTCCCAGCCGCCCAGCCTGAGCGGCTCCGGGGATGCTCCCGACCTGCCTGGAGGTCACACATCTGCTTTCACTTACACCCCAGCCCTGCAAGCACCATCCCGGGCACCCACCCCCTTCTCCCGAGCCCCCACCCCGCGGCCTCTTGGCAGCCCGAGTTTGGCAAAGAGAGGGGAAAGCTGCTCTGCAGCATCTCCCTCCCTCCCTCCCTCCCTCTCGGGGAGCCTGGAGGAGCCTCTCGGTTCAAGGTTTGCTCCGCCTGCTGACCAACCGCCTCGGTCATGCTCAGCTTTTCTGTAATAAATGAAAAAAAAAAAAAAAAAATCTATTTGGCTGGGTAGCAAAAGAGGGTTCTGCCAGCAGCCAGGGCTGGGGAGAAGCAAAGCCTCGGCTTCCAGCTAAGGGTAAGACCACAGCAGCAGCAAAGGTACAACCCCCCAGCCCATTACCTAACAGGTGATTGCCTCAGAGAGCAGACAAGATTCTGGGAGATCAAAGCAGGGCGTCACTTATTTCAGCCTCTTAAAACTCCACTTAAAAATCTGACTACGTGTTACTTTGCTCAGGGTAAGGAGACAACTTTCTCTGCGGAGTCTGCCGGCCCTCAAAGCATCCCCCGCACCCACCTCCCTCCCCCCGCAGCTCCCCCCAGCACCCAGCTGGAGCAGCAGCAGGAGCTGCAGCCCGGAGCAGAAGCCTGAGCTCACCAGCACTTCAACATTTCCTTAGCGCTTTGACTCAACGAGCTGCGCAAGCTCTCGGCTGGAAATTAGCTGAGGAAAGGGGGAACAAAAAGTTTCAGTCTGAAGGGAGAGCAGGGGATGCTGAGAAAGCGGCCATTAAAGCCCCTTGAAATTTTGGGAGGTGTTTTTTCCCTAAGACAAGACAAAGCAGCTCTTGGAAAAAAAACCTCAGCTTTTCACCCAAACTGTTTCTAAACCCAGATTTATACTTAAAAAAACATGAGAGCACAAACTTTATTTTAGATTATATTACGGAAAAACCTCTTTCCACTGAAAACAAGAAGAGCATTAACGGTGCTTCCACAGCAGTCCCTGCAGCTGGCAGCAGGACAGGGACCCCCACCCCACGTATCCTCTGCTTGCCCACGTGTAAATTCTCTGCCCTGCTACAAGGAACACGCAGGAATCCCAAGCAGGAGATGGAAACACAGCCGGGGGGCAGGCACAGAGAAATATCCCCCCAGTGCTGGATGTGCAGCCTTTTTTTTGGGGGGGGGATTCAGTGCCCCTGGCTGGACACTGCACACAGCACCCACAGCCAGCAGCCACCAATGCCATTGATCTCTGCACCCACAAACAGCCCCTCTGCAGCCCCTGGGGCTCCCTCCAAACCCCAGAAAAAGCCTCAGCAGCGAAGTGCAGAGCTAAAAACGTAAGAGGGAGAAGATAAAGCCCCAATTGTGCACCCTGCCCCGGGTGCAGGGGCCCTGGGGCGGCTGCGTCATCCTCCAGACAGCAGCACCCACAAGGCCCAGCTCTATTTTTTGTTTGTTTTCCCAATTTCCCAGCAGCAAACCAGGCCAGTTGGAAAAGAAAAGAAGTAAAAAACGGAGGGGAGGAGAAAGGAGGGGGGTAATTAACTCTTTGCAAGTGAGTTGTCCATCTTGATGAGATTTTAATCCTGCCACAGCAAGGTCAAAGTTGAACTCCGGGGTAAAGGGTTTTGTTTTGTCCTTGGAACCAGCGTGCAGGCAGCAGCAGAGGGTGGTGGGATGCTGACCATGGGCTGGAGAAGCAGCAGAGGAGCTCCCAGAGGACCAGCTGCTTGTAACTCTCTTTTCAAACATATTTCCACCTCCTCCGTGAAACCTCTGGACTACATTTTATTATTATTAATATTATTTTTCCTTTGAAATGTTTTTAAGTTTCTCCTTCCAGCGAGACACCACATCCCCTTCATCACTATTATTTCTGAGCTGGTCAAAACTAAGTCTTCCTAAATAAGGGAAACACGTTTTTTTTTTTTTTACTTCCTAAAGACACAGAGCGTCACAAAAGCACCTCCCGCCCACCTAAAGGCTGCTGAAGGTGTTGAACGGGAGTTTTAGCTCCCAGAGGAGAATCTCTCCATCCCGCCCTGGGTCAGTGCGTCAGGAATTTATTTTAGTTAAATAAACTCTTCTGAGCTTCAAGATTCATCACACACCAGTTACTCCACCCTGCGAGTTACAAAGTGAAGCATTTGTTTACCTCCCCCCCCGCCCCATCGTGCAAGGAGCGCGCATCCCGTTACCGTGGCAACGATAGAGGCGGCGGAGGGAAACCGGGGTGGCTGTGACGTCACCAGCCGGGCAGCCAATGAGCAGCGGCCACGGTGATGTCATGGGCTCGCCCCCGGGTCCCCAACCCCACCCGGGTTCCCAAATCTCCCAAACTCGGGTCCCCAACCCCACCCTGGCTTCCCAAATCTCCACCCCACGCGGGTCCCCAGCTCGCCCCTGCTCGGCCAGGAGCGACCGCGTGGGTGTCACACACGGCGGGGACACCCCGTGGGAGGAGGGCTCTGTCACCCTGAGGTGACCCAGCAGAAAGGACCCCACGGGGAACAGGGGGGTGGGGGGCACCCGAACTGCGGGTCGTGTCCCCTCCGCTGGGGGCAGCCACGGAGCTTCAGCACCGGGAGCTTTGGGGAGGAATTCGGGACAAATCCGGGGGGTTCTACCCCACCCTCCAAACCGCGACCGGGGCTCCGAGCATCCCCGGGGGTGGGGGGGACACACACGACACAAGCGACGACACTGGGCCCCGGCAGCGAGGTGACAAGCTGTGACATTGTGAAAGCATCGCGGAGGGAACGCCCCGGGGACACGGGGCTGGCGGACACCGCGGTGCCCTGGGGACAAAGTCACTGCGGATAAATTGCTCGGGGAGGGGGGGGAAGGGGGGGACCCAGACGACATTTTCTGGGAGCAGCCCCAGGAAGGAGCCCAGCACCAGAGCAGCGTCTGGAAGGGACTGGACCTCACAACTCAGCCTCAAGTAGGGACAACAGGCAGTGTCCCTCTCCTGGCATGGGGACAGTGACTCGAGTGGCTCACCCACCCCAAAACAAGAGAGCAGAGATGAAGCACTTGGCTCAATCCAGGTTTACGTCAACCCAAGCTCCTCAAATCAACCCATGCAGGTGGCTCAGGACCCCCACAACCCCAGGGTGGCCCTGGCACGGTGCTGGTGGGGACATCTGAGCCCCAGCCCACGCTTCCTCAGGGCTCACCTGCTCAAACACTGGGAACGTCATTCCCCAGGAGAAACTGTTGCCCAAACTCTGGCTTGGCCACTCCCAGGAGATGGGAGGAAAAGCTGGCAGGGTGCTGGGGATGGGGGCAGGGAGGGGGCACCCAGCCCCTTCACTCCCTCCCTGCTCGCCCACCCTTGGGGGGGACAGAAGGGTGACAGAGCCAGGTCCCACAGAGGATGTGCCATATCCCAGCAGTGATGGGGGACAGAAAGCTCCTGGGGTGCTCAGGGGAGGGAGAGACCCCGGGCCAAACCCAGCATCATCTCCCACAAAGCTTCACCTATCAGTGTGCTCAAGCAGAGCAGGAATTTTATCACCTTCAGACAACTCCAGGCAGGTTTCTCCTCGTTTGTCCCCTGGTTTCTCGAGCACCCAGCAGGCCAGCAAAGCACAGGCAAAGCTGCTCTCCTCCACTGCACAGGGCAGGGGTTTAGGTGATGGGTTTTTGCCTGCCCCAGCTGTGAGATGCCAGCAGTGCCTGGCTCCAGGCACAGTTCTCCCTCAGCTTCCCATTCCAGGAGAACCTGGAATTACCACCTTCTCCCGAGCTCTGCAATTTCCAGTGACTACCACGGATCAGTCAGCACCAGATGCCTGACACTAAAAACGGGTCCCAGGTTGGACACTACTTGTTGGCAGCAACCAGAGAAAAAAAAAAGCCCATTTAGACCCCAAAATCCAGTTCTGGGAGCCAGGCAGCCAATGTCCCAACCTGCAGAGCCCTCAGCACCTCCCTGCTGCAGCAGCACAGGGCAGGTAATGACAGCCAAGACAGCTCAGTAGATTCGTTGGACCTCCCCGAGAAACACCAAGAGGTCTCTTCAGGGAAGATTTTGCTCACAGCCCACCCTGATTTATGTCCTAGGGGTGGGTGTTCCAGTGTTGGAGTCTGGGAACTCAAACACTCCTGGCTCTCCAAAGGCTCTCAGATCTTCTCCAGTGCATCCCCAGGGCTGAGCCCTCACAGATGGCTTTGCCACAACTGCTCATTTAGCAAGAGGGAGACCAGGGCTTGTTGGCAGGTTGGGTTACAGGGGATTAACAGGGATAACACTTCCAAACCCAAGGCTGTCGAGCAGCCCAGGGCCACCAGGTCAGCCATAAAAACCTGAACTATCACCGTGGAGTTCAGGATAACCTAGCATAGCTGATTCTCTGCCAAGAGGAGATGTGAGCATCTCAACAGCTAAGATGGATGGGCCAGAACACCTGAACACAACCTACTGACTTGCTAAATAAGGTTTCCCTGGGGATGCTCTGGAAGGAAGAGTACAGCTCTGCAAGCAGTGCAAAGCCCTGCACCACTCCAAAGCACTGCCAGAGGCACTATATAATAAATAATAAATAATCCAGCCACAAATCTGAGCTCTAGGGAAGCTGCAGACCTTTCCCCAACATCAGCACAGGAAGGAACCCTGAGATGCACCCAAACTCTACTCCCAGGCTGGAGCCAGACTCTTCTCCTCCTCCTCCTCCTCTGCCCAGCCCTCACAGAGCAGCTTCCTCTGAATGCACTTGAGCAGCCAGCACCACAAACCACTTTCCCAACAGAGTTTGTTCTGCAAACAAACCCTTCCTCACCTCTCCTCGGAGCCCCAGAGCCCAGGGAACCCCAGCCCCAGCCGAACCAAGCCGGGAGCCCAGCACATGCCAGGTTCGGGGGTGCCACCGGGTCCCTCCCCTTGGCTCCAGCCCTGGGCTGCCATTCAGAGGAGCTCGGAGAGGAGGAGGAGGATTCGTTGCCTCCACTCGGGCTGTTCCTGCCCGACAGGTTTGCTCTCCTGTCCCACGTTGTTCCCGTTCCCTCGCCACCCCCCCGCAGGCACATCGGGGCAGGTCCGGAAACGATTACCATCAGCTACAATAATGTTCGAGCGGCTCCAGAGCCCGGGCGATGCAGAAAAACACCCTGTTCCTTGGCTTTATGAATGAGTAAACCCTTATGCTTTCTATAAACGTCAAGATAAATGACCCGGGGGCATTCCCCTGCCAGCACCAACAACCGCTGCACCGCTCCGCCCGCTTTTTCACGGAGACATCCACCCCGGTGCCTTCCCTTCCCTTTCCTGCAGGGATGGGGGGCAGAGCAAAGAAGGGGGTGACGAGCACACCCAGAGCTCCAAAGCTTGAACCTTCCCCACCCCCCCTGCGAGTCCCCTGCAGGCAAAAAAGCTCCGTGGCCAGGCACAGGGTGTCTTGTTGGGGGACAGGCAGCACCCCCCGGGGTTTTCACCTTCAGCAGAGCCTTTGGGGGGGGGGGTGGGAAACGCTGCTCAGGGCACAGCAAAAAGCCCCAAGCTCCTGCAGGAGGACAACCAGTGGCTTCATCACCCTGTGGCTTTCCACTGACTCTTTGCAGGGGCTGCAGGACAACCAAGACACAAAGATCACGGACAAAAAGCCCCAGGAGGGGCTCAGCAGACCCTGCCCAGCCTCCCACAGGCAGCAGCAGGGGTGGGGGTCTGACCTCAGAGCCCCAGTGTGCAAGGTGTTCCTCCCAGTACATCACACCAGCATCTCCAGGCTCCACCATCCCACTAGCCACAGGTTTAAACTTTGGGAAAACCTTTAGAGCTGCCACCTCCTTTCCTACTGCAGGAACCAGGCTGCTCAGTGTCCCGTGAGAAGCCACCACATCCCAAAGATCCCCTAAACCAAGGGACAGGTTGTCCTCCTCACAATACCCCCCGTCCCCGGGATGGGTCATCACTCCCTGTACCCACTTTCCTTCCCCTCCCCTTGGAGCTCAGGTCTGTTTTCCAAAACATTTGGAAGAGCAGCAGCTCCTTTCCCAGCCGTGATTCACCTCATTTCAGCATCGCCAAAGCATGGCTTAAAATACACAGAGATAATCATCTCAGACACAGGTGTTGGCCTCTCTGCCACAACAGAAGAACAAATAACCCAATGTTGTGCTCAAGAACCAGAACACAGGTTTTCATTTCAGACCTGGCCGTGGGAAGCAAGACACAGACCACTGCTCCCTGCCTGAGGGCTGCCTGGACCCAAGGGGACAGTGCCAAGGTGGCCATGGCCACCTCAAACCCCTGAACCTCTCACCATGTCCCCTGGGTCTCCAGGAAAGAGTCCCCCAGCCCAGCAGCACCTCTGCCAGAGGAGGTGACATTTAGCAAGGACATTGGCTTTGCAGAGGGACAGACAGATGTCATTTACTGCGTGGGACAGCCCAGGAGCAAGGAGAAACTCAGAGAACATCATTTCAGCCAGGGTACCCATCTGCAGCTGGACCCCTAGGGACACCACCACCCCCCCCCAAAAAAAAAAAAAAAAAAGAAAAAAAAAACAACATAAAAAAACCCCATAAAAGCACCCAACAAACCCCCTTCACTTCCCTGGGCTTCTGTCAGGCCCAGACTTGCCAGGCAGGCTTGCTTTGGGACTGCAGCTTATCCAAACATCTTCATCTCTTTCATAAATTCAATCCCTCCTTATCAGCCATCAGGAGGAAATGCAGAAGCTTTAGGGACTGAAGTGTGGGGAAGAGCCCAGCTCTGATTAACCCACTTTACTCCCCAGAGGTCACTCACAGTTCAGCCCTGCAGATTCCCCACCACCCCCCTGGAGCTGGGAGCTTTCTTTGCATGGAGGAGAAGGCAGGGCAGGGAGGGGAGGCTCTGCAAATATTCATTGCTGAGCTTCCCATGGCTGATAGAAAGCTGTCAAAAACTGAGAGCACTTCAAGCCTCAGCTCCAGGAGCCACCAGGAATAAAGAGTAACCTCAACTTCAGGGTCTGTGGGTTTTTTTGTTTGTTGGTTTGTTTGGTTTTTTTTTAAAGATATTTCTGTAACACCAGCCTGCCAGGATGCTTGATTTTTTGGGGGGGAGTGGGGTGGCTGGAACACACCCCGAAGGGCTGGCATTTGAAGGTAAATCAGAAACTCCAGGAGATGGCCTTCAGAAAGGAATTGCCTCGGGTTTAGGTGCCCATCAGATATCTATATGTTAAACCAACACAAGCTGGAGAGCTGTGTGTGTGCTCCTCCAGCCAAGCCAAGCACCCAGCCAGCACCAGCAGCCGTGTTTGCAAAGGGCACGTTTGGAGGAGGAAGCTGCCAAAGCTTTGATTTCCTCCAGCAGAGCCAACAGTGGCTCCCTGGGTGCACAGAAAACCACCCCGGGCTGGGTGTCACTCACCAGGAGAGGTGTCAAAGCACAAAACCTCAGTGGGTGACTTTAGGCACTGGTTTGGGCTGCAGAAATTCTGAATGTGGGGCAGCAGCTGAAGAGAGAAAGGTTCTGACAATGGGAAAAAAAAAAAAAAAAAAAAAAAATCTCCTGGTTTTTGCTAAGACCACCTGGCAAGGCAAGCAGGGCAGAGCAAACAGCCTGGGTTTAACCAGGCATTAGCAGTGTTTCCCACACCAGACATCCTGGCAGGGCTCACCCCAACGTGCAGCCTTCCAGGATGTGGCCAGAGACACAACGTGAGGTGCCCAAGGTCAAGCAGGAGCCTGGAGAAGTGGAAACCTGGATGGTGTTTTCCTCGTCACAGCCCTCAACCACAGCCCCTTCCTCGGGCAGATCTGCCCTCGGTACCTGCCCAGGTTTGCAGGTCCCCAGCATCAGCTGCAGGGGAGAGCTGGGGCTTTGGAGAGGGTGCTGGGACCACTGAGCATCCCACCACTCCCACCCAGGACGCAGAGAGGAGGCATTTCCCCCACCATCATTCTCCAAAACCTGTATGTGCCCAACCAGCATCCTCCTCTTCCTCACTTGGGGCTGCTGGACTTGCTCCAGCCCTAAGCTACAGGGGGACAGGACACCACAGCAGAGCTTCATTAATAAATTGTCCCTTTCATTAATAAGGTGCTTTTCTCTTCCACAAAACACAAAACCCAACAAGCAACCAGCTGATGCCCCATTTCTACCACCATTAGCCCTGGAAGTTCCCTGATGGATGGAGGAGGAAGAGTTGGGTTGTGAGTAGAGGCAGTGGTGATGGAAGTGAAGCTGGGAGGTTCAGGAGAGGGAAGGCAACCTCCTCATCTGTACAGACAGCTGAGAGACCACAGGAAGATTTTCACAGATCACAGAAAGATTCCTGGGAGCAAACACATCACCTGAGGCACCTCAAAGCCCAGGGAAGGAGGAAACCTCAGAGAGCAACAGAGCTGGGCTGGATTAGATGGCCAGATAGATCTTTTCCCAGATTTTATCTTTAATTCATTGTAGTTCCCACAATAATGCTCTGGTTTTAATTAAGTTAACCACAATATCATCTCAAGGAGAGCCATGAACAAAGGGCAGAGCTGACGTGCTCGTTACAGCTCCCAGTGGATGGGGAGGCAAAGAGGAGACAAGGGACAAAAGGAAACGGCCTCAATGCCTGGAAAGGCTCAGACTGAATATTAAGATTTCTTCACCAAAAAGATTATCAAGCCCTGGCCCAGGCTGCCCAGGGCAGGAGTGGAGTTCCCATCCCTGGAGGGGTTTCAAAACCCTGGAGATGTGGTGCTGAGGGACATGGGGAGGTGGTGGCCTTGGCTGGGATGGAATGTTTGAACTGGCTGATCTTAAAGGACTTTTCATACCTTCTATGATTCTATGACATTAAGCCCCAGCTGCAATATTTTAGCAAATACCTGTCTGTTGCCCCACACAGCTGCTATAAAAGCACCACTCCCATCACACTCTGAGCTCTGTGCCATGGTTAAAGCTCTTTTCAGGCTGGTGTTGGTTGGGTTGGGTTTTGTTTGTTTGGTTTTTTTTATTCTTGTTTTCTGTTTTTGGTTTAATCACCCTTGCTTAATTTAATGGCTACCAAAAAAAAAGTAAAAATAAAAAAAATTAGCCAATTACCCACAGAACTACAAGGAAAGCATCTGCAAGGTCACAGAGATGCTCCCTGGGCAATCAGGTTGGCAGCTGCCAAAAGCACCAGCACAGCCCTGGAGGGAACCCAGCAGCTCTGAGCTTCTCTGCCAGCCAGGAGGGAACCAGAACCCAGACTGGGCCGGGCTGGAAGACACTTTAAAGATCGATTTCCAGCCCCTCTACATCTCCCACCCAGCCCAGCAGCACCCTCACCCCGGGCACACAGACACCAAGAAGCCCCCAGCCCATCAGTCCCAGGACAGGAGCAGCTTTCCCAGAGAGCAACCACCCCCTGCACTCCTCATCCCAACCCCCTCCCCTCCACCCTATCAGAGGGACATCAGGTTTTCAAAAGCCCAGGTTTTCTTTTAAAAAAAAAAAAAAAAAAAATGGGGTGGGAGGGGAGGTCCAGCAGCATTTCTTCATTCTTCAGGCATGATAAATTATCTGCCCTGGCAGAGTGTAAAACACTTCAGCAGGGCTGCAGGCTGGGCTGAGTTATTGGGTGAGAGCACCCAAAAAGCCCCCCCTGCCCCCAGCTGAGACGGCCAGGGCTGAGCTGAAGATGCTGCTGAAAAGTGGGGGGCACAACCACCCCTTTTGCAGGGAAAAGGGGCCAGGGACTTGCACTGCAAGGAGAGGCCAGGTTGTTAAAATGAAAAGAGTTCTGAGTAACCCCCAGGGAAGGCAGAGGAGGCTGGGTCAGCAGAAACCCCGTGCTGGGAAGGGGCTCGGGTCCCACCTGCACCCCTGGGATGCTCCAGCACCAGCTCCCACCCCCCCAAGAGGGAAGCACACACCCCAGCTCATCACTGGAGGGGTCACACCTCGACTTTTCAGGATGTTTTAGGGTCACCAAACCATCTCTTTGCCCGGGTCCCACCCCCTCCAGAACAAGCCCCAGGAAACAGAGCAGCCCTCAGCACCAACAGCCTGAGGACCCCGTCCCTGGGACCCATCACCCCCAGGACTTCTCACACCACTGCTGGGTGCCAGGGTGGACAGACAGACAGACACTAAGGGGGACAGAGGGACCCAGCCCACACCTAGTGCTGCCCTAAGCCCATCCCATGGAGCTGATGCCAGCAGCTGCACCTCCTCCCTTCTCCAAATCAGATTAAAACCACCCAGCTGCTGGGGCCATGCAGGTTGTGTCATGGTAATTAAATCAGATTTACTCTCCCCACTTTCCCAAAAGGAATTCTAATGGCTGCACAAGGAGGGGGGGAGGGAGTCACATCACACCAGTCTGCTGCAAGGAGAGAAATCAGGGCATGCAGTGAATGCTTCATCCCCCACTTCTCATCATCCCCCACGGGAGGTAAAACCACCCAGCTGGGTGCAGGACCTGTGGTTCATTGTCCCACCAGCCTCAGAGCCAGGAGCTGCTGCCAAGCTGGGGTTTGGTGCCAGCAGAGCCCCTGAGCATCCCTGGGTTTCCTTTGGGAGCCAAGTGAAGGAGCAAAGCACCAAGGGGAGGTTGGTCCTGGTCCCCAGCAGCTCACAGAGCTCCCCAAACCTTCCTGGCCAGTTCCCACCCAGCTCCAATTGCTCAAGAGCAAAAGGCAATGACAGGTTTGGGGTTGGTTGTTTTCTGATGGTGGCTTTGATGCAGCACATTCCAGAAACCACCAGCACTGCTTTTTTTCCAAAGCAAACCTCGGTGCAGGGCAGGAGAGCTGGAAGAGGAGATCCAGAACCAGCTCCTGAGGCCAAGGAGCTGCTTCCCAAACACAGCCCTGAACACCCCCTGCTCAGGGACCTCTCCCTCAGCCAGGCTCCTGCTGGCACCACCAGGTGACCAGAACGATGCTGGCTTTTTCTTTTTCTTTCTTTCAGAGCAGAAACACAAAGCCAGGAGTCCTCATTCACCTCCAGCAGAGCTTTGGAACTGCTGGTGCTCAAACCACCTCAGGATGGGCAGAGCTGGGGCCATCAGCTCCTGGAGGAGGGAGAGCAGAGGCACTTCAGGACAAGTCCTGCCCCAGAACCTCCTTGCTGGGGCAGAACTCAGCTCTGCTGAGAGCCCAGACCCAGCTCTCCTCCTTCCCCTTGCTCCTCACCAACACAGCCACGCTGGAAAAGCCCAAGGAGAGCCCAGATTTGGAGCCCCCAGGTGCTGGCTGAGGGGGTTCCCCTGCTCCCCAGCTTGAGCTACCACAGCTGAGCTTCTTCCAGGTGCCCAGCAAAGCTTCTGGGTTTATTTTTTGGAGTCTGAAGGCAGTTAACCAGGCAGGGATGCAGGACAAACCCTGCTCTGCATTGCCAGGCTCTCCAGGAGAGGAGGAGGAGGTGGTGAATTACACCATTTAACATTTAAATCTCCATGTGGCTGTGTTTTGAGCCCACAACAAGGAGATCCCTTGGGTTTTCTCCCTGTTCTGTCAGCACCCGAGCCCAAAGCCACAAGACAACCCAGTCCTCACCAGGATCACCACCCCCAGGAGCATCCTGGGGCTCACCAAGGAACCTCCCTTGGGTGCACTTCCACCCACACCCCTGGGAGGGGGAAACCAGCCTCCAAATTACAGCAATTAACACCAGGGATATTAATAAATGAGTGGTTTTTCCTACCGGGATAACCTGCAGGGGCCTGTCAGCAGAACCAGGAGGTTCTGAGCCCTTTTGGCAGCCCAAGGGGGAACATTGGCACTGCAGGATGAGGCTCCAGAGGTGCTGGGAGCTCAGCCCACCCTGGCCTGGGGAGGTGGAAGGGACAGCAGTGTCCCCCTTGTCCCAGTGCAGCCAGGAATTATCACCAGCTCCTGCAAAGCTTCCCCCTAAGCTGGAGCTCCATGGGGACACCCCCAGGGACTTCTGGGGGCCCCAGGCTTGGAGCTCCCCTGCACCCCCATCCCCAGCAGGGACCAAGGAGCAGGAGGAGAGGAGGGGACAGGGAATATTTGTAATAACCCAGACACTGACACAGCTGGCTGCATCCCTCTGGGACCAGCTCCTCATCCCCCTCCAGCCTGGGGAGGTTTTGTCTATTTTAGTTATTATTTAAAGTCCAGGATGGATGCAGATATAAAAAAAAAAAGCCATTTACTCCAAGCCCTGCCCTTCCTCATCCCTTTCCAAATACTTCAGAGCCAGTTTTCCTTTTCCAATCAAGAAATAAAGTGTTCAGTAAGCAAGAGCAGACACAGGGAGAGGAACCAGCACTTGGCTTCACCATTCAGGGCAAATTCTGCCACCTCCTATTCCAAGCCCCCCTTTCCCATTGCATGCAAGCAAAGGGGATAATTCCACCTTCCCCAGAGCACCAGCAAAACCTCAGGGCACAGCAAAGCCTTCAAACCTCTGCCCCACCCGGGCAGGACTCTAAGGAAACATCTGAAATTCCTCCCAAAAGAGGTTTTTCTGCACTCAGTAACTCACCATCAACATCACAGTTGGGATGCCCCAGCCATCCTCAGGGCCACCCCTGCCTGTCCCCTCTGTGTCCCCTCAGCTCCCTCCCCAGCTGGGTCCCAGCTCCTCTCGCCCCCCAGAGCACAGACAATAACATCACATTTTATATGGAAAACACTAAAATGGGATCACACCTTTTAAAAAAAAAAAAAAAAGATTTCCACCTCGCTGCCTGCAGCCAGGCTTTGCCTCTCCCTTCCCCCCTCCCCACCAGGCTTCACTATCAGGCCTCTAAGGCTGTTTAATTGAAAAAATGTGAATTAAGCTAATTGACAGCAGCTGAGTTACCCTGCTCCAGAGCCAGGCACCATTTGATCAAGGTGATTTACAGCACCAGCAAACCAACCCTCCCAGGTCTCTGCATCCCACTCACAGCCCCACTGCCAAAACAGTTCAGCAGGCCAAAAAAAAAAAAAAAAAAAAAAAAAAAAAGTAATTAGTGTTTAATTTCTTAACAATTTTTTTTTACTTTCCTTTTAATTGCACTACATAAAACTGTCCCAGAATTTTACAGCCTCCAAAGCTTCACCCTGGCCCAGTCCTCTTTGCTGGTTTTAATTAGGCTGAGCCAGGGCTGGCACAGGGATCTGAAGAGGAGGGGGAGAGCATCAGCCCAGGTTCCAGGGAGGTTCTGCCATTCCCAGCACCACCAAAGCAGCAGGATCAGACCCCAGAGCATGGGGACAAACCCCTCCAGAAAGGAAAATTGGGTTTCTGTGCCTCAAAAAACCATTGTGCTGGGAGGGAACAGAGCTGTTCCCTGCAGAATTTCCTCTCCTTGGAAGCCACCAAAACAGGAGGGCTTGGAGGGGAAAGGTGCCTGAGCCTGGGGTGTTTGCTACCAAAAAACTCTGGGGAAATCCTGCAGGATTGGGTCTGGATGCTCCTTCCCCAAGGGGCTCAGGGACACCCAGGGCACCAAACACCAAACCCTGTGGGGAACCAGGTAAAACACATCCCCAAAACAACCCCCCCACACCAGAGAGGACTTTTTGGGAAGCCTCACTTGGATCAGCACTGCCCAAATATTCTCCTTCATCACTATCATTTCCATAGGTATCAGGCTACCTGGCACCAGGCAAGCCCAGGGAACATGGAGCCTCCAGCCTGAGGAGCTTTCCTTCCTCCCTCCACACAATAAATATTTCCAGGTAGCCTAAAGCCAAAGCAAAGCCAAAGAGCTTAAAAAAAACCCACAACACAAAAGCTTTTCCATATTGCTCACAGGCCATGAGGAGTATCATGCACCATTCCCCCCCACTCCCCTGTATTTAATAAATGTTTAAAAGTAATAATTAATATTTCATAATCCTCTTATTTTTTTAAATAAAGGAATGGCTGATTTTAAGCTAAACCCCACTTTTTGAGCCTTCCCACAGCAGTGACAAGGGGACAGGAGTCCCCAGCCCCAGCTGCCCGAGGTGACAGAGCTTTCCCCCCAAGGAACTTTTGCCTGGTGCTCAGCCCCTGGCAGGATGGAGCCCAAGCAAAAGGGACAGACAGAAAGGCTTGGACAGAAACTCCTCGAGCAGAACTGCCCGAGCAGAAAGAGCCCTTATCAGCACCCAGAGGCGCCAGCCCTGCCCTGCACACAAAAGGCAAGAGGCAGCCCCTGGGCTCAGCCAGCCAGGCTTTATATTTGCAGTTGGTAAAGCAAACTAATAAATCCCCAGGAGTTTATCCGCTCTTCCCCTCTGGATTTATGAGGAGGAACGACAGGCAGGGCTTTCCTCCTGCTTACACAGGTAAATGGCAATACAGCTCCCACACCCTTTCCCCTTTCCCTGGCCTGGATTTCTGTTTGCTCCCTGGCTCTAAACGAGCCAGGACCATCCCACTGCCCCACACCAAAGGCCTTTGAAGTAAATGTTGGTTACAAACTGCCAAAAGTCCACATCTGGGCACCCAGCTCCCCCCTCTCCATCCCCAGGGAGGGCTCTGCAGCCATGAGGCTGATCCCTGTAGGCTGGGATTAACCAGGAGCAGCTCCCAGGCAGGGAATTCCTTGGAAAAAGGATGCTAAGGGTTGAGCACCTGGGGGGGCAGGTCAGGGAGCCCCAAAGCCTCTGCAGAGCCCAGGCTTGGGCAGAGCCTTTTGCCAAAGCACTGGGTTCCTGAACAACCCAACACATCCCCCCCAGTACCCCCCACAACAGGGCCATGATCTAAGGGTAGCTGAGCCAAGGCCAATGGAAAAGAACATCCAGCACTCACAGAGGCAACAGGGTTTATTAAGAAGTTTAATTGTTTCTGAGAGTGACATTTTCCCTCTCTTTGTCTTGATGTTGCCCTCAATGCAGTTTCCACTTCCCGGCTCCACCCGGGATCTGGGATGGGCTGGGGGTGCTCAGCCTCCCACAGCAGAAGGACCCCCCCTGTGGGCACCCAGCACCCCTGGTACAAGATGAGACCTTTCCAGACAGTTTTAAGCCCCAGAGCTTCAGCTCAGCTTCCACCCATGGCTCTTCCAAAGGTTTTCACCATTCCAGCTCCAACCTCAGGCATCGGCATTTGGTGCAGCAGGATGGGTCCAGACATCCTCAGGATAAGCCCCAAGAGTCCAAAAGGCATCAAAAAGAAGAGCAGAGGGGTAAAAAGATTAAAAAATAAAATAAAATTAAAAAAAAATCCACAGCAGGTTCCTTGGAAGCAGGCAAGCACTTGGTCCTTCAGGAGGAAAAGCATCAAGCTATCACTTGACCCAAGAACACTTCACCATCCATTGCCAGCACTTCCAAGCCAAGAGGATAATTTCCAAAGCCCAGAGAAGAGCAGCTAATTCAGTCCTTTTGGCTCCACGTTGGAGTCTGGAGCAAGGTGAGCCCCAGGAGGAAAGTCCCCTCATTGGGCTGGGGACGTGCAGCCCCAGGGGAAGATGGGGTTGGTGGGGGGCAAAGGAGCTCCCAGCAGCCCCTGATGCTCCATGGATCCCCAGCTGGTCCCTGCTGTCCCTCTCTCCATCCTCCGGAGGCTGCTCCTGGGTGTGAGCAGTGCTGCAGAACCTTGGCTGGCTCCTCTCAGGTGCCTGCATCCCAATCCAGCACCTCAGACCCTGTGAAGGAAAAACACAGTGTTAAGGGAAGGTCCTGGCCAGCAGGATGTGATGAAGCAGATTGTGATTCCTCTTTGGGACCAAAGCTTGGGGCAATGTGTAGAAAAGGGGACACACCAGCAGCCCCAACACCTCCCCTGAAAGAACCTTCAGCATCTTTGAGCTCACCCTGCACCCAGCAGCTCCTGCTCTTCCTAAGCCCTGGTTTGAACCTCTTATGGCTGCACAGTCCACATCCAAGCCAGGTGGGAGGAGATCTCCATCCCCAGCATCTCCCAGTGACTGCTGAGCCACCAGCACTGCCATCCAGGGGGATGTGAGGATGTGCTGGCAGCACCCATGGGAAACACCAGCAGCTCTCCAGAGAGGCCAAGAACACCAACAGCCCTACAGGAGCTGCCAAAGCCATTTGGAGGGAGATGGGAAGAGGAAAACACAGCCTAAGAGCAACCACTGCCACCAGAGCGGGACTGGATCTCATTGATCCTCCTCTCTGCTCCCCACCTACAAGTACTGGAGGATCCAAGCTCCACCATTAAGCATGGAACACCCAGCTCCCATTTGGCTCAGAGAAGCCCTTGGCCCATCTGGGGAGATTAATCATTTGCTTTCCTCTTTGATTCTCACCCTGTTTGCTCCAGAAGATCATTAAACAGTTTTTTCTCCCCAGCAACCTCTGCCTGACTCCCTGTCCTGTTCCATGGGACACAGGTGGATGGTCACCCATTTATCCTGCAACACTTCTCATCAGTTGGCTTTGGGCTATGCAAGGAAGATGCAAGCCAGACTGGCACCTCCCAGCCAAGATCCTGAAGTACAAACCATGCCCCTTACCCAGGAAAAAGCCTGACAACAGCTTTGGGCTTTTTTCGTTGGTTTTTTTTTTTTTTGGGGGGGGGGGGGAGTGGGGGGGGAAGAGAGCACAGCACCTCCCGAGTGTGCAGAACGCTGTGTGCAAGTGTCCCTGGCTCTTGTAAATGTGTTAAAAAATAAAACCCTTTAAGAGCTTCCAGATGTTCTGTTTATGTTGTGGTGTTACCCAGCTCTGTCCTCCCGAGGCCAATCCTCAGCCTCAATGAAACTGCAGCAGCCAAGGGGGAGCGGGGGAGGTCCCAGCCCTTTTCCTCCTCTTTTTCCCCCCTCCCGTTCTCTCCCGTGAACTCCCACGCTGCTGGCCAAGGGCTGCAAATCCCCCGAGCATCCCCTGCCCCCTCCCCAGCATCGCTGGGCTTTGCAAGGCACAAACCCAAACACCCAGGTTCTGGGGACGAGTGCACGGTGGGGACAGGGAGCCAGGGGTGGCACCGGGTGAGCACCCCCCCAGTGCCCAACCTCACCACATCCGACCCCCAGAAGGTTACCAAAACCCACCTGAGGATGTGCCAGGGCACAAAGTCTGCCGGGCAAGCCGTGGGTGGAGGTGCTCCCACGCAGGTGCGTGTGCGGGAAGTGGGGCTGGGGACTCTTTGCAGAGGGAGGTGCGGGGGCCAGGGCGCTGCCTTTGAAGTTCCCTGCGGGAGCTGCCTGGCTGGGAGCAATCCAAGCCCCATAAAGCTGCGATATCGGCCCTCGGGCAAGGGCTCTGATGTGTTTGGTTATCACTGCCCCTCCCCGGCAGAGGAGGAGGAGGAGGAGGAAGAGGAGGAAGAGAAGGAGGAGGAGGAGGAGGGCAGGCATGGCTGCGGCTCATTTGAAACCGTGTTAGAGTCTGGAGATCAAAGGCGGCTCCCCATGTGCTCCGCCCCGGTGAAGCCTTTGGGGCTGGGATGCAGCCCCGGACCGGCACTGGATCGGCACCGGCCCACAGGCACCGGGGCTGCAGCCGTAAGGATGGGATGGGATGGGATGGGATGGGATGGGATGGGATGGGATGGGATGGCAAAGAGATGATGGTCCGGTCCAAGGGCTGCTGCAGGATGTCCTCCTCCTGCCCACCTCGGGGATCTCAGCACCTCCTTACCGCCTGGTTTAGGCACAGCACCCATCCTCACCCTGCAGGCAGGAAAAGGGAGCCCAGGCAGGCTCGATGCCACGGGGATGGCCCCGTTTAACCACACACTGTAAGACACAGCACTTCCTTTTCTCCCAGAGACCCCCCTGGACCCGGTGACCTGAACAAACACACCCCAAGTCAGGACAAACCCCCCACCAGCCCCAGCACTAAACCTCCACAGAGAACAATAGCTCAGGTGCAATTTACTTTTCCCCGGGCCAATTCCTCCCACAAACCCCAAAGTCCCCAGTGAGACATCATCTGCTTCCCCACCCCCTGGACGGCTCCAGCCCCGTGAGGATGAGGAGCAGCAGCACATCCTGGCCACACACCACGAGCCCCAAGGCCACCAGTGAGTGTCTCCTGGCCACCAGCCCCCGTGCTGCTGTTGTTTTCCTCTCCCCCATCCCACCACAACATCCCAGGAGAGCAGGGGGGAGGCAGCAGGAGCTGGGACAAGGGAGAAGGAGCTGCCCCCGGGCTCAGCTGTAGCCTGGGAAATGTTGTGCATCCATCGTGAGCAACCAGAGGAGGTGCTGAGCAAGGACTGTCTGGGCGTTTGGAGGTGCAGATCTGCCCCCAGCACAGGGGACAGATGTGTGTGCAAGGACTGGAACAAATCAGAGGAAAAGAAATGGGATTTTTGGCTGCAGAGGATGGGAGCATCCCATCTACAGACAGCTCGAGCCATAAGTGTGTGGGCAGCAAAGCCAAACAGGGAAGAAAAGCAAAAGGCAGGAAAAATGGGGGTTGGAACTAAAATGATCTCTAAGGTCTCTTCCAACCCAAACCATTCTGTGGCTCTGATCCTGGCAGTGCTGGTGTTGGGGCTCTCCCTGTCCCTGCCTCTCCCAGGTGTCCCTCCCTGTGTCGCCTCACCCTGCTCAGACAATTAAGGGTTGGACTTGATGATCTCTGAGGTCCCTTCCAACCCGGCTAACTCTATGATTCTATGCCCCAATTCCACTGAAACTGCCAAAATGCTCCCCATCCAAAGGGCTGGTTTTAGAAAAACGTGGCTAGAGAGAGACAGAGCCCCCCCAGCACAGCACAGCAGGGTTCCTGGTCCTGTTGTCCCCACAGGCACCCAGGCAGGGCTCAGACCCTGCAAAGGGGAAGCCCCAGGGGATCTGGACCTGCTAAAGGAGGTGTAAAAGGATGGAGCTTTCAGACCTGCTCCCCCAGTTGGCCTTACCCCCTCCAAACATCCAAAGTCTGGGGGAGGAAGGAGCTGAGGGGTGGTGGGAGGGAGCTGGGGGTCCTGGTGTGCCCTTCACATCCCAGGCAGAGATCTGATGCTGGCTTTAAGGCAATTGACAGTTTGGAGATGTGGGTTTATTCACATGCCCCAACGTGCTTAATGACCAAAGTGCTCTTCAGTGAACCCAGCGAGGGATTGTAAAATAAAGTCAATGAGGCAAGTGGATTAAAGGGGAAAAAAAAAATTAAAAGAAAAAAACAAACCAGAGATCTGAGAGAGATGAAACGGCCCCGCTGAGTCACAGCCTGTGTGTGCCTGCCAACCTCTGGTGTCCCTCCTGGCCATGGCAGCTTCTGTGCAGGGGACAGGCTGCCCCCAGAAGCTGTGCCTGCCCCATCCCTGGCAGTGTTGAAGGCTGGATGGGGCTTGGAGCCCCCTGGGCTGGGGGAGGTGTCCCTGACCATAGCAGAGGGTTGAAACTGGGTGGTCTTTAAGGCCCCTTCCAACCCAAACCATTCCATGATTCTTTAGGATGCCACCCTGCCATCATCAGCACCCTGCAAACATTTGGGATTCCACCATCTGGAGCTGCAGAAAAGCCCCACTCAGGAGGAACTCAGAAGAAATCTGAGTGATCTGGAGGAAAAAGGAGCAGGGTGGGAGGGGGGAGCCTCAGCTGTGCTCCCCATCTCCCCATCCTGTGCTCCCCATCTCCTTGCCCTGTGTTCCCCATCTCCCTGTCCTGTGTTCCCCATCTCCCTCTCCCATGCTCCCCATCTCCCTCTCCTGTGTTCCCCACCTCCCCATCCTGCCTCCTGGGCTGTTTTCTGGGCTGTCTCTCCCTCAGCTTGGCTTTCACCTGGAGCTCCTCTCTGCACCCTTTCTCCTTCCCCTCACACCACCGGGTTCTGTCGCAAGAGCCAACCTCATTCCCGGAGTTCCAGCCCCAGGAGATTATCTCCCTTTACCAACCTCAGCATGAGCTGTGGAAGGGCCCTGCCAAAACCCCAGCCAGCCTCAGAAGAGATGTCATTAAAAAACCCTTCAGCTAGAGGAAGCCAAGCAAGTGTTCTGTTCCCATGCCGCCCTTTCTGGGAAGGTGTTTAATAAATAACCCTGTCCCAGACAGGTGCTGTCAGCTCCCCCGTGAGTCACCGACCTGCCAGGCTGCACAGCTCTGACTCACGGGGGGATGGGCCCGCAGACCCCCCCTCAGCCCTCATCCCAAAGGGAATTCGTCCTCAGCTTTAAGAGGCAGCAGCCCAGGATGGGTCACAGGATCCTCACGGATGGAGGAACCACCCCCCCCGAGAGCAAGCAGAAAAATCCACCCTGCCCACCAGAGCTGAAAGGTTGGTTGGACACCTCCAGGATGGGGACTCCACCGCCTCCCCAGGCAGCTTCTTCCAATGCTTGGCCACTCTTCCAGTTAGGAAATTCTTCCTCATCCCTGGTCAGAACCTCCCCTGGGGGCTGTTTCCTCCAGAAGGACTCAGGGGGATGAGATGGAGCTGGAGGAATTTCTGGGAAGGGTCCTGTGTCTGCTCCCAGCCTGGCAGCAGCTTCACCATCACCCACAGGGATGGGATGGCTGAGATCACCACCACATCCCAAGGGATGAGGGAGCAGGAGAGATGCTGGGGCTGGAGGTGAAGGCTCAGCCCTGCCAGGGATGCACTCGGAACACAGCCCAAAACCTTGCTCCCGGGATTCCTCCTGCCATACCCACCCCCTGAGACCTGAACACAGGCACTCACCTGAGAATAAGGCAGACTAAAAATCCCCCTTCTGACCCCTCCCCAGCAGAAACCCCTCTGATGACTTTCTCCAGGCTCATCTTCTCCAACCTGTTCTGCCTGTGGGAGGAGGAGGCCACCTCCCTCTCTGGCTCTTTCGAGCAATTTTTTTCCCCCTTTCTTCCCTGCAAGAAGAGGCCACTCATTCCCTTAAAAGCCATGTGTCACACCGAGGCTGACAGGCAGCTGAAAGAATGAAGAAAGTCCCATTCTCCTTCATTTTTGCAGCAGGGTGCTGAGCACAGAGGACGTGGAGCTGGGAGGAGAGGCTGCAGGCAGGGTTTGGGCAGGCTCCTGCTCACAGGGACAGCTCTGCCTCCTTCATTAAAAGCATCCCCAAAGTGAGGATCCTCTGACAGCCTGATGGATGGCCATGAGCAGAGAAACAATGTTCCCTGAGCATGAACCCAATGAATTCAGCATTTTTCCTCCTGGCCATCCAGCAATTCCCCACCACGGGCAGACAGGACCAAGCAGCCCCTTAGTCCCTGCCCTGAGCAGGAGCCCCTGATGGGATAAACTGGATAAACTTCTAGATGAGCTGCAGAGCTTTCCCCTCTCCTCTTCTTGCTAACAGGGAGAGCAAACCCTGGAGCCCCCCAGGCTCCAAACCTCTTGACTTGGCTCCAGGGAGGTTGTGGGTTCAGCCATGAGACCCATGGGGTCCCATCCTGAGGGGAAACTGCTCCCCGTGGCCTGGGGATGTTCAGAGTCTTCTTCAAGGTGTTTCCTGGGGAGCTTTGAACTGGGGAGAGAACCCAGACCAGGGTGCAAAAGCCTCAGAGTGAAGTCCTGTCCCTGCTGGAGGCTGAGTCCCTGCCACCACCTCCTGCCCTCTGAGCCCAGCCCCGATGGGGAGGAAAAGCCATAACTGGCTGCACATTTATTTTTCAGCTTTGAACTGATTTCTATCCCCGGGGGGATTACCAATTTTAAGCAGTGTTTTTTCCTGTTCTGACCCTAAGCTGATTAATTTTCTGTGCCCCCCATTCCACCCACTCCCCCCCTCCCCTGCTCCTGCTTTCCCTTTGCCTTAAAACCCAAGGATGGGAAATGCCAGCAGGCAGGGAGAGCAGGACCACAGGGGGGATGCTCCCACCCCAAGGGGAGCAAAAGGAGGATCCTGCCTCCCCTCCAAAGCAATTTTGTTTGCAAGGTTCCAGGCAAGAACCTGATTCCTGATGGGAGACAGCCCCGGTCACCCTTCTCCCCAAAATCCTGGGCTAAAAGCAGCTTTTCTTTGGGACCTGACCCATCACACCCAGCCAGATCCAGCCTTTGACACCTTGGGGCAGCTCTGCAGCCACAGACACCCCAAATCCAGACAACCCCAAATCCAGACACCCCCAAACCCAGACACCCCTAAATCCAGACACCCCTAAATCCAGACACCTTCCCACCAAACATCACCCCCACCCACTGCTCCTCTTCCCATGGGATCACATCCACAGCAGCCATGGCACCCCTGGGCTGGAGATCTCCAACAGAACAGAATCCCCTTAAAATTGCCTAAAAAAATCACCAAGGAAGCCCAGAGCAGAACCCAGATGTGCCAGGACCTCTCTGCCAGGCACAGCTGGCTCTGCCCAAGGGCCGGAAAGCCCTGAGCACACACCCATCCCTATAAAAAGATAATTATACAATCCAGGGAGGGAAATTAGCACAGCAAAGCACTGTTTAATCCTCACAATGGACCTCAACACTGGATCAAGAGGGAAAAACACCTCTGTCCTGCAGGGAGATGAGCCCCCAGGTCAGGATCAGGCTGATTGCTGGGGCAGCAAATGCCCTCACCCAAAATTTGGCCTTTGGAAAGGAGGAAAGTTGGGTTGTTTGTCCCTTCTGGGTGCTTGGAACTGGAGAGCAACGATAAAACTCCTTCATGTGCCTCACTCAAAGCAGGAATCTGAACCCCAGATTCACTGATCTTCTGTGAGAGGCATAAAAATTTGGGATTTTTTTAAACATTTACTACATTAAAATAATTTCCTTTTGAGAGGAACCAAAAAGATGGATGAAACAACCACGTCTCATGGCTGGTCCAGTCCAACTCAAGCTGAAAGAGGAACCCACAAACAAACACCCAGATCAAAGCCCCATCCCCACCTGCTCTGTCCTGCCCCAGCCTTGAGTCCTCCTCACTTGCTGATCTCTGGAATAAAAGAACCACAAGCAACAAAACACATCATTTTTTTTCCTAAGCTACACCCCTTCCCGTGCTGCTTTAAAATCCATTCCCTTTTCCTGCCAGTGCTCAGGAATCCCCATCCCTGGCCCAGCAGCAGCCCAGGGGCTCCTTGCCCAACGCTCACAACCACCACAGCAACAAAGACCCCGACGCCAGGGTGAGGGTCCCTGCAGGGCTGAGCACACCCGGGGCACCTGGAAAGCCTGCAGGAGATGCTCTGAATGTACAGAGGTGCTGGAACTGCCCCGACTGCACTTCATCTATAGCCCTGTTTCTGTGTATAATGCACAAAAGGCTGATGAGCTTCCAGGGCTGGCTCTGCCTCCCTCCTCTTGGGTTTAAACCCAAGACCCCAAGGGCAGAGCAGCTCCAGCTCAGCTCCAGCCTTAGGGCAGAGGAAGGTGAGAGGAGCCTGGCACTGCCCAGCCTTCCTCCCATCCTCCTCCTCCTTGTTGCCTTGGACACCATCCAGGGCATGGTGCCCACAAGGAGAATTCCCAGCGGATGAGATCTCCATCTCATTTAATTAAATTTTTCCTTTTGGATCAAATGAAGAGGGCTCTGCCCAGCCAAGGGTTGGAGGAGTCAAGCTGGCCAGATGCCAAGCCCTCAGCCTGCTGGGTTTCCTCTCCCAGGTTGGATGCAGAAGTTGGAGCAGAGCTCCAGCATCCGGAAGGGAATCCAGAGGAGCTGGAGACCTTTGGAGAAATGGCCAGGGAGGATGGATGGAAACACATCCTTTGGTGGTGGCAATCCACATCCTGCTAACCTAACCCACACCTTGGGGTGCTGAGGGTAAGGAAGAATTCAAAGAAACAAATAGTGGAGGCGAGAAACCCCAGTCCCTGGGGTTTTCCAGCTTTATGGTCTTCTGCAGATTGTCCCTAGACCTGGCCCAGGCAATTGTAGAACTCCACCCCAATAAGAAGGCAGAAACCTCACTGCACCACGGGGGACCTCAAAGAACAGGATCCACCTCTGCCTGTGTCCCTTCCCCTTCCCAGGACAAGGGAGGGACCCACAGCACCATCCCCCAGCCCTTCAAGGCTCCTTAGAGCCTCTCACTGAGGATGATGATGCCCAACCTGCTCTTGCACCCCACGGAGGAGCAGCTGCATCCTCCCCCCCCCAGCTCTGTCCTGCCCACTGGCACAGCTCCACCAGCTCAGACTTGAGGAAAACTGCTCAAAGCCACGGTTTTCATCAGTGCAGCAAGCAGGCTTGGCTCTCAACACCCAGAGCTTTTTTTTAAATAATATATCTATGTATATATCAGTCTAGCTGGGGTGCTGGCTGAACCCCAGCTGCCTGCAAGTGGGGCCAAATCCCAGGATAAACACAGCCTGCCTGGGGCTGGGAGTGCCAGAAGCACAGTGGGCACCGTGTGCCATCCCTTGGATAAACAGCACTGCAAAGCCCTGAGCACTGGGGGCACACTTTGAGCACTCACCCTACACGGGGTGAAGTGTTTGAGAACAGCAGGACCCAGGTGAGGGGGAGATGCTCCCCCTGCATCAGCCTGCAAGGCAACCCTGAGCTTCCTCACTTGCCCCAGGGCTGGAGGAAGAGGATGGGGTCCTGCAGCCCAAGATGCTCTGCACTCCCCCAGGGTTTGGGAGATGCAGAAGTCCCCGTGCAGCCACCCCAGGGGGTGCAGGTGATGCTGGGCAGGCAGCACAGGAGGGGCTGGGATGCAGCAGAGCAGGCAGGGAGGGATCCAGCCCTCTGGCTGGGCAGCAAAAGAGCAGCAGAGAAAGCCCAGGAGATGCCCAGGAGCCCCCTGAAAGGCAGGACTGAGGTCCCTGGGGTGACACCACCACTCCACCTGGCAGAAAGAGCACAGAAAAAAATCCTTGCCCCCCCCAAAAAAAAACCCCACAAGCAGGTGCAACAACTCGGGCTGTGCCAAGCTTGTAAAGCTCTTCCACAGACCTGCTGCATCTTTTCTCCCCCTACCTGTGCTTGTCTCCCAGCAGCCTGGGGAGGGTTCAGAGGTGCCCGTGTTCCCCCCCTTCCCTCTCTTCCCAGCAGGACCTGGAGACTCGAGGCTCTCCTGATGGAATCTCCAAGACAAACACTGAGAGCTGGAGCCTGCTCCATTTGCACTCCAAGCACAGATATTCACCAGCAGCAGCCAGGCTGAGGGCTCTGCCCTCCCCCTCCCCCAGTTCCTTCCATCCACAGCCTGCCAGGGAACTGGCACCAGCTTTGCAAGGGGACTGGGAGTGAAGAGACCCCCCCAGAGGCTTCGTGTCTCTGCAGGGGGCTCTGTGGATGGTGAGGGGATGGCACAAGGTCCCCTCTGCACAGTCCCCATCCTTCCAGGATGGAGGAATCATGGAATGGCTGAAGATGGAAGGGACCTTGGAGATCTCCTCCTCCATGGCAGGGACCCCTCTCATCCAGACGAGGATGCTCGAAGCCTCACCCAACCTGGCCTTGAACACCCCCAGAACTTCACTGAGCAATCCATCCCAGAGGAAGGAAAGGAAAGAGAAAGGAAGGAAAAGGAAAAAGGAAAAAGGAAAAAAAAGGAAAAAGGAAAAAAAAAGGAAAAAGGAAAAAAAAAGGAAAATGGAAAAAAAAAGGAAAATGGAAAAAAAAAGGAAAAAGGAAAAAAAAAGGAAAAAGGAAAAAAAAAGGAAAAAGAAAAAAAAAGGAAAAAGGAAAAAAAAAGGAAAAAGGAAAAAAACGGAAAAAGGAAAAAGGAAAAAGGAAAAAGGAAAAAGGAAAAAGGAAAAAGGAAAAAGGAAAAAGGAAAAAGGAAAAAGGAAAAAGGAGGAGCAGGATGAGAACATCACATCCAGCCCTGGGTGAGGCTCAAGGTGCTGATCCCACCATGGCCACGTTTGGCAGAACCGAGGTCCTGACCAGCTGGGTCATCCCTGAGAAGCCACATTGCCTGAGATCAGAGAAACAACATCAGGAGGAGGGATGGAAGCTGCCAGAAGCCCCTCACTACAAGGCAGGGGTTTGTACATTGTTCAAGGCAGTTATTTTGGTGATAAAGCTAAAAAAAAAAAACCCAAAAAAAAAACAACTTAGCCCAGCATGTGCTAAGTAGCCCAGCTCACAGAGCTGCAGTTAACACCTGGAGCTGTTGGGAGGAGGAAGGAAAGGGTCTCCAGGCTATTTGGCAAGGGGAACCTTCCAGTTAACACTTATCTCCCAGCTTTCCTTTCAGTTGGAAGTCCAGAGATTTGGTTCATTTTCCGGGGATAAAGGGAGAAGAGAGTTTGGCAGCAGGGCTGCTGAGCTGGGCTGCAGGCAGATACCCAGAGCCACCTTCTGTCCTTAAAACCTCCAAAAAAAAAAAAAAAAAACCCAAAAAAACCAAAAAACAAACAAAACAAAACAAAAACCAAACAAAAACCCAAACAAACAACAAAAAAAAAACCCACCAAAACCCAACCTGGATTGCCTGAAGTTCACCCCATGCCCCAGCTTGCTGGGCATTTCACTTATTTCAGCAGAGAAATGGATTTTCAGGTGATATTGTGGAACTTCCAGGAGAGGAAAACTCACCCAAGCAAGCTCAGAGCCTGGAAACCTGGAGCTCCACTGGGATGGGGTCGGGGGTGCCATGGGAGAGCAAAGCAAAGGACCCCAAATCCCCTGTGCCACTGCCCAAAAGCCAACCAGAAAATCCCTGTCTGTGCCCAATTAATCCATCTCCAGACAGGCACTGATGTTTGCATGAAAAGGGCTGTCACAGGAAAACCATGGGAGCACTAAAAATATAAACAGTCCTCGAGGCACCACAGATTGATGCCATTTTAAGAGCATTTATTTTTTTCCTTGAAATCCACGGGGTGGTATTTAAAGATGAAGGGAGGAAGAAGAGGAATAGGTGCTGCTCTGTCCAAACCCCCCAGAGCTCTGCTGCTCCTCCTGAAGCTCCAGAACTCCAGTTCAATGTCCTTCCCCCCCAAAAGACAACCCCAAAAGGGTTTCCCCGTGGCTACCAGCCCCAAGCCCAGCTCCCCCCAGCCCAGAACATTTCTCAATATTTGCCTTTGCCCTCTCCAAAGCCCAATTCCTGAGGTGCTCTGCAGCTCTCTGGTGGTCCCGAAATAAGGAGCCAGATGAGCTCACCCCATACATCCTGGGGTCCCTCTGGGCAGCTTGGGTGCACCCCACAGCAACCTTCAGAGGAGGCAGGTGAACAGGGAGGGCACAGTTCCTCCCCAGCCACCAGCCTGGCTCCACCCAGGCTCAAAGTAAACTCAGTTTTCTTGGGGTTGACCCAAAATACAAACCAGGCAGGAGAGGCAGAGGCTGGCAGGGCAAGCGAGAGGCAGAGGAGGAGAAGCCACAAGCCCTGGTGCTGCATCCAAATCACCAGCCCCGGGGGTTCCCTGGGCTGCAGCCAAAGGGAAGAGGATTTTTCCTGGATGGGACAATTCCCTGCTGACATCTCTCCGGCCCAAGGAAGTGGACAAAGATGGCATTGTCCCCTCACTCCCACCTCTCCGGGCAAGCTGGGACAGAGCAAACCCTGCTGACACCCCAACTCCTCCATGCCAGGAGCTGTGGCTTCAGGGATCAAGAAGCTCCTCTGTATTTTCTCATCCTCTCTGGGACTGAGCTACCCAGATCCAGAGCTCCAGGAGGGATGGACTTGGGGAAATGAAGGAAATTCTGTCTCCTACAGCTGCCCCCAAGATGTCCTTGTACCAGGTCAGTGAGGAGCCCACCAGGAGGGAGAGAGAGAGCATGGAAACTGCTCCACAGCCCAGAAATGGCCAAAGGCCTCAGGCTTTTACTGCATCCCACTTCATTCCTGATGGAAAAGCCACCAGCGGGTGTTCCAAGTCATTCCTCTCTGTTTATCCTGGCACCTGGGTCACCCCAGGCTGCAGCTCCTTGAGTGGCACCAGGAGCAGCAATGTCCATCTCGGTGACAGGGTGACACCATTCCCCTTGTCCTGTCACTCCAAGTCCCCCACCAGCTGTCCTGTAGCCCTTTCAGGTACCTTTACCATGGAACTCCTCAGGTTGGGAGTTTAATTCCTTGGGCAAGGAATTAAACTCCAGCTCCTTTCCCTGCTTGACGAAGCAGCAGTGTCCATGTCACACAGCTGGGGAAACTGAGGCACGGGAAGGTCATAATTTCTGTCCTAGACCCAGCAAGACTCACCCCTCCACAGCTCACCTGCCAGCATGATGGATTTCTGGTACCCTAAGTCCCACAGAGGGCCCAGGAGAGCTCTCCCACCAGCCCCAGCCCCAGCTCTAGCCCCAGCCCATCACAGCAGGAACCAGAACATTCACCCATCCCGGAGCTGCTGGAGCTCTCCTGGCAAACCCAGAGCTCACCCGAGAGCAGCCCCAGCTCCCTGCACACCCCGGGTGCCCCCTCTGCTCCCCCTCTGTCACTCCACTTTCTGTCCAACCGGTTCTGCTTTTATTTTCTGTTTCAGGGAGGATTATCAGCCTGCAGATCTCTGGCTGCAAACCCCCCTGCCACCCCGGGCGAGCTCCTGGCCAGGGCCAGGGCCCAGATCCTTGTCCCAAAGTCCCACAGGGGATCAACCAAGGAACAAAAATCACCTCTTGCAAGCAGAGGGCATTGACCAGCTGCCCTTACCTGGTTAAGATAACAAGGGACCAAGCTGCCTTTTTTCATACGAAATCCATGGAAATGGTGATCGGGGAAGGAAGAAGTTCTGCACTGGACAGCAGGGACAGCTTTGCAGTCTTTTCACACCTGGTTTGTAGCACCCAGAGCCTGTTTTGGCCAGCAGCCTCCTGGTGAGAGCCCAAGGGGTGTTACAGGTGCTGCTCTGGCACCCTGCATCACCCCGGGGGTCCCCAGCCTCTGAGTAAGCACAGGGAGCCTGAAATGGCACCACAATCTCTCCCTGCCCCAGCCTGAGAGCCAGGCTGAGCTTTTCTTGCCCCCTTTACATGCAGAAGAGCCCTGGCTGGAACCACAGTTCCCCTGCAGCACCCGAGAGCCCCAGCCCTGCCCAGGGACCCTCTGAGGGACTCCCATGGCTCAAGAGCTGGTAACACATCCAGGCTGTCTCACCAAGCCACTTCTCTCCATCACTGCTGGAGCAGAAAACCTCCCCATGCCCCGAGCTGCTGATGTTCAGCATGATTTGTCACCTCTCAGCCATCAGGAGAACCCATCACTGCTTGAAACTGAGCAGGAACTCCATCCCGTGAGGCAGGAGGACACCCAGACCCCAAACCAGCCTGTGACCCTGCCCTGTCCCCTGTCCCTCGGCTGCACAGACTTCATTCTTGCTCCATCCTGGCCTGGGGACAGAGCAGAGTCAGATCAGCAGATCCAGGAACTTTCTCTTCTCACCTCAGGGAACACGCATGAATTTTAAATTTTCCTGCCAAGTTTCAGCTGTGCAGATGTTGACTTCCTGGCAGGGACCTCGAACGTGCTCCCTGAGGTACTCAGGAAAACTCTCCCAAGCTCAGGCTTTGGCCAAACACATTTCTGGAGCCCCATACCCCCCCCCGGGCCCACACAGGGCCCACCCTGCCCAGGGGCAGCACCCAGGAGCAGGGCAGAGCAGATTCTTGCTGCCTGCAGGATTTCCACCTGGCTGTGCTCAGCTTGGCAGAGCTGGATCCTGCTCACCTCCCAGGCTGAGATGATAGAGCCAGAGCATCACCTCCTGGGATGAAGCTGGAATCAGTCACACACCTCGACCCCGGGGCACATTCCCGGGCAGGCAGGGACCTGCATTAACCCCCTCCCCACCACGGCACCCCCTGCCCCAGCTCACGACATTCCCTGCTTTCGGGACCCCAGGGAAGAGGAGCGGTGCTCCTCCAGCTGCAGGACTGCGGTTTAGTTTCCTGAAAAATCGGTCTGGGAACCAAGAGGAGAAGCCACACACGAATAAAAGAGCAGAGAGATCACGGGATGGGGAGGGGAACGGCCCCCCCTGCGATGCCCTCGGGCTGTGCTGGGCGCCCAGGACACCTTCCGCAATCCCGCATCCCGCAGCCATTCCCGCAAAACTCCTCCCGGAGCCAGCACGCCCCGGGGGGAAGCACCGGAGCCGTCGGAAGGGCAGAAACCGAACCTCTCTCCCTTCTGGCAACCTCTTGGCAACCTCCCACACCCCCCCCCAGCCTGACGCATCCTGTTCGCCGCTGCTTCCGACCCGGCTTGGGAATTCCAGGAACATCTGGATGCTTTCCTCACCCCACGGCACAGCTGCGTGTCCCTACCTGCAGCGTGGGCCCTGCTCCCGTCCCGCCGTGACCACCCACGCCCCCCAGACCCCTCCTGCTCATCGGGATGGAAAACAAAACACACACAGTAAAAAAAAACAACAGCAATGTCTTCCGAGCCTCATCCCTGCCTGCCCCCCCCCGCCCAGGAGCCAAAATATTCTCTCCCCAGATATTCCCCGCCTCGGGTAAATAAATAAATGGGCTGCGAAGCCATCGCTGATCCTAAGACAGAGTGGAGCAGCTGGAGAGGAACCCCCGGAGTGTCTGCCCATCACCTGAGCACATCCCCTCCAGGAGGAAAATCCCCCTCCCAGCCTGGAGGTGGCCAGAAGGGGAAGGGAACAGGGTGCAGCCATGCAAGCTGCAGGGTGCTGGCAGCACCCACCCCACTCCCACGAGTGATTTTTAGAACAGGAACCTGCAAACCATCCCAGAGCCTAAAAACCAAACCATTCCCAACCCTGCAAACCAAACCAATCCCCAACCCTGCCCCAAGCACAGCACAGCAGGGAGAGGAGGGGGGGGCTCTGGGAAACCCTCTCCTGTGCTCACCTGCAGCCCACGGATCTTCTCCTCCTGTCCTGCTCAATCCCAGGTGGGAAGAAGCTCCCCATGAGGGCACTGATGGCAACAGGACCTGGCTGGGGTGAAGGAGAAGGACCCTTCCCCTCACCCAGGGCTGCCAGACCTGGCAGGGCTGTGTTTTCCTTGCCCCTGCCTGTGTTTTATGGAGCAGCAGAGCTCACCTGGCACCTGCAGGCTGGGTAATAAATCCTTGTAGCAGCAGCTGGGTGTGTGGGGCAGGGGGGGAGGCAGCACCCAAACCCAGAGCCCACCAGGCTGCAGACACTGCCAGCTCTGGCATCCCCCCTGGCTCAGTCAGGGTTCAGCTGTCCCAGTCCTCTCTCCACCCCAGCCCAGTCAAAGCTAGGTAGCCCAACTGGGAGCACTGGGAGGTTTGGCCCCCACAGCATTAAACCGTGTTCCATCTCCCCCCCATGGGCACCCCAAAACTCCTCTCCATGGAAGTTCCTTAGGGAAACATCCATCCCCAGCACCCTGACAAAAGGGACACTTTGTGGAGAGGCTGAATTAACTCAGTGCCACGAAAAAGGGAATTTCTTCCTTCTGCCAGAAAAAGAAACTAAAAGGGAGGGAGCAGTGGCAGGGAGCAGCTTGGCAAGGCTGCCTGCAGCCCCTCGATGGCAAATCCATTCCTCGTGGCCATGCACTGACCCTGTGCCCCCCACCAAAGGCATCTGAGTGTCCCCCAGGCAGCAGGCAGGGCACAGCACCTCCAATTAGGATGTCAGGGGATGGGGAATGAAAGGCAAGAGCAACTCGGCTTAATTGAGGAGCTGCTGCCAGGCCATGCTTGCCTCAGATTAAAGGGAGGAATGCAAGGCTCCTTTACAGAGGGTTCATTCGTTTGAAACAGCAATGAATAGAGCGGACTTCAGGCGGGAGAGGAAAAGAAAAATAGAGATTCATATGACCTGGATTTAGGGTTGGGATGAGATCTGGTGACTGCCCGAGGACCCGAGAGCGGCTGCAGGCTCCCGCCCCACGGCAGCCCCGTCCTGTGTCTTCCTGCAAAAGCCTCAACCTTGGCCATGACACCTGCCCTTTGGGGAGCTCCCTGTGACCCCAGGGAACGTCATTAATGCTCCCCCTGTGCCTGCAGCAGCAGCCGACCTGCCAGGGACCTCCCAGCCACCCAAAACAAAGTCATCAGGTTTTTCCCTGGCCCCTAAGTCTGGACAGTCAGAAGCTGAAGAAGCTGGCTCAGGCAGGAGCCACCCCCCTGCCAGCTCCAGCTGCAAGGGGACACATGTCAGTGCCTGTCCCATTGCACAGGGAAGGCAAAAAGTACCAACTTCCTTCTCTTCCCAGCACTGTTACCCGGGTCCCCTTCCAGCTGGACAGCTGAGACCATCCTGCAGCTCCACAGCTGCCCCTATTTCCAGAACATCAGCTATTAAAAGGGGTCACTCCCATCTCTTCTTTTTCCTTAGTTTAAAATAATGGAGGAGAAAAAATAATGCAGAATTATCCCTGAAACTTTCTGTTGTGTTGTGTGCCCACAGCAGAGGGAACTCAGCCCTCGTGGGGGAGAGCATCTCATCCTAATGCCACCTGCCTGGGGATAAAGGTTCTTTGTGCAAGGAGAATCTCTCAGCACCTCCCTGCCTGGAATTTGATCAAACTGGCCTATCTCAGCACAGCTTTGAAATCCTGACCCAGCCAGGGGGCTGTTACAGGGGGGGTTGGCAGAGGCAGAGCCCCAGCATGGCAGGACCAGCCCTGGGGAGTGAGCAGAGCAGAGCTCCCCCAGGAAAGAGCAACCCCAGCTGGGATAGGGACAAGGCAATCCCACCCAAAACAAACAGGACCTCAGCGTGGGGTGGGCACACTCAGGACCACGGGGGACCCCAACCACCCGTGCCCACAGCAGGGGATAAGCATCCTCCCAGGGATGGGTTGTGAAGAATCATCCCTGCTCGCTGCCCCCTTCCCAAAGCCCCTCCCCATTCCTCCTCCAGAGGGACTGGAAAACGAACCTGCTCTGCAGAGCTCTGCGGGATAAAAGCAGGGGCTTAAAGATTCACCCGGCTCCCATTTAAAGAAGGAGACAGTTAAAGAGCAACAGGAAAGAGATTGCAAGTCCAAGTCCATCCAACAGCAACATCCCCTGGCAACTGGCTTTGGAAAAATTCATAATTCTGCAACTTTTCAAGAGAAGGGAAGTGGAGGGAGAAAGGGAGAGCAAAGGCAGTCTGGAAACCCAGGAACTCCCATCAACTTTCTATCCACAATCAAAAGCGAGGCTGGGAAATAAGGAGAAACACAACATGTTGCTGATGACTTTTCCATTAAATACTCACATTTAAACCCCCTCTTTGTATCCCAGCCTTTGCTTGCAGCCTCAGCAGGCCCCGCTTCTTTTCCCCTTCCCCCCCCTCCCTCTTTTTTAATAATAATAATAAAAAAAAAAAAAGTTATATGACTTTAATTAAATGCACTTATTAAAAGGGTGAAATATTTGGAGAGGCTGTTTTTCTGCTGCAGGCACATTTTCCAGCATGCTGCAGAGTGTCTGCATCCGCCCGCCCCAGGCAATTTTTAATGCACAAATAAATCCCCACCTGAAGTGCTGACAGGTTATTATGCAGCGTGGCAGCCAAACTAAAGTAAACACAGGGGCAAAGTTTTAACCTCTTGCAGTCACAGAGCCTCTGCCCTGCCAAGGAGGGCTCAGGTGGAAGGGACTGGCAGCAAAAGCATCTTCCGAGGGGTCTTCCCTGGACACAGCTCCCCCCCAGCAGGCACAGGTTGTGTCTGAGCATCCACCCCAGCACCCAGCACACCTGAACTTTCATCTGACACACCGGTGGAAATCAGTAAATAATAGTGAATAAACACAGTAAATAAACATAAATCACAGGCCAGGGCTGCCCGGTGTGCAGTGCTGGAGAGGGACGGAAACCACGGGGATGAACGGTTCCCCCTGTGGTGTTCCCAGCTCAGCATCCAGAATAAAGAAACAGGACTCACCCAGAACAGAAAATATTAAATAAACCAGAGCTCAGGGAGTGGCCAGGGCAGTGCTGAGTCCCAGGGATGCTGAGCCAGCTTCAGGGCTTTGGGGACAGCAAAGGAAACTCCCCCTGAGCTCTTTGCTTTTCTGCTCATCCTGCCTGGCTGGGCCATGGAGGGGAAGATGGACAATTCCCACCTCCCAGCAGCTCCCAGTCAATCCCAGCCAACTTCCATCCCTGTTTCAAAAGCCAAGCCCAGGGTCTGTGTGTGGCTCTGCCAGCACTGAGGGGGAGATGGAGCAGATTACTGAGAAACTGCAAACACATCACCTGCAACCAGACACAGAGAGGGCAGGAACCAAACCTGAGATGAGCTGCTGCTTTATTTTGAGAGGGAACGAGGGGACACAGGGCAGGTTCAAACCATCCAGGGAAATAAAGACAGGAGCTTCAGCAGAGCTCCCACCTTTGGGAACAGCAGCTTTTCATTTGGAACAGCAGCTTTGGGAACAGCAGCTTTTCATTCCCCACCTCCAGGGATCAGAAAGCTCAACCCCCAGACCTTCAGAGAACCATTCTGGGTGGAAAACAGACTTGGGATAATCAAATCCAACCCTTCCCCCAGCACTGCCCAGGCCACCCCCACCCCATGTCCCTCAGCACCACATCCCCAGGGATTGGAAACCTCTCCAGGGATGGGGACTCCACCACTGCCCTTAAAACATTTAAATTCTTCCTTCCTGGGGCTGAAAAGAAGCTGCAGAACTTCTCTTTCCAAGAGGACAGCAGAGCCTGGCACAGAGCAGCATCCCAGCCCCTCACACGTGGCCACAGCACTGATTCTCTGCCCAAAATAAGTTATTCACACCCAAGCCAGGGCTGAAGGAGGCAGCTCAGCCACCTGCAAGGCCACACACAGCCCGAGAGCAACAACCCAACTTCCCCTACAACCCAACAATGCAACTTCCCCAACAACCCAACTTCCCCTACAACCCAACTTCCCCAACAACCCAACTTCCCCAACAACCCAACTTCCCCTACAACCCAACAGCCCAACCTCCTCATCAACCCAACTTCCCCTACAACCCAACTTCCCCAACAACCCAACAACAGCCCAACTCCCTCAGGTGACCCTGCAAGGCTGACCTGTTCAGCACACAGCCCAGAGCCTCCAACAGAACCATCTCCCTTGTCTTAAAAAATTAAGGCCCCTGCTTTGCTTCCACATCTGACAAGACGCCGCATGCTTTTGCTAATCCTTGGAGAAGATTAACTTTTTATTTAGAATTCCTTCCTCTAAATGTGGCAATTATGAAGGGTTGTTGGGTTTTTTTTTCTTTTTTTCTTTTTTTTTTCTCCTTCTTTAAGCTCTTGGCAAGGAGAACACTTTCTCCAAGTTGGCTGAGAAGGGCTGGTTAAAAGTGGATCCCTAATCTTATTTTCCTTCTCTGATCAAACCACCCAGGAGCCTCCTGCACAAGGGGATGCCCCTTGTCTCACAGCAAGAAAATCCGGGGGGAAATTTGGGCCACAACTGTAATTCCATGGCAGAGTTTCCCTGCCAGCAGAGCCTCAAAGGGGTTTTGATTGCTCCTCCTCTGCTGGGCTCAGGAACCACCAAAGTGCCACGTTTCACCCCAAAACAGCTGCAGCTCCCAGGTGGGGGGGGAAGCCTGGAGCATCCCTGGGGATGTGAAAGGCATCAGCTCCTCCAGAACCCCAGAAAACCCTGAGGTGTTGGTTACCTCTGCCAACACTGCCAGGCTGGTCCCAGGCTCAGCTGTCCCCTAATTCCAGCTGATGTCAGCTCCTGTCCTTCTGCCTCCAGCATCTCCGGAGCTGCCACTGGGAAGAGGTGACCTCCCCACCACTGGGGACACTGGGATGAGCTGGGAAAGGCATCTCTGGTGAGCCATAGAGACAGAGTTGTCCAACCTAACATCTCAGGGGTGGTTTCCAGGGCAGGACCAGAGCTGAAGGAGAAGCTTCGATGCAACAGCATCAATCCAGAGTCCTGATAGGAGCTGGGACCAGCCCCAGGCCAAGCTGCCCAGTGCTCAGGACACCTCTTGGTCCCAGGGTGAGGTTGGCCCCATCCTGCTGCTCCCTCTTCAGCCAGCACATGGCTTTCAAGAAAGAAAAACTCAGCCCAAAGCCAGAGCCACCCAAACACACCTCCATCCAGAGACACGGGGTCCTGCAGGCAGGAGCTTTGGCAGGAAGGATTTTGCAGGCAAGTTCCAAGCCCCCTCCCACACAGAGCCTGGACACGGCTCCAGGGCAGCTGTTTCCACTCAAGAGACAGAAACCAGCTCAACTCCAGCAGGGATGGAGAAGCTGAGATGGAACTGGGGGAAGCTGCCCCGCACAGAGCAAAGGCAACCCCGACACTATAGCACGGGGGGGGGAAAAACCAGAAAAATCAATGTATCAAGTGCCTGTAGCTGTCAGAAAGCATTTCTGCAGCTTTGGCAAGACAGACACAACTAATTTAGCCCAGCCTGGCTGAGGTATATTAAGCTGTCAGTCTGGATGATATGATTTTAATCACTCGGAGCAGATCAAAGCTCCGCGGCGCTGCTGGGGAGGGGGAGGACACCCAGGGATAGGGCAGGGGATGGATGTGCATGGAGAGCCAGGAGCAGGGGATGGATGTGCACGGAGAGCCAGGAGCAGGAAAAGGCTGTGCCATGTGCAGCAGCTCCTGGGATGTGCCCTGCCCACAGGGATTGGTTCTCCAGGATCCTGGATCCCCCCCCTTGCACTGTGCCAAGGGGAGCTGGGGCTGAGCTGTCCCTGTCTGCCCCCTCAGGGTGGTCCCAGGGAATGAAAGGGTAGTAAAGGGAGAGGAAAAGCCACTGGTTTGGGTCAAAAGGGACCTTAAAGCTCCTCCAGTGCCATTCCCTGCCATGGGCACCTGGTGCCCAGGTTGCTCTGAGCCCCATCCAACCTTCAAGCAGGGATGGGGCAGCCACAGCTTCTCTGGGCAACCTGGGCCAGGGGCTCAGCACCCTCACAGTGAGGAATTGAACCCCAATGTCCAACCTCAATCTCCCCTCTGCCAGTTTGAAACCCTTCCCCCTTGTCCAAAGTCCTTCCCCAGCTTTCCTGGAGCCCTTCCAGGCAGGCAGGGCCACAGCTCCCATTTCTCAGTGCTGCTGGAAGCAAGGCTTTGCAAGGCTTTCTGAATTATTTTCAGTTGCAGAAGCCCAGCCCAGCGTGGTTCCCCACCACCCAGCAGAGCATCCCCAGCTCCCCCTCAGCTCATTACATAAACCTAATTAGCAGGGCTCCGCTTCCAGCGTGGCAAACGGCTCCACTAATCCAGGATTTGGTCTCCTCAGAACTAATTTAATCATCCAGTGCCAGCCAGGCTGTTCACGTGGCTCAGAGCAAACCCCCCCCCAAAAAAAATCTCTCTGCCCCCAGGAAGGAGCAGGGAGAGGTGAGCCAGGCTCACACACCCAGCAGCAGAGCCCCACGCTCCTGGGGACATTAATCCCCTGAGCTGGAACCTACTGCTTCAGCAGAGAAAATCCCCAGAGAGATTTTTTGGGGGGAGAGAGGCCAGGCCATGATTAGAGCAGAGCAACCTCAGTGAGCAAATACCCAACCACCAAGAGGTTCTGGTTCGGGGATGGTGCAGAGGTGACAGACACCTCTGATGGATGTGTCACCTCCTGCCAGCAACCTCTTTGACACTGCCCAGCCACAGGAGCATCCTTCCCAAGGCCTTCCTAACCACCTGGGAACTTCTGGGGCATGAAAGGGAAGTTAAAGCTGCAGCAGGAACAGCACTCAGATCAATTCATCTTCATTAGGGATCTGCAGGATGACCCAACATCAATAGCAGGCAGCACCAGTGCATGGGAATTGTGGCACTCCCTGAAGCCATTGCTCTCTGAAAAGCATGAGACAGGTTTAAAAAAAAAAAAATAAAAATCCTGAGAGTTGAATGTGGAGAAAACTTTCTTTGCCTTCCTATTTACTTCCTCTCTGGCTTTTGAAACACCAGGGCTGTGTTTTCAAACATGAGTTTGAAAGGAGAATTATAAAGTCACTAAAAAAAAAAACCAAAAGTGAAATTGCAGGGCACTCCACCAAGATCTCCAATCTTAAGAAAAAACTAAATGAGGATGAAGTTGTGATCAGGATGAAGCTGTGATCAGGATGAGGTTGTGATCAGGATGAGGTTGCAGAACTCCCTGCTGTGCCACAGAGAGGGGCAGTGCACATGGACCATACAGGACAGGACAAGCCCCCCCTGAGCTGTGACATCTGCTCAGAAACATCCCCAAACTTCTCAGAGTCATCAAAGCCTCTGTCAAAGCCCGAGGGAGAGGAGGAGGAGCCACATAAAGCCAGCACCAAACTATTTTCCATCTAAAGCTCCACAGCACCTGTGACAGCAGTGACCTGGTCCCCATCCCCCATCCCAAATGAGAGGGGTCTGACTGCATCCCACACCCCATCTGAGGCTTCTGCTGCCTCTTGGGGGTTAAATGAAAACTCTTCCTTCTCCTGCCTCCCCCCAGGAGACCCCTGAGCCACCCAGCAGAGCCCGGGGTCTTTGGCAGCTCTCAGGGTGCTGTCCCAGCCCCCCCAATGTTTCATTTCCTCCTCCCTTTCCCTGCAGTGTCCATCGAGGAGCTTTGAGCCAGCTCCAGAGGTGACCCAAGCTTCAGGAAAGGAAGACAAAAAGAAGCCCAGGCAACCTGCAACCTCCCTGCCAGGGCTGCTGGGGGTGGTCAGGTACCAAACAGCTCTGAGGAATCATTGGTGGGGCTTCTGCCCTCATCCCAAAGTGCTGGGATGATGCTGGGGGAGCCTCTGGCACCCTCCCAAGTGGCTGCACCAAGCTGGGATCTTGTCCCCCAGCACCCCCAGTGCTCACCCAAGGCATTGATCCCCCCAAACACAACCCAGGGGATGCTATGGGCTCACCATGGGTAAGCTCTGAGCTCCTTGGAGCTGCAGAAGGACCAAGGGAGCTCAGGCTTACAGCTTCCAGCTGTGCCCCTGCTCCTTTCCACACCAGAGGAAAGCTGTGGGAAGGAAAGCCCCCCAGCCCTGGCATCACAGGAGATGTGGTGGTGCCATGGCAGAGAAATGGGATTTAACTGGGAAAAAACTGAAAAGCTGGGGAGATAGGAGTGGCCTCAGTGATGGCACAGGGAGCATCCAGCACTGCCAGGGGAGGGGGCCAGGCTGGGGACCCCCAGCTCCATGATGGGTTTCACAGGGCACCAGCTCAGTGTTTTGATGTTCAGACCATCTTCCCTAGCCAAGTATAAAAGGTTTTTTTTTCCCCCCTCAACTGTGTAAAGGTGAAGCAAGGACATCTGCAGCCCAGCAGCATCCAGGCTCAGAGAGCTCTGGCAGCAGCGTTGGGTTCTGCAGCAATTTTAATTTATGGCTGAGCTCATGGCAGCCTTGGAGAGCTGCAGGAATTGGACTCCTAATCCCTAACAGTAAAGAGGATCCAGAAATCATAATTTGGGAGTTTTCTTTCTTCTGAGCTTTCTACTACAGGACCTTGTTTCTGGCTTTCACAGCCAGCCTGAAGCCTTAAATCCAGCCCTGACATCTGGCTCATCACCCCAGAGGATCCCAAAGCCCTCTGCAAGGCAAACCCCACCTCCTGGGTTCAGAGCTCCTGGGACCCAAGACCTGACTTGTCTCTTTGCTTAGGAGCAGCCCCAGGTTTCCAAGCCCCTCGGTGCTGTCCAGACACGAAGCTCTCCAGCCCCAGGGTGTTCAAAGCATCAGAGCCAGGGCCACCTGCACCAGTCCCTGTGCCACCAGCCCTGCCCCAGGCACAGCAAACAAGAGGTGTGTGGTGGCACAGCTGGGGACACCAGCCCAGCCCAGCAGAGCTCCAGGGGGAGCAGCTTCACTTTCATTCCCAGGAGCTTGAACCCTGATCCGAGCAGGGCAGGAAAAACCAGGACAGGATTTCAGGGGCTTTGGGATTTATTTTTTTTTTTCCCCCTCCTCAGCATCCATGGGTTGAGCAGGATGGGGGAAGGGAAGCTGGGCTCCTCTGGCACACGGAGCATCTCCCCTGCCCCATCCCCAGGGATCAAGGATGGGTCTGGGAATGATAAGTTTGGCTGCCAGTGTCTTGTCACCACTTCTCAGAGGAAGGAGCTGGCCCATGTCTCCAGCTCCTGGTCCTTATGGGGCACTGGGACCATTCCACAGGGGCAGAGAAACCACCAACCTTCAGCACACAGCAGAGGGAGGCCAGGATCCAGCAGAGAGAGGCCAGGATCCAGCAGAGAGAGGCCAGGATCCAGCAGGGAGCACCTGGCAGCTCCCAGCTCATCTGCCCCAGCCTTGCCCATGGGAAACATTTGGGTTCTGCTTCCTCCACCCAGAGCCAAGTGCTGCCCACCATGGGCAAGGGGACAGTGGGGACACCAGCACTTGGTCAGCTCTGCTGTCCTGAACTTGGGTGAGCATCCACCAACAGCCTCAAGCTTCAGGGAAAAAAGAAAAGAAAAAAAAATTTTTTTTTGAAAGAGCAGCTTAGAACAAGAAAAGAAGAAAACCTACGTAAAAGGGGGAAAAGAGGCAGAGCCTCCTCTCACAGCCAGACTTTTCCTTGGACCCAGGTCATGGCAGGAGCTTATCCAGAGGGCAGAGGTTGCTCCAGGCACCAGGTGTGTCCCATGGGAAGAGCTCTGCCACCCCACCTGATGTCACACGTCACCCTGTGCCCTGTCTGGTGGGCATGGGCTGCCCACGTCCTTGGTGTGCAGAGAGCAAACACTCAGTTATCTCCCCTCAGCAAACACCAGGGCAATATTTAATTACCCTGATGGTGGGAAGGGGGCAGGCAGGGGGAGGCAGAAACTGGAGGGGAAATCCCAGGACTGGAGATGAAAGGGAGCTGCAGGGCAGGGCTGAGAGGGGAACAGGTTCTGTCCTTGCCCTGTTGGCTCAGCCAGGAGAGCTCCCCAGAGGAGGAGGAGGAAAGGTGCTCACCACATCCCAACCACCAGAAGGAGAAGACACCAGAACCAGAACCAGCACAGCACAGCACAGGACTTTTCCCCTCCACCGGGCAGGGAGCAGAATCACAGAATCTTTAGGTTGGACGAGACCTCCAAGATCATCCAGTCCAACCTCTGACCAACACCACAGCCAACAACTAAACCATGGGGCCAGGACTCATCTCCTGGCAGGTGGGAGCTGGGTCTGTTCCTGCATCAACCTGGTGGACAAGGAAACCTTCAGTGCTAGATCCCCATTCCTGGACCTGCCCTTTGGGGTGGTTGCTGACACCCTAAAACCTCCCCCAGCAACTCCACCCCCAGCTCCTGGGGATGAGCGGAGCATGGGGAGGGCACAGCACAGGAGCATCAGAGCCTCAGTGTCCTTCACGTGCCCTCTCACAGCTCCTGCTGGGTCTCTCCAGGAGTTTGGGAATCCTGGCACAGCAGGTGAGGTCCCCAGGGTGCTGAGCACCATCCCAGCCCCATCCAGCAGCAGGAGCTGAGAAAGGGCTCCAGGGGGTGGGGAGGCTGCAGCAGACAGACAGGAATGTGTCCTGAAGGGCAAGGAGCACATCAGCAGAAGGTGTTAAAGAGCCCCAGAGGTTGTTTATAACCCTCCCTGAACAACTGATTAACCAGGAATCCTCTGTCAGAGCTGCTCCTGAGGAGCAGGGCAGCCCAGGAGGTCTGCAGAGGAGCAGAGGCATTTTTGGGCAGCAAACCCTGGAGCACAGAGAAACCCAACCCAGGAGGTGATGTTCTGAGTGCAGGCAATCAGGAGGATTAAAAACCAACCAACCAAACCCAGTGATCAGATGTTTGTCACAAAACTCCCACCCGGGGCTGGAGAGGAGCCACATCCAAGGGAGGAACCAAGAGCAGGGTCCAGCTCTGAGGGGGTTCCCTGCTGAAATCACTTTCCTGATGGTCCTGACCTTGAGCTTTTTGCCATCACCACTCACAAACAGAACATCTGAGGCCACTCAGGGCCCTCCCAGCAGCAAGCCCTGGCCTTGGGATGGTGTGGAAACACACACAGCCTCTTCCCACCAGCACGGGGATGGATGCTCCACACTGCAAGAAGAATAAGGAGTCACTTGGTAGATGTGTCACCAAAACAGACCCCTCATCCAGGGAAGCAGCACGGAGCTGAGCTCCCTGCTCCAAAGAGGGACAGGGCTGAGCTGGGGAAGGGCTTCCCATGAAGGGTAGGAAGCCCCCTCCAGCTCCCCCATCCAGGCTCCCTGTTGTCTTGTAACACTCACATCTCCCCAGAGCAGCCAAACCCTCTTGGAACAAGCTGCAGGAGCTGGAGCAAGCAGGTTTTATAAGCATGGGGAGAAGCCCTGGCCAAGAAGGGGAGGTCAGCACAGAGCTCACACTCTACCTGTACTGACATCACAGCATCCCCCTTCCAAGGGCTGCAAGGGGTGCCAAAAACATCAGAAAAACCCCCACAGCTCTGACGCAGGCAGCTCGACCCCAGCGCTCTTCTCCCCCTCCTGGCTGCAGGATGCTCTGCCCCTCGGGGTGTTTCCCTGGGCAAACTGAAGTTATTTGCCAGGCATCCAGCTGCAGGGCTGCCAGAAGCAGCTGGTTCCTCTCACCCACCCCGGCAAAAGGCTGGGAAAAAAAAAAAAAAAAAAAAAAAAAAAAAAAAAAAAAAAAAAAAAAAAAAAAAAAAAAAAAGTCCAAACCCTCCCAGCCCTGGAAATGACTGGTTGGACCATTCCCATCCTCAATACCCCCAAGGCAAAGCACTTCCCAGGCCCGAGGGGAGCTGGCTGTGCTGAGGGTGCTCCCTGCCCAGCTATTCCCATCACCCAGCTGCAAAAAAAACCCAAACAACCCAACCCATGCTACAAACTGCTTTCAGGTTTGCTCCCTGATAGAGCTGCACACACAGCTCTGATGCCTCGGCTCAGCTGGAGCACAAACAAGCTGGGGAAAACAAAAGAAAAAGCACAGAACAGTCCTGAAAGTAATAAAAGGTGGCTTTTTTCCATGTGAAAAAAGTCCAGAGATACAAAAACAGCACCTACAAGAAGCAGACTTTCTGTGAGAAGAATTGAGCAAGAGTGCAATGGCCACAACAGATCAGGAGGGAGGGGAGATGATGAGGGGAGATGCCACAAAGCCCCCCAAGCAGAAAGAGCATCAGAGCTGCTCCCTTTGCCTCCACAGGGACCCAGCTATTTGCCTGAACTTTGGTTTAAAAGATTTGCTTATCACCCCCTGTGCCACAGCATCTCCTGGCACAGTGTAAACATCAGGAAAGAAAAAAAACAGAAGAAAAAAAAAAAATAAAATTGAAACCTCGACAGGTGAAAGTCAAGGAGGAAAAAGTCCTCGGAGTTCCTGGTGCCCCCCAGACCTGAGCTGAAGCTTCTGCTCCATCCAGCAATGTTCCACGTGGGCTCTTGAGTAACTTAAGTGACTTGCAAGTCCCAGCCTTCTTAACCAGGAGGCTTTAGAAAATCCCAGCCCTAATCCTTCTGCGCTGCATTAGCCGCCTTTCCCCTCTCTAAAAGGGGATAATATCTTCCTGCCCCCGAGGAATATCCCTCACCCCCTGCTCAGACACCGTGCTAAGAGCCTTAGAACAAGCTGAGCCCGGCCAGGAACTGCTCCCCCAGCACAGCTCTTCCCCTACGTGACTTGGGACGAATTATTTCTTTTTTAAATCTTTTCAGAGCCTCAGTTTTCCCTCTTGAACAAAACACAGCAGCAAACCAAACGGAAGCAAAAGGCTCTTCCCCTGCCTGCCCAGAGGAGTTTCCAGCCCCAGTCTGTCTGGGATTTCCCAAACCCTCGGAAAGGATGGAAGGGGAAGTGTGAGAAAAGCCCGAGACCTGATGGTTGGTTTGGGGATGAAGAAACTGAGGCTGAGTCACAGAGTCGGAGCTGTGTGTTCCCAGGGGCACCAGACACTCAACAAACTGGTTTCCAGAGGAGGGATTTGGGTCCTCGGCCCAGAAGGGACTCAAGGAGAGGTCACAGCTAACGGGGATCTTGTGTCCCCAGCAGGGCTGGAGGGAGATGTTTGGGCAGGGGGGATGCTGGGGGGGATCATAGAATCCTAGAATGGGCTGGGTTGGAAGGGACCTCAGAGCTCATCAAGTCCAAGCCTTGCTCCACTCCCCCCGTGGTTCCCAGCCCATGGCACTGAGTGCCACATCCAGGCTCTTTTGAAATATCTCCAGGGATGGAGAATCCACCCCTTCCCTGGGCAGCCCATTCCAATGGCTGAGCACCCTCTGGGTAAAGAAATTCTTTCTAATGTCCAACCTAAGGATGCTGGGGGGGACACCACATCCCCCTCAGTTTCACAGATGAGCCTTTGCAAGCACAGACACCAAATGAGTTCTTATCCCGGGCACCTCCTGCAAAAAGAGGATGGAAAAGCTCAGCTCCTCCCTGCAAAAGGAGCATTGCCCACGGGGAGCAGTTTTCCTTGCCCTTCAAATCACTCCTCTCCCTCTCTCTCCCCCCCCCTCGGGCCCACACCCACTCATTCAGTGATATTTATTATCGCTGCCGATTTCCTAATCTGCAGCACATGATGCAAGAGCAGAGCTCAGAACAATGTTACACATGGAAACAACCCGGGATGTGGGAAAGCTGCAGAACCCAGCAGGAGGAGGGCAGCAGCCCCTCTGTCCCTGGGCAGGAGCTCTGGCAGCAGCCCCAGCCCCAGGCTGCCTGCCCAGGGATGTCAGAGGCAAAAAAAAAGCAAAGCAAAGCACCAAAAAGCCCCAAGTTGCTTTTCCCTGCTGCCCTGGGGACCATCTCAGTGAGTCACTGTCCCGTGACAGAGCGAGCAGCCGTGCAGGACTCCCCTCCCAGGACCTCCAAGCTTGGCTGGAGCTTTGTGTCCTTTCACAGAAAGGATTTTCACTGGTGACAAAGTTAAGGGGCTGCTGGGGCAGGCAGAGGATACCTGGGAGGGAGCAGCAAACCCCACCTGAGCCACCATCCCCACGCTGCAGGACACAGAGGCACCTGCACCCTCTTATTTCATGGCATTTAATAAGTGGGGTCCAAATGCCAACCTGCTCTTTGCTCTGGGGAAAGGTGAAGCCCCTGCAGCTGCTGCAGCCAAAGCTGCTTCTGAAGAGCAGAGGGAAAGCTTGGAAGCCAAGCAAAGGAACCGCAGGGCAACAAAAGCCTTCAGAGCCTCGATGCATCTCATGCAGAGAAGCTCCCAAAGGAAGAGCAAGTGCTGGAGTTTGGTGGCCAAAAGACATCACTGCAAAGCCAGGAAGGAGCCAAGTCCAGCAGATGAAGGAAAACAAAGCAGGAAGGACAGGGAGGGAGGGAGAGGGTGAGTGGGGCAGAGGAGGAGGGCAAAGGATGGAAAAAGAAAAAAAAGAAAAAAAAGGAAAAGAAAAAAAAAAGAAAAAAAAAAAGAAAAAAAAAAAAAGAAAAAAAAAAAAGAAAAAAAAAAAAGAAAAAGACTAGGATCTGCTTGAAGCAAGATCTACAGCCTGTTCCTGAAACTTCCCATTTGTGTGCCAGGCACTCCCGAATACTAATCAGAAGTGAAAAAAAAAAAATCAAAAAAAAAAATCAAACAATTAGGAAGGAAAGTCTCTTGGCAGGGTTTCTCTTGGAGACATCGGGCTGGTTTTGTTTATGAGCTGGAGGAAGTGGTAACCGCTCCTGTTTGTTCTTCTGAAGAAAAGAGAAAGCTCCAGTGTTTTAATTTCTCTGCTGAAAACCCTGGAGATTTTGCCTTAAATGGATCAGAATGGCTGATCTAGATTCACCCTCAGCCTTTTGTTGCAAGAAAATATTTTAGTCATTTTCTCCCTCCCCTTCTGCGTGGGGAAAGAAAGGGGCAGTGGACACAAAGCAGGCATTTTTTGTTCTCAGAAAACATCAATGAAAAGAGCATTCCAGAGGCCAAGGCACAGCAGAGCTCCCAGGGCACAGGAGATGTCCTTGCAGGGCAGGTGGGCAGATTCACCCCTGAGGAAGGGCAAAGACAGCAACTCCAAAGCTCCTCTGCAAGCGAGGCAATGCATGGGATGTCTAGATAGAGGTTTTAAAGATTTGGGTTTGGGGTTTTTTGTGTCTCATTGCTGATGGAGAGGGAGGGAGAGAGGGAGAGAGGGAGAGAGGGAGAGAGGGAGAGAGGGAGAGAGGGAGAGAGGGAGAGAGGGAGAGAGGGAGAGAGGGAGAGAGGGAGAGAGGGAGAGAGGGAGAGAGGGAGAGAGGGAGAGAGGGAGAGAGGGAGAGAGGGAGAGAGGGAGAGAGGGAGAGAGGGAGAGAGGGAGAGAGGGAGAGAGGGAGAGAGGGAGAGAGGGAGAGAGGGAGAGAGGGAGAGAGGGAGAAAGGGAGAAAGGGAGAAAGGGAGAAAGGGAGAAAGGGAGAAAGGGAGAAAGGGAGAAAGGGAGAAAGGGAGGGAGAGCAGTGGGGTGGGCACCACCACCCACACCCATTTTTCCTTGAAGGTTCAACCTTACAGCTCCTCCAGTGCAAAGTCCCTGCATAAACAGCTGGGTTAAAAGTTTCCCATGTCAGAACCAACCAGCCCTGGGCAAACTGAACCAGGTTGGTTGTGGCTTGCAGCAGCGAGCGGGAGGCACAAGGGGCAGGGGGCAGATGCATTTCCAGGGACAGGCACTGGGCTGAGGACAAACAGATCCCAGGAGGGACCCACAGCTCAGGGTCCCCCCCAGGGGCAGGGGGTGTGTTGGAGTCCCCAGCACCGTGAGAACAAGGCTCCTGAGCCTGTCCCCAAGGCATCGGCTGTCAGAGGCCTCTAAAGCATCTCTGCTGGGCAGGCAGCTCTCCAGGGAAAGCCACGGGACCTCCTCCTCCTCCTCCCGTAGGAGCCACAGGCAAACTGGCACAGTCCCGGCCAAAAAAACTTCCCAAAAGCTCCGGGCTTTTAGGTGCCGAACCCAAATGCGTTCACCATGGAAACCCGGCCCCGGGGCTGGTAGCGCTGGTGGAATCTGCGCTTGGCTTCAGCTCCGGAGGAGACAGCCCGGACACTGAAACTTTGCAACCTGAATGGTGGCGACCAAAGAGTCTGGAACAGCTCTGGAAGGGCTTTTGGAGGCAGCCAAACACGCTGGTTTATCCAGCAATAATTCACCCACTTGCAGACAGTGAGGGGGTAGCAGAGCCAGACTGAGCTCCCAACCCCTGGGAAGTGGGAGAAGGGAGGGAAAGGGTGATGAGGAAAGGAGAGGCAGAGATGGAGGTTCCCAACACCTTTTTTTGGGGGGAAGGCAGCATGCTGAACCATCACAGAGCCCCAGGAACGGTGTGGGTGGCCTGCTAGGAGCATGCTGGAGGGCTGGGGACAGCAGATGCCTCTGCACCCCAGCCCTGGGGCCACCAGCACCCAGACACCAGCCCCTTGTTCTCCCAGTGTCCCCCAGCCCCAGTTTCCCAGGTGATGCCCCACGCACAGCCTGGGGTCACCACCCGAGGTGTCCCTCAGCACCCACATTCCCAGGTCATGCTCATGGATCTGCAGCTTTTTAGATACAACATAAAGAGTTTTCAAAATTGCCACCTTGGGAGCTACCATGTTCTGTCCTCCACTCCAGCCAGCACTGGAATGTTCCTCATCTAGAATCATTTTCCCTTGCCCTAAAACAAACCACAAAATATTCTCCATCTCCCTGCAGTTACATCCAGCTACACCCTTGCAGGGATGCACCAGTCGGGGCAGGATTTTGGGGAGCAAGAGGCACAGAGAACCCCTTCACCCCGCACTGCTCCAGCCTCCACTCAGCCCCCTGCAGCACCCACTCCCACCCATCCAGCTCCCCCCAGGAGGAGGTGGGACCCCAGACCCGCACCCCAGCCATTTTGTGCGGGAGGGAGGGAGGGAAGGGACAGGAGAGAGAAGCCAGCGGGGAAGCGAAGTGGGACGGAGGGAAGGAGGGAGGGAAGGGGGGGAGCTGCGGAGTGGGATGGAGGGAAGGAGGGAGGGAAGGGGGGAGCTGCGGAGCTCCGCTGCCATCCAGCGGCCGCGGGCCGGGGCTCCGGGCAGCCCGAGCCGTGTCCTGCTCTCCCGGGAAGAGCCTGTCCTTCCATCCCCGACTTTTCCCACTGCAAACGCCAATTCGATTCCTTTCTCCCCCCTCCCCATATCCCACTTAATTGGCTGCTTAACTCCTGTTCCCCACGACACTCTCCGCACCTTTTTTTGTCCCCGGCTTTTGCAGCTCAGGGAGGGACAGAAGGGAACAAGGACAGCATGTGGCATTTGCAGCGGGGATGAGCACAGACACGGCAGCAGCAGGAGGTCAGTTTTGATTTCCCTCCCTGGAAGTGTTTAAGGCCAAGTTGGATGGGGCTTTGGTCTATGGGAGGTGTCCCTGGCCATGGCAAGGGGTTGGAACGAGATGTTCTGTAAGGTCTTTTCCAACCCAAACCATTCTGGGATTCTTTTCTTTTTGTACTGATTCCCCAGCTCCCAGTTCACCTCCTACTTGCCACATTTGCAGTTTGCAAGCACATCTCTCCCTCCACCTTCTCTCCTCTCCTCTTGCCTCAAGTGCCTAAAAGAGACTTTCAGCCTAAACTAACTCAGAAGCCCCCAAACAAATATCCCCCATCAGCACCCACTCCCTCCCAGGAGCCACACCACAGCAACCGGGGACATCCCCTCTCTCCATCCCCCACAGCTCACACCGTGGAGCCACGGGAAACCCGCTTGGGGTTGGGGACGACGACACAGAATTTGGGCTCTTTTCCCCGGCGAGGAGGGGGCAGGATCAGCATCTTCCCACCCGTGGACCAGAGATGTTCTCCCGGGCCCTCGGCACCGCGGATCCCAGGAGCAGCAGCACGAAGCTCTGCCAGCCCTGTCCGTCCCCTCCTGTCCCCTCCCTGTCCCTGCCCGCCCCTTCCCTGTCCCCTCCCTGTCCCTTCCCGCCCCTTCCCTGTCCCCTCCCTGTCCCTGCCCGCTGCTGCCGGCAGATGTCAGCGCGCACCCACGAGCGATCCCGACGGCTCCTCCCGAGCTCCAGCATCCCCCTGCCCCCCACTCGCGGGGGTGGGGGATGCAGAGCGGGAAGCGGACACACACGCACTGCAGCACACGGACGTGGGTTTGCTACTTAAGATCATGTTAAAAAAAAAAAAAAAAAAAAAAAAAATTAAAAAAAAAGTTTTCACTGCCTGCAACCAGAGGCGAGGATCCCTGCAGCGAGGCTGTGCCTTGTCCTTCCCGCAGGATCCAGGAAGAATAACAGAACAATTTGGAATGTTAAAGACCTTTAAGATGAAGAGCAAGAAGCACGGGACCAGAACAGGAGTGTCCCAGCCACACAAGGCTTGTCCCCACGAGGGATGCCACCTGCACCAGGGACACAGTGAGGTCCCCAGAGCGAGCAGGGCTCAGGGCATCCCCTGTTACACAGGCAGAGAGCAGCCAAGCAGCCAGCAAAGGCATCATCCACCCACAGGGCATCTCTCTGAAGCAGCTGAAGATGAGAAACAATAAAACCAACCCCCGAGTGCCAGCCTGGCCCCTTGTGACACCTGGAAGTTCTGCTGCTTTGGGGCAGAAAGCCCCTGCTGAGCTGCTGTACTACCAGCAAGAGGATGTGCATGAAATTTCCTGCTTTTCCAAGGACAGGACACAGAGAGCCACATTGCAAAGGGATGAAGTACTTGGAGCACTCAGATGCTCAGTGGAAAACCACAATCCCCACAGTCCGGGAAGGGACTGAGCTGTAACAGCACCCATCAGACAATGACAAGGGAGGGAAATCAAACACCCCAGCTCCCTGCAGAGCCACAAGTTTGCAGTGCAGAACAGAAATCCAGTGGAGTTTCAGCCACTTGGCTCTTCAGATTCCCATTTGCCACCTGTGCCCATCCTGAAGAGCACCCAGCTGGGAGGGCACAGACCACGTCCTGCTGGACCTGCAGCCCAAGGAAGGGATGAGCTGCTCAGCTCTTCTCAGTTTCCCTGCGACCATCCTGACAGAACCCACAGCTCAGCTGCTGCAGAACCACAGCCATGGACCCAAAAAGATTGGAGCACAGAGGTCCCATTCCTGCCGGCCTGCCTCAGACTTCTTGGACTGCCTGGTCACCAGCAAACCAGAACAGATGAGCTCTAACCCAAAATAGAAATGTAATTTTTTTAAAAAAGCACCCAAGGCTTTCCCAGCAGCAGTTTTCCCTTTGCTCATCACAATTCTCATCCTTGCTGTCCCACAGAACAAAGTTCACCAGAAAACCACCACAAAACCTGGCAGCCTGGCCAGGGGGAACCACAGCACCATCCTTAGCGCTCCAGGCCCCAAAACCAAGCTGGACCCAAAGCAAAAGCCTGCAAGGGAACAGAAGGGAAATGTCCTCTCTAAAACACTTGGGGACCAAAGCCAGGTGTCCAAAGGAAAGCCAGGCATCTCCCTCTGGAGAAGAGACCTCCCAAAGGGCCAGTGAGAGCAAACCCCACTCCCCAGCACAGGAGTCACCAGCTCCATCCCCACCCGAGCAGAAATCCCCACATTGCATCCTCCTCCTCCTCCTCCTCCCCAGCCTGGCACAGCCACAGCTGCTTCTGCAGAGCCCCTCGGGGCATCTCCCAGCATCACACCTGAAACATCCACACAGACACTAAACCCCCTCAACATCCAAAGCCTTGGCATGGTTTTCCAGCCATTCCCAGCAAAGTGGCTCTTCTGTTTCAAGGAAGCCTTCACTGCATCCCCCTCCCAAGGGACCCTGGGGGCTCTCAGCTCATCTCCTGCATCCATCCAGGCACTGGGAGCCCCACGGTACCCTCCAGACCAGCTCCCCAGTGTTCCCAGTAAGCCTAAGAAGCAGCAGGCTCCCCCCTGCTTGCTTCCACATGCTTTGAAGTGCAGAAAGCCAGCGGGGCTGCCCCTTCCCAGGGCAAGGAAGAAAATCCTGCTTGGGGGCTGCCTGGCTTTAACTCCTTTGTCCATTACTCAGCAATATAACTCCAGGAAGAAAACTCTTATGAAGGATTTCAGGCTCAAACAGTACTAAAAAGTTTGTGTTTTGATTAAAACAGGAGGGGAAAAAACACTTAATCTGGCAGAAACAAGCCCATCTACTCTCCTGTTCCTCCTGGAAAAGGAGGTCACTAGATTTTTAAATTTTTTTTTCTTCAAGTTACATATATATCAAGTTATATAATTTTCAAAGATGCCAGTACCACAGGATGGATTAAAAAAGGAGAAGAAAAAAACATATTCTTGACTCACCTAAGACCAGCAGGATTTGTCCTACACATGCAGGTGGACTCCTTCCTCCTCCAGAGCCACGATGCTAGCCCAGAAAACAGCCCAGAAAAAGGAGCATTTTGTTGTGGTTTTTTTTTTTTGTAAGTGCTGCTTTTCCACATCTGTCAACTGGGAGGTTGTTTGTGCTGAAGTCAGTTCCACCAGATTAGTAAAAACCACGACACTGGCACATAATGCCAGAAGCAGTAATCCACCAGGTTGGGAGAGAAGCAGGAGCTGCAGCCTCCTGGCTGGGACATTCCCAGCTACAAACAGAAGGGAGCATCCAAAACCCACACCAGTCCTCCAAGGCATATGACTCCAGACATCCCAGGAGAGAAAAAAACATCCAGAGACAAATCCTCTTGGCTCAGGACTATTTGCTTGGTGGAAGGGGAGAAGTCCCAGACCTGCACACGCTCAGACTCTTCGGATTTCCAGGAGAGTCCAACAGCAGCTGTGGCTGATGGCATCTTCCCCTTCTAGTGATACCAAAACCTGTAGGGAAACAAGAGTGAGGACAAGGGAAGAGCAGTGACCCCACAGCAGAGCTGGAGTCACCCCTTGTGCAGCACAGCACATCCCAACACAACTGCTGGATATTCCCAAATCCAGCACTAAGGAGCCAGGACCGTGCTGAGATGGAGCAGCACAAAGCAGGAGTTTTCTTGCTGCTGCTGCTGCTGGGCAGAGGTAGTGCCCATGCTGCTGAGGACATCCCCAGTACCAGCCAATTCCTTGCTTAGATGTCCCTGTCCCAGTTGTTTGGTCAGTACTGGTCACACTGGTTTCTGACACACAGGACTACAGTTTGAACCCATCCACAGGAGAAAAAAAAAAAAAAAAAAAAAGGCACAACCATTTCTCTGCAGAGCAGCACATCTCTGCACAGCAGGAGAGGACAGAGCAGCAAATGCAGGCACAGGGCACACGAGGAGGTGACAAGTGGCACTGCTGGCCATGCCCCAGCTGCAGGGGCGTCCTGTGGCAGCATCTCCCGTGGCAAAGGGGCAGAGACCCCAATTCCCTTCCTGCAAGAGTTTCCTGATGAATCCAACACCTGCAGCAGGGCTCTGCTGAAGATGCCACCCGGCACAGCCCCCTCCACGCTGCCCCTTACCTTTGGTGCCAACCTCCTCAGAGGGCCCAGCACAGAACCAGCATCTCCCTCCCTTTGCCAGCAGCAGCACCACAGCCCCGCTGGCACAGCCAGCTCTGCCCTGGGAGCCACGGGGACGCAGGATGCCCGAGGCTTCTCCGGAGGGGTTTTGCTCTCCTGCTGGCCCCCCGGGCCCCCCCACGTGTGCAGGCACACACCAGTTGATGAGAGGTCCATTAGCAGGCGCACTCCCCGGCTTCGTTAGGGCCCTGCTGCTCCCGGGCACAAAGTCCGTATTTGTTTCCCTGCAGGGGTGGAAATAAAGGGGGTTTTGTGTTTTCTTCCTCTTCTCTTTGCAGGCTGGAGTGAGTTTATTTGACACTCCAGCACTCTTTGTGAGCCGAGTGCCCGAGGATAAATGCTGCCCTTAAGAGTTACTTGGCGTTAGACAGAGGGACCCTCTTCAGAGGAGAATGGGGGTTTGTTGGGCTGGGCTGGGAGGGGGCACGGGCAGGGGGCCTCTGAAGAGTGGCTGAGCAGCCTCATAGAGGGGTCTCTGTCCTGGGCACACAATAGGGGGAATTCTTAAAGATACCGGGAGCTGAAAGGAAGGAAGGAACTTTCCTCCTTTTGAAAAGGATTTTCAGGAACAATTGAAGAAGCTATAAAAAGGGGATCATTATTTTCCATCCAGGCTGCTGGGCTGGGAAGCCCCATCCTCCTCCTCCTCCTTCTCCTTCTCCCCAGGCCTCAGCTGGGAAGATTTGACACCGGGACAAACATAAGAGGTGGGACCATGGTCACCCTCCCAAGGGTGACCCAAGCCCTGTGAGCAGGAGATCTCCTCCTCCTCCTCCTTCTCCCTCCCAGACAAGGTGCCACTTCCATCAGCCACCTTCTCCTCCCTGGGACCAGCTGCCTCCAGGTCCTCCTGCCTCAGAAACAACGAGCTCCAGAGAAGGAAATCTCCCAGGAACAACGTTTGACTCAAATGCCCACTGATGGACCAGGTGGAGCAGGATGGAGTCATCCTGACAGTGACCCTGCACCCCCAAACCCCTCCAGATGGAATCATGCCCCATCCATCATCATCCAGAGCTGCCAGGCAGCCCCAGGTGAGCAGCTGCCCCTCCACAGCTGTGATGGAGACTGCAAGCACAGCTTGGCACAGCCCAGAGAGAGGAGCCAGAGCCTGCTGAGCCTCAGCTCCAGCTTTGCACCAACAAATCCCAAGCACTGACTTCAGCTCTCCTCACTCAGCAGCAACCACAGCCCAGATGTGACATCTTCCCACGCCCCTGCCCATCCCCTTATCACCCAAGGGGGGTGCAGGGGTCCCAGCAGGCTCCCTCCAGCTTGCTGAGGAGGTGGTAGAACCCCATGAGCAAAGCCCAGTCCATAGCAGAGCCCTTGCTGGCCATGCAGCAAACTGCCAGAAGTGATGCACAGCCCCAGCCCAGCAGACAAGAGGACTTCTTCTCCATAATCTTGGGAATGTAGAGAAGCTCCTGTCAGCTTTAATCCCTCTGCTTTACTTCCAAATTGACTGCAACAGAGACAGGCACTTGGCCATCTGAGCACAGAGTGGGTCTGACTGCCCCTTGGTGTCACTGGCATCCCGTGTGCCACCAGCAGGTCCCTGTCCCTCCACCAGAGGTGCACACACCCCCCAGCCCTGGTGCTGAGCTTATCTGCAGGGAGCAAAGGTGGGCAGAGAATGCCACCCACCAAAGGGACACCTGACTCACTCCACCCCCAGATCCTAAAGGGAAAAGGGACCTTCCCAGGACCCCTGGCTGCCAGCGTGAGCCCCACCACAGATGGTTCCTCATGGCAACTTAGGGGAAAAAAAACCAAAACGACCAAAATTCAGACCCCACTCCTGAAATCCACTGACCCACGAGTCCAGTCTGAAGGGCCAACACCAGGAGCTGGAGGGAATGGCAGCCCTGAAGCTCTCCTCCAGCCCAGAGGGGAGAAGATGGGACACTGAGGTCCCCAACCACCCTTGCTCCCACCTGAGGACACATCCAAGCTCTCCAAAGCCATGCAGGAGCCTCCTGGGGCCACGTCCTGGCATTGGAGAGGCTCAGGGCTGCCTCAGTTCATGCTCGACTTCAGTCACTGCTGTTCCTCTCCTTCAGGACACCAGGGAAGGTTTTGCTGCAGACAACAGCTCTGATCCACTCCCAGGGAGAAAAGGGAAGAATAAAACCCCAGGCAAAGCAGCTTTAAGAAGAGCCTGACAAGATAACATTGGCTCCTGATAAGAACCCCATGCTGAGCTGGTGATTTTTTTCAGGAAAGCTGCACAACCACCCAGGGATCAGACACATTTATTTAAAGGCTTAAGTTTTAGCCCTCAAAAAAAAAAAACATCTGTGGCTTGGCAGAAACAAGCAGCCAACTGAAAGAAAAATGTTACCTTCTTAGGGCATGGGTGCAGCACAACCCTGGGGCTTCTTCACACCTCATCAGCTCCTTTTGGGATCAGAGACCCAGATGAAGCAGCAGGGAGAGCCACGTCCCTAACCACACTCATTCCCCTTTCCCTCTTGGGTGCTGGTCCAGGAAAGTCCTGCCTGCAATTCAGATGCTGCCACGGGGGAAAAAAAAGAAAAATAAATAAATAAAAAAAAGAAAGGAGGAAGCCTTGAAGCTCTGAAACTGGAGCAGGACACGAAGCCACACTCAGCACAGGCTCAGTCTCCAGGGACTCCTAAGGCAAGGCACGGTAAAGCCTAATCCTGTGTTAAGAGCTTTCATCAAAAAGGAGCAGCATTTATTAGGGAGTTACAGGAGGCAATAAAAGCATTTTCAGGCCATGTGGATACTGACAGGGGGGACCTGACGCTTGCACTTGCCCCTCTGGTTTGGTCTGAAATCCATCTTTCTGATGAGCTGAGCCATCCTGCACAAGGCCAGCCTTTGTCAGGCACTTACAACTTCCAGCCTCGGTAGCTGGCAAAGCCCTGGGCTTTTCTGGCCCTCTCTTTTGTTGCTTTGCTTTTCTGTTCAAAGTTCAAACATACAAAACAAACAAAAACAAACAAAAAAAAACCCAAACCCCAGAAGCCAGCAAGCTGCCTTGTGCTCCAGGCATTATCTCCCCATTGTCCGGGGCTCAGGGAGGCAGAGGGAGAGGGGAGGGTGTGGCCCAAGACATTTGATCTCCTAAAATTGAAGGCACTCAGATAATTTCTTCTACAGAAGAACCCCCAGGTAGAAGAGTTGGAGTCCAAGAGAGTCTCGATCTGAGCCAGCTGCTACTAAAAACCACCCAGCTCCAAGGAGAAGTGATGCCACTACATCAGAAAGATTTAAAACCAGGCCCAAGAGGAATGCAGACCAAAATCCAGCCCTTGGAAGAGCCGGGGGGGAGCCCAGGGCTTCCAGCTTCCCCATTTGGTTACAAGAGCTCCCAGCATCCCCAAAATCCTCTCTGCTCTGCACCCTGCCAGCTGTGGCACACCAAGGCCAGGCAAGGGCAGAGGAGATGGCACCTGAGACTGACTCAGAAATTACTGAAACCCTCTGTAATATGTGGTTTAATTTCTAGGTGGCCCTGGAACAATCCATGATGTGACCACCAATTTTGGCAGTTTGTTTTAGGGCACCCCCCCCTCTCCAGGTCACAGTCCAGACAAAGCCCAAGAGCAGTGGGGTTCCAACCATCCCAGTTGTTTCCCCCAGGACCCTTCCAGCCCTGTTCCTGCAGGCAGGAGGATCAGTTCTGGCCTCCTCTGGTGCTGATTTTCTGGCTCATTTGGAGGTGGCTGGACAGGGACAGACACACATCAGAAAATCCAGGCACTGGGATCAAATCCACCAGCACCCAAACCCAGCAGAGAAACCAACCAGTGGCTGCTGCCCACCACAGCCAGTACCTCACCAGTTTCAGCCTTCCCCACACCGGGTTTCTGCCCTAAAAATGGAGATCCAGCTCCAGCAGCACAGCCCTCCAGCTCAGGAGCTACCAAGGGAACACTCCTGGCCATAGGAGCAATTTCACTTCCTCCAGTCCGGGCAAGAAATGGGTTGTATTTCTCTTCACCTACACTGTGCTTGCAAAGCACCTTCACACTTCAGTTAGGGACCCTCTTCCCATCAGAAACCTTTCCAGCCCCACTGTCAGAGAGGCTGCAGGGAGCCACCCCCCTGCCCTGCAACAGCCCCCCTAAAAAATGTATCAGTGAGGCACCAGCTCAGGACTGAGGGATGCTGCACCTCAGAGCAGCTTTTGCTGGAGACACCTGCCCATGGGAGGTGATTGGTAAATGAGCAGCTTTGTAAAAAGAGCAAGTCCAGGCAGCTCTGGCTCTTTTTGCAGCAAAGCCTTGGAGAAAGGAGAGCACAGAACTACTGCAGCACCTTTCCACTCCTTGATACCTCCCTGGCAGAAGGCTCAAAATCACCACATGTGATTCCACACCAAGGGGAAGGGTTGAGATTAACTGGGGAAACCTGGGAAGACTTTTTCACCCAGCCACCTATTTTCACAGGGAAATGAGAAAGCTGATGTCCTGAAACATCACCTGCCTGACAGCAGAGAAGAAAAGCATCCTTGTGCACGCTGCTCTGGTCTCCCAAGCTGGAATCTCCCCTTCACAGTGCCAGGCAAACTGGGATGCAGCTTCCTCCCAGGCCCTGAGCCTCCACACCCCAGCCCTCTCCACCCACCCACTTCCATCCCACCAGCTGTGCCCCTGATTATAAAAAGATGTCTCAATTAGCAAGAGAGCCCAGCAATCCCTCTCCTCTCAAATCCCCCTTCAGAGGAAACACATTCCAAGCCAGCCTAACAATGTCTGGGCAATAAAAGCTTCTCTTGTTTATATCAAAGAAACCTCAAACATCCTTTTCCCAAACAAGCATCCCTCTCCCTCCATCCCCAGCCTGGGCTCACACACTGCTAGGGCTCTGGTGTCCTCAGCAGCTGGGTCCCCGGGAGCAGACAGCACTCATTCCCCTGGGTGTTATTGGTTGCAGGTCTAGACTGGTGTGGTCTTTTTGTTGTAACGAGCAAAATAAGGGAGTCATTCATGTTTTTTTCCAGAATTCACACAGAAGTGCTCTTGTGCATCACAGATCCCGTGCATCACCAGCCCCGAGCAAGTGTTCCTCCCTGCCGGGCTCACGCCCGAAGGATGGGGGGGACCCCTCGGCCCCCCGCAGAGGAGGAGAAGGGGCAGAGGGGGGGCTGGGGGCTCCCCAGGACCATCCCTCGCCCATCACCGGGGCTGGGCACCTGCCCCGGGCGCGGGGAGCCGGTACGCGCCTTTCTAATGAGTTTTTTCCGTGGAAAGAGCAGGGGAAAAACGTGTGGTCGTTTCCACCCCCCCCCACCCCCCCGGAAGAAAAAGGAGGAAAAAATAACACGCACGCTGTTTTCCCGAGAGAGAAGTGGGTTCCTTCCCCCTCTCCTTCCCTCTCTGCGCTACCCGGGACCCGCTGCTCGCCCTCCCCTCCGCCCCTGGGCAAGGAGCATCCCCGGTGGGACAAACCCGGACCCGGTGAGACACAAAGGCGGACAGGACCGGGAAGGAGCCGGCACAGGGAGCGGCGGGCCCTGGAGATGGAGGTCCCGCACTGGGGGGGTCCCGCAGCCCGCCCAGTATCCCCCGCACCGGGACCCCCGGGTCGCACCCGCACCCTGCCCCGGGGGCCGCACCGAGCAACAGGACCGGGCGGGGTGTCCCGGTTGGGCTCGACCTCCTCCGGACCCTCTTTATCCCCCCTACCCCGTCCCGAGCAGGGCTCCTACCTCCGTCGGGCCGCCCCGCTGCCGCCTCCGAGCCGCTTCCCCCCGCATCCTCCCGCCAGCGCCGAAACATTCCCGGGGCTCCGGCCCCTCCGGTTCCAGGAGCGGCATCCCCATCCTCCTTCATATCCAAATCGCCCTTCGGGGACCCGGCACGGCCCCGCTTCCACCCTCCCACCGGTACAGGAGCCGTCCCGAGCCTCGCAGGTGTCCGGGACCAGAACCGGCACCAGCGCCGCCGTGCCCAGGGATGCTCCGACTGCGGCGCCCGGGCCATTCGCCCCTTATATAGCCCCCCGGCGGCGGGCGGGCGCCACGGCTTCACGGGACTTGTAGTTCCTCCCCCCCGAACCGGGAGCCGCCTCTCTCCCTCCTTCGGTCCCTCCTTCGGTCCCTCCCTCCGTCTGTCCGGCCCGGCCCGGCCCAGCGGCGGGGTGGGGGCTGCGCAGCCCCGGGGGGAGGCACCGGGCTGGTGGCAGAATCGGGGGGGGGGAGATCGCTCCCCACTGGCTCCTCGCTCCTCTCCGCGGCTCCCGAAGAACGGGAAAAGCCGATGGGTTTTCCTGGGAAAGCCGGGGAGATCACGGGGAGTCCCGGAGTCTCATCCCGCCCGACGGCAAAGCGGCCAAGTGCAGAATCCATCCCATAAACTGCTGGGTGAATGAGTAACCCCGCCAAATACTTAGCGCGAAGACCGATTACTTGAATTGTCCCGTGTATTGGTTATTCTGTAGTTTAATTATTGTCCCAATTATTAATTTAACTTAATTATTAACCCATCTGGGGAATGAATGAGCAATTAACTGTGCTGCTGAGTTAGGGGCTAATTTAAGGCCCGTTCTTCCGAGCATGCCCCAGCCAGGCAAAGTCACCCACATGTCCTCGGGGTCTTGTCCCACACGTTTCCCTTCTGCTCCGTGAATCCCGCGTGTTCTTGACTCCATCCAGGAACCACCCCCCCGGGCTGGTGCTCCTCTGCCAGAGGGACCAGGGAATTGGGGCAGGGGAGAGGGGGGAGGGTGCAGAAGGTGCTGGTTGGGGTGATGCTCCTGCACACCCCTGGGCTAGCTGGCCACCAGGCTGGGCTCTGGGTAGCCAATGTCCCCCCCAACCAGCTGTGCAGGGGAGGGGACCCAGAGCTGGCATTTTCCCACCTGCACCGGCTCAGGGTTTCTCCTGACACACTCAAGAAAGCTGCAGAAGTGAAACCCCAGAAGTTTTCTAGGACAAGTGAGCTGAGGGGGGCTGGGAGAGAAAGAAGGAGAGTGAAAGGAAAGGGGAAAAAAAAAAAAAACAACCTCCTGGCAGGTTTTCAGGGCCCAAAGCTGGAGTGGAAATGCTTCCCTTCCCTTAATTGCTTCGAGACCAGATGAATTTCTTGAAGAAACCGCAGCTGAAATGCTGCACAAATCACATTGTTGTGCTTGTGTTGGCTGCCTGCTTAAGGAGGTAAAAGGTCATCGTTTATGGTATATTAAAAAGAAAAAAAAATGAAAAAGAAAAAAATATATTTTAGGGCTGTGGAGGAGGGGGTTGTGTTGCTTTTTTCATACCCACGTTCTGGAAATTAAAACCTGTTTGGCAAGCACCAGAGTGCAACTCACAGCAGAGAGGGACCTAGGAAAATGCTGTGATGTGGGGTTTGCCCCAGCCCTGTCCTGTCCCCCCTGAGCCATCCCATTCCCTCCCCATCCCTCAGCTGCTGGGACAATCCCTGTGTGGAGCAGCAGGGCTCTGGGTGCTGCTCCCAGGGGATTTGCTGGCCCGTGGGTGCTGCCTGGGCCATCCCAGAGCTGCTCCTCTGCAAGTCTCTGCAGCTTCAGAGCCTGGGAGGGAGCAGCTCTGGCTGCCTGAGGATCATTTCCTGGTGGGAAGCAGCAGGAGAACCCTGATCCCAACCTCTGGGAGCTCGGCTGATTTTATTCAAGCACAGAAATCTGACTGCTGGTTTTCTTCTCACTTTTCTTGCAGGTCAGTCCAATGATGGAGCTTTTCCCTCTGGCTGGCTCTGAGAAGCACTGCCTGCTCCTCTCCCCTGCTTGGCTCCAGCATTTAGGAATTCTTCACCCAGAAGAGGTTTCACCTTCCCAAATGTAGCAGATGCAGAACACAGGCAGCACCAGGTGAGAGATCTCAGGTGTGGCAAATGAAAGTGGAAAATAATGGCACCAGCACCCCAAATGGCTGAGGGTAGTTTGGTATTTAGTGGGGAGGGAGGGGTTGGATGTGTTGAGGTCCAGGCTTGCTGTCCCTCACCTGTCTCAGCCAGGAACTGCCCCAAAAGCATCTCAGACCATAAACCCAGGACTGGAAATGGACATGGAAATGTTGAACTGGCCCAGCAGCAAAAACCCAGTGGGGTGTCTGGGATGTGAGCACTTGGCCTTGTGATGGCCCTGGGCAGAATGGGACCCAGAGCTCACTGGAGTCAAGGGAAAGGCTCCTGCTTGACCCAGCAAGACCTGAAGTGGGTCTGTAACAGGCTCCCATCAGCTGGAGGGGCTGGAAGCACAGAGCTGTGGATAGCCTCGCATTTCAGAGGGCAAACTGCCTTTTTTATAACTTAATTAAGCAGCTTTGCTCCCTTTTCTAGTGGCATTTCCTTTGGAGCCAGGAGCCCACAGGACACGGCCCCATCAGCCACCATCACCTGAAGCCACCCATGGCTCTGTAAGGCTCTGCCACAGCTCCACCAGCTTTTGCCAACACCTGAGCAGTGCAAAGCAGGCAGGAGCTGGTGAGGTAGCTCTGCCCCCCAGCCAGCCTCTGAGGAAGGAACTGGAATGGAAAGGGGAGCTCCTTATTCACAGAGCAGCTCAACGCTGATTTATGGGATGCTTCCCAGCCCTGGTTTTGCAAGAATATGACGTGATGGTAAAAGGTTTTGGAAGATGCTGAACTGGGCCGTGTGGGTGCCAGGTGAGGTGTGGGAGGGGTGTGCAGGGCTTTACATGACTGCAGTGCCTGGAAACACAAAGACATTGTTTTGAAGTGATAGCCAGCCCCCTCCCCACAGCCCCCCCTTCCCTGGCTCCTTGGGAGAGGACAGCATTCCTGTCTCACATTCCTCAGCCACTGCTGAGCTGGGGAGGGGAGACCCGAGCCAGAGGAAGAAAGTACAAAGTTTTAATTAGGAAAGTGGCCCGTGAGCTCCTGTGATGGTGGTGGGTGGTGAGGGCAGGGAGGGAGAGGAGAATTGCCCATAAAACAAGATAAAGTGCACGGGGCTCAGGTAATA